>NW_027176927.1:8236874-8704374 GCF_023349555.1 Cebidichthys violaceus
GCAGCCTCTCAGTCCATGGAGATGCGAAACATGCTTGACTGTGGACACTGACACCTGTGTTCCAGCAGCTTCTAATTCTTGGCAGATCTGCTTTTTGGTGGTTCTTGGTTGACTCTTCACCCTCCTGACCAATTTTCTCTCAGCAGCAGGTGATAGCTTGCGTTTTCTTCCTGATCGTGGCAGTGACAAAACAGTGCCATGCACTTTATACTTACAAACAATTGTTTGCACTGTTGCTCTTGGGACCTGCAGCTGCTTTGAAATGGCTCCAAGTGACTTTCCTGACTTGTTCAAGTCAATGATTCGCTTTTTCAGATCCATGCTGAGCTCCTTTGACTTTCCCATTGTAGCGTTTGTGGGCGTTTGTATCCAATGAGCCCTATTTAAATGTCCTCAGAGAAGTCACCAGCTGTAGTCACTCATAATCACTCACAAGAAGTTAAGAGGCCATGCTATGAAGCTCATTTCATTGACACAACTTTCTAAGTCACCAAAATTGCTAATTCATGTTGCTGTATGTATATTTTTGACCCAGCAGATTTTGTCACTTTTTCTGTTAACCCATAATAAAGTCATGAAAGAACCAAACTTCATGAATGTTTTTTGTGACAAAGAAGTATCTGTTCCAATCACTCTATCAGAGAAAAATCAGAGTTGTAGAAATAACGGGGAAACTCAAGAGAGCCATGACATTATGTTCTTTACAAGTGTATGTAAACTTTTGACCACAACTGTATATACGTATATGTATATATATATATATACATATATATATATACGTATATATATATATATATACGTATGTATATATATATACGTATATATATATATATACATATATACGTATATATATATATATATATATATATATATATATATATACGTATATATGTATATATATATACGTATATATGTATATATATATATATATATACGTATATATATGTATATATATACGTATATATATGTATATATATACGTATATATATACGTGTATATATATGTATATATACGTGTATATATACGTATATATATATATATATATATATATATATAGGTGATTTCAGGCCTGAAGGCCTTATTGAAGGCTTATGGCCTGAATGAGAACTCCAAATTAAATTCCTCTGCTTTTGTTACGATATCACAGTTATGATTTCCGTACCGACGGCAAGCTTTTATCTCTTTTCAATGGCACATTTAAACCGTGATAAGCAAGGAACATCACGGACAGCGTATCACCACACAACTACTGTGCTTTCTTTATGTTGGACCTCAGTAATTCAAGGTCACTTTTCAGTCCCCCACATCGAAGTCTCTCTGATGACCCGTCTGAATGGTGGAAGGCAATTTCATTTGGGTAAGGAATCAAAGTTGAATTTAATCTTTTTTAATGTAAGTTTGTAATGTCATGGTTCCAAAACATTGTCCTCTATAGAGATTTTATGTTCCGCCTTTGGTTAAAAAATAGATAAAGAATAATATAAGAAGGTAAGACATATGAGCATAAAGTTATTACATTTTAAATAGATGGTGGAACTTAATTAAAGTCAATGCTAAAATTGATGGTTAAAATTCCACATTTTCAGTTGATTCTAAAGCTAAGGTGTGTGGGTCAGGGACGTGCGGTCAGGGGAGGCAGGTGAGGCAGAGCCTCACCTCATCATGACAAGTAAAAAACAAATAATGCTAAAATAAAATAAATATTAATATTTCTCTACTGATCTGTGCTATAAATGTAATTTCTGTATGATTCCAATAATTTCAAGCATTTTTATAATCAAAATCGCTGAATAAGCGCATGTCCTGTTCAAACAGAGAGGAGACACGTGAGGTGAGGCAGTGACGAGCTGTGCCTCACCTCAGATTGTGAATCCCTCACAAACTGGGTTGAGCGCGTGCCTTTTGCTTTCTCATTGTTTGTCACCACTGTAATATTTGTAAACACTTTTATTATATGTCCTTTCTTTACATAGAATAGTTACTGTATTTCACGTATGTGTAGAACATATTTAGTGTTGCTGATCTGACAGAAACCGCAGTGAAAAAGCACAGAGAGGCAAACACTACTCTGCCTCAAAGAAGAGGGTGAGCGAGAGCCCACGGGTCGGGTTTATGCTTGTTCCGTCGTTGCTCTTCTACACTTCTCTTCTTCTTATATTTTGCTTTGACCACAAGAATATAAGATTCTATATCCAAGCTTAAACATGTCTCAAAAAACAGGGGAATATGAACAAATCAGCAGCAATTCAACGTTGGACAGGTAAAGTAACCTTTTATGTGTTTGTTGTTCTCTTTATACATCCGTGGTTGTTACACAGATTATTGCGGAATCTCACAATTTTCACGGGTGGCGCCCACGAGCGCTCCGCTTCTGAAACTCTCCCGGTGGGGCAGGTCGCGGCGCACACGCTCCCGGTGGAATCAAATATGTACCTTACCTATGTGTGTGTAGAGAATGCTGATATGAAATATGAAAAACAACCAGTAGTCAATGTGCAAGCTGCCAATTGAATGGTGATTTAAGCTACTCTATTGGGTTCATGTATTTGTAAATCTGACTTATGTAGTGTCAGTGCCTCACCAGCCACGAACCTCACCGCACGTCACTGGTGTGGGTAGTACAAAAACCGACATTGAACAATATCCACCTCATTTACAAAATTAATCCATAAGATGAATTTGTAATGCAGAGCAATACATGTAATTAAAACAATCCAGAATCCTTTATTTTGGCTACAATCTCAAGTCACCGTTGAAAAAATAATTGCTTAGTCTCATTTGCTTAATGGTTGTTGTTAAAAAAACAAACATGCATTTCCCCCGTATTAATCAAATGTTTATATTATGGGGACTTAAGACATAACTAGCATGAGCGGGATAAAATGTCATGGAACAGTCAGCTGTTCCGTTGACAATGGATGGGAGTTGTGAAACGGTTCTCAATTTTTTTAGTTGCGAAACAGAAAATGTACCCATATACAGACATGGAGCTCTTGCTGTTGAATGAGGAGGAGGGGAAAAATGATATAGTTTATCGCAATTAACCATCGCTATCAATGTCCATTCTAACCACATCTACCGGAATATAAACAGGAAGTCAGTGGTAAAGTAAAGCCCGCCTCTTGCTTAATTTGATATAGTAAATAATTTGCCGCCAAATCAAATTGTTTACAGGATATTTAACCTTTGTTTCTTTACAATACATGTAATACTTGACTATTTTCTTTACAGGGCCTGTATAAGGACAATAAAGTAGTCCATGAATATGAGATATGAGTTTACAGATAACTACACTTACTCCTCGTCTTATTGGAGGTTGGTTTATGGCGTTTGCTGGTTACTCCTACAGTCTATGGGCATATCTCTGGATTACATTTTTCACAGTTCATTTTGTTTGTTCGCCCTCTGGTGTGATGCAGCTCACAGCGCATGGAGTATAAACGCCTCCGTTCATGCTTGGAGCCGTCTGCGGAGGCTCGTGCTACGGCGCCAAGGAATGACTTGTTTGAATTTCTAAAATGGGGCCTAGTTCCCCTTTGAAGCATTCAGGCCGAGACTCCTGTTGTAGTGAGACAGAGCTGGACGCCTCTGAGCCGGTCTGTCTTTTACCACCAGATGGTTGTGAGTGTGGGTAAAAGCTGCTGGGAGGCATCTGGAGAAAAACAGTTCTACGTAAGTTGACTCAACCTTTTCATGCCGAGTGCAGACTGGTCCCCCCCCTCCATCAGCCTGAGCTGAACTCTATAATGTGACTAACGTTGAGTCACGCAACTTTGTCTCCTCGTTCAACTCGCGTCCTCGTCTTTACACTCCCTTCTCCCTCATTTCTTCCGCTCCTTTCTGGGTTCTTTTTTCTCTCTCTCTCTCTCTCTCTCTCTCTCTCTCTCCTCTCCTCTCCTCTACCACTCTTGACATCCTCTTTTCCTCACTTCTTCCTTCTCCCTCTCCCATCGTGCTGCTTCACTGCTGGCACAGTTAGCAATGATTACTCATCCTGGATAGCAGAGCCTCAGCCTTTGCTGCCCTTCCTGTCTGCTCTACCCGCAGTGTGTGTGTGTGTGTGTGTGTGTGTGTGTGTGTGTGTGTGTGGCCGTGTGTGCGCATATGCACGTCTCACAGATTGTTAAGAGGGGGCAGCGCGTCACACCTTCTCGCGTGAATTGAGTGATGAATAAATGACTGTATAATTCAATCGGAGCCCGGTCAATACGCAGAGACTGAATATTCAAGAGCCTCTACAGCGTCGGTGTCAGTGCGCAGCCATTAGCAGAGGAGGAGGAGGAGGAGGAGAGGAGAGGAGAGCACTGCTGGACATATTGGACATACCTCAGGAGTCTCTCCTCCCAATGTTGTCAGCCGCTTTGGCCATCTGTGTGTGTGTGTGTGTGTGTGTGTGTGTGTGTGTGTGTGTGTGTGTGTGTGTGTGTCATTTCAGTCAGCATTTGTTTAAGAGATTTATGTGCGTGCATGTTCGCGTGTGTGTGCGGCCACATTTAAAAAAGTGCTCGACTTTTAACAATCCCACTTCTCTGCTCCCCCCTCCCACCCGAAAAAGACGAGACAAGAGAGGTGCTTAGTTTAAAAAAAAAAAGAAAAGCTGAAATAAATAAATAAAAAAGCCGGGCTATGTGCCGGATCAGACAGGCTGAGTGGGAGGAACAATGACCTAGTTTCCAAAAAACACTCCACCGGCACCACAAGCTCGCTGGAGAACAGATCACGCAATGTACTGCCTTTATCAAATTTGGCTGAGTGTGTGTGTCTCTTTCTGTTTATCTGCATTTTCTGTTTCTTCTACTTTTTTTTTATAATTCTCTCATCCTTTCATCCGTCATCTCCCGCTTTCGCCTCCCTGTTCTTCACTTTCCTCTCTTTCTTGCTGTCTTTCTCTTTCATCTGTCCTAGTTCCGGCTAGACGGCGCTGGGCTGGATGGGGACAAGTGTGTGTGTGTGTGTGTGTGTGTGTGTGTGTGTGTGTGTGTGTGTGTGTGTGTGTGTGCGCAGTGAGTTAGTAGCTGTGTCACACAGCACTGCTGGGAGGCCACAGGGTCCCTGACTGCAGCCTGAATCTGAACAGATCTGAACAGCACCCCCTGGTTCTCTCTGTCTCTGCTTTCCCTTCCTCACCGGTCCTGTTCAGACCTGGCGTTAACACGCGTCTTTGTGTGATCTGAGTACGTCAGATCAAACCTGGCATCAGAATGAGTCTCCGCACACACGTCTCCAGTGACCACGGATCTCACTTCCAACTCGCCGGGTGTCCATCGGTATCTGATACTGCCACGCTTTCAAGCAACTCCAACGTAAACCCACCCGCGTCAAACCATAGACTGTGCATAAGAATTGGACGTAGTCATCGTGATGTCACCAATTGGTTTGTGAACTGACGTTTTGAAGCCTTGAGTTCGGCGATTTCGCCATCACCAACTTGACTTTTTTTAACCGGAGAACAGAAGTTACCATAATTGAATGCAGAGGAGTGACGTAGAGAAATCGTATACGGCTCTGGTAGTGGCAGCGACCTATAACTAACAAGATAGCCCCCCCCCAAGCATACTCTGCTTTATGATCTATTTGACTCTAAATGGACCATCATTTATTAAATGAACATCATGCTGTATTGGAGAATACTAGATATTGAGACCATAAACTCATGTGAGAAGTAAAGTCATTTTCTCATAGAATGATGAATGATAGAATACAATCTGACTTCTTTTTGCAACCAGAGGAGTTGCCTCCTGCTGGTCAGTAGAGAGAATGCAAGTTCCGCATGGGCTTCACTTGGCAGAGCCGAAGGTTCCGCCTGGTTCAAACAAACAGGACTTTCATCCAAGAGACCGCTGTTCATGTCCAGTGCGAAACTAAAGGTAAACTTTGACATTTTGTCAGGTCAGTCGTGATTCATCTGACTCGCTAGTAGGTAAAGTTATCATCATCCATGCTCTTTGTCTAATCTAATTGGTTTTGTTGCCTAAACCTGACTTCCTGTGAAGACGGAAGTATATTTTGAAGAGACGCTAATCATGTAACGAGTGGAAACTTGACACGCCATCCCTGACACGTCCACAGCTGATGCTAGAGGGGAACCTAGAGCGTCATAGTGTGAAGCTTAAGGCCAATGACCAAGCGTTGGCATCTGACAAGTTCGGAGTGAGAATGAAGTGCATTTCCCCACTATATGAAAATAAACAAGTGCATCATTTTCGATTGCAAAAACCAAATGTGGTTTTAACCAGTATGTGTTTTGAATTAATTAATTAACTTACTTGTGCCAAGCAAATGAAGCAGTTAGCTAACTTTAAACGGAGAAGAAAACAATTTACTTCACTGTCCCGTTCAAAGGCTACCGGCAGCTCCTAGGTTTTCTTTCATGTTACTCGAAGCATGAGTTGACGTCGTGAATCAATCCACACACCTTAAATGTCAACATGAAAACTTTGACCATTCCATTTGTTTATTTTTTGGGCTCTCTAGCTTTAGTGAAGATTGGCTCTTCAAGCAAGCAAGTATATGAATTGCAACTGGATTATGCAAACTGGTAATATTCTATTTCCAAATTTGGAGGAAAAAAAAAGGCAACACAACATCTACATACATACACACACATACACGGGACACATTCGTTTACACTATGCTAAAAGAATGTTGCCAGATGCGGGCCAGACCGCATCTGGACTGAGTGATCGGATCTTGATGCATCTCGAGTGCATTCAGACCTGTACTTAGGTCTGGCCACTCGTCACCTGTCTGCCTTCAATGTCCCATCAATTGGAAAACTGGACTTCACTGACGTAAGCACCCGAATCTCGTCGTCTCTCCAGGTAGACATTTACATTGGCGTCTTCAACGTCCGATGTCAGCATTCTTCCAGGTTCGCGCCAGTCGCATTGGAAACGTCACCAACGCAGCCACTCACTCACCGTGAATTCTTTGGACATTGAGCATCTCTACCCACATGTGGGCTCAATCAGACGTTGCACAAACTTTTTACTCGGGAGCTGGCAGTGTGTTTGATGACCGGTACAACTGATTCTTTGCCTTCTCACACACGGCCCCTCCATGTAATGTCTAGATAAGTTCAGACTTGCAGTGCATGTGTGAATGGGGCTAAAGTTTCGCCATAGCACTCTACTCTCGGACAAGCAGCGGTGTTGTAGGATGCATTTAGGAAGGGAGGATTTTTACAATGGATCCCAATGCAGCCTAAGTGCGACAGTTTTAGTAAGTAGTGGAGCTGAGCTTCTAACTCTCTAGTTGTTGACCTGCAGCTACAGCCGCGACTTCTGCCATCTGTCCTTAAAATGTCAAAGCAATCATCCCGTAAGTGTGGACATGTGCTGCAGGTTGTATGTCCTACATGCTTTTTTTTTTCCCCACACCACTAATGCATCTCTGTCTGGGATTCAAAGTGGAAAAATAAAAACGATCATGTGACTCCGGGTAAAATACCAAAAGGTCACGAATATGTTGCTATGGATAATTTCTCCTCATGTTTCCTTCCCTGAGAAAAAAAAGGAAGGACAGAGTCGGTTTGGCCTTGTTGACCGGACTGTTTTTTTCGGCCCTACTGGTTCCCATAGCGACCAGTGCTACTGCCGTGGTTACGGCCACTGGCACTTCCTCCTGGCTGGCACCCTGAAGACACTTCCTTGGCCTCTCTTCCACTCTGTCTGTCTTCCGTTCTCTTCCGTCGCTCTTTCTTCGTCGTTCCATTTGTTCTCCTTCTCTCCTCCATCGCTCTTCGAAAATGTCGAGCCTGCCTCTAATCTCCTACTCCCTCTGTCTGAGTTTGTCTTTATCTTTGACAGCCCCACTTCCTCTCTGCAGTACTTATCGCAGCATCTCTCGCTCCTCTCTGATTCAGCATCCCCCCGCTACTTTCTCTGCCTCCATGCTTCCTCCTCATTCTGCTCTCTTCCTGCCTCTAAGCCTCTCAGCCCTTATCTCCCCCTTTCTCTCTGCCCTTCCTCTGCTCTCTGCATTTCAAACTCTTCCTCCTCTTGTGTTCCACTTCAGTTAGATTCACAATAATGCAAAACTGCATTCAGAGCAAAAGGATTGCAAGATGTATTTTTTTTTATCTCCCTCTTTTCCTGTATTATTTCAAACCACGAGCACGGGCTATTTTCTTTCACTTTGCTCGCGTTGAATCTTGGCAGCGGGCACTTGAGGCAAATCAGTCGGCCAGGCTGCAATTTTCCTAATATGCATTTGTTGGGCTGAATAATAGGCACTTTGAAGATTGGAAGACAAGCAATCAGGTGGTTAAAACTCAAACTAAAGTTTGTTTCCCATGAACATGCTGTCCACTATACGTTGTGCTTTGATTATCTGTTTGGTTTTCTAGCCAGCATACAGCACAACCCCTTCTTCTAAATCAGAGATGCAGCTCCGATAATCCAATGTACTGCAATTACAGCGGATTTGTTAGTGGTATAACTCAATTGGAACAAGACTGAGAGTTGAGGGGTGATATTTTATGCTCATTACAGCAGTGACTATGCTCTGATAAATGACATTTTCCCCGTGTGAGTTGTTATCCCGATCAAAGTCGAGCCAGCAAACAGCAGTGAGCACGGTATCATATGGAGCGTCTTTCTTATGTGTTACAGAAGAATAAGTAAGGGAGGGCTGGTGAGTGCAGATAAAGATGTTTCTGTGTCGGATTCATTTCTTCACAGGAAGCCACTCAAATGTCTTGACATTAAAAACTAAAAGAAACATTCACGGGTAACAAGGAGTTCCAAAATTGAGTGTGAAATGGAACACAATCTCAATACAAAGCACAAAAACAAGATTGAGGATGATAGTAGATAAACTTCCACCAAATCAAAACCCACATTGACATGTTGTGGGTGAGTTTGTTTTAAAAAGGTCATAACGCTGGAAATCTACTGGGTGTTTTGAGCTCTTTGTGTGACAGGAATGACTTGTGGCACAAAAACGGATTCCTTTAGGAGCAAAATAGTTTTTTTTATGCGACACCCCTGGCAAAAACATTGTTTCTCAGACACTGGTCATTTAGCTTCTAAACATGTGTTCTTTTGGACCAGTGGTGGGTCCAGACCCGTTTTCAGTGGGTCGCGGGCCTCCTGTGCTTTTATTTTGAAGGTTTTTTTTTAATGCAGCAGTTAACTCCTTAACAGTATTTGCCGTTAATGCCTTGTAATGCTAATAGACACCCATTTCACAGTATAGCAGAACACACACAAAGTTTTTTTCATGCTAATTGAGCGAAACGCAAGTACAACACCGACTACATGAGATATGGATTTTCTTACATTGAGGACAAAAGAGGACAAAAAGTTCAGTGTGTTTTGTGCAGCGAGGTTCTGGCACAAGAAGCATGAAGCCGTCAAAACTGAAGCGGCATTTTAAAACAAAGCACCCTTCTCTCACCTGTTGAGTACTTTCGAAGACGACTTCAAGACCCGAGGATATCACAAAAGTGTCTTACTGACCTGCATGGACATGGACGAGTTTGATCAATCCACAGCGGGTAAACTGAAAACTATACCTCTGTCAAATGACGCTATAAGTAGGTGAATTGAAGACATGTCGGATGACATCAAACAGACCACAATTCAAATTAATGCAAGTGATCATTTTGCATTACAAATGGACGAATCTACAGACATAACAAACAAATCAGTTTTACTCATTTACATGAAACGTGTGGGACGGGGACTGACGGGAACAATTTCTCTGCACAAGAGAGCTCCCTACTACTGCAGAGGACTTTTCAGCTCAGGTTCAAACTGCACCATCTTTTCATTAAATACATTTGAGAAGTTGAACATTTGGCTTGTCATTAAGGGGTGATGGTGGGTCCCGCAGCCAGACCAGTTGAGAACCACTGTTTTAGACTAGTGGAAAGAAAACATCCACTTTGTCTATTTGCGTCTGTAGATTTCTCCTGAGTTCACCAAAAGTATTATTAGATAAATTGATTAATTTGCATATTTAAACATATCATTTCATAAAGCTTGTAACACAAAAAGCAATGATCTTAGTACAACTACTCATCTTGCAAAATGTAAGTAGTTTTGCAATATATCTCTTTAAAGGCCGTTTTCTCTAAATTAGTTTTTCTCAGACTAACTGAACCAGAAATCTCCACTTCAGTAGCTCTTACATACACCAAAGCTTCCATTATCATTCCTCTCTATACTCTGAAGATTTTTACAGAGGGGTTTGTTCATATATCATTCACAGCCTGATTTATACAACAATTACAACAATCAAAATGTTGTTTAACCTTATTTACCTGAAGTCTCATATCATTGTGGTTTCAAATAATCAATAGTCTTGATTAGTCAATAAAGGGAAAAATGATCAAGAACAATTTTGATAATTGATTAGTTGTAAAAGAAGCTCATGAAGCAACTAGAATCAAAGTCCACAGCCCTCTAGCTACTCATTGAGGCAGCAGCTTAACTTGGGCACTGTGTACTTTGAGCTAAATGCTAACATCTACATGCTAAGCGGAGGGGATTCTGATCGATGAATGATTTCATCTTAGCACAAAACAAAGAAGAGGCTGATGGGAAGGTTGATAAAAATGTATTTTTGACAAGTAAAAAGATTATGACTGATGAGGGCGCTAAATGAAAAGTCACATGATTTATCGCTATTCATACTGCGGGGAACATGAATGTGTGTAGCAATTATCAATGTAGACCAAAGTGGTGGACCGACTGACATTTTCACCCCTAGCGCCATGCTAACAGCATGGCTAAAAACACAAAACATTTACTGCTTCCAGCTTCTCAAATATGACAATTTGCAGCTCTTCACTACTCAAAACCATTGTCAATTAAATATATTTGGCTCTTTGACTGTCGGTAAGACAAAACAAGTTCTACCCTTATGAATACCAGTCAAATATTCTTAGAAATAATCAACAGGCTAATTGATAATAGCAGCCCTAGATTCAACTGCAATTCTGCATATTTTGAACTTCACGTTAGTTTACTGCAGAACGCATGATAGGTGTCGAACAGTCAGACCAAATGCAACCACCTGGGCAGAGTCTTTCATTCTTTTTCTATGAGGAGTGGCAAATCCCTCATGAAGAGGACAATGGGATAACAGGTGGTGAGAGGGAGCGGCAGACAGAGGCCAACGTTCAAATAAATGAATCATGACTCGGTATGGGGTGGAACATCATGATAATCGTGGTAACCAATCACATCTGACATCCATTCTTATTTAATGTACACAATTGTGAATTGCAGATTACCATTTTTTACTGTTTGCGAAGGTGAACTGCAACAAAAGTAAAAGCAATATTGCTCTCCAGCAGTATTGGTGTGATATGCTGCACCGTCGTCTTGCAACAGAGTGCAACAAAGTGTGACGACGCCTCCACTCCAAAGTCTCTGTGTTGAACAAGTCCACAAATCACTGGTTGCTTGCTGTAAAGCTTAATTGAGTGGTAAAGTCCAGCCCCTACCGGTGGACCATCATGGGTCCACATGGTATAGTCAACGCTGAGATACAAGTCATTTTTTTTAACACTTTCCAATTGTACCATGTACATATGATGTCTATCAATTTCAAAGATATGTTCTGCACGTCAAAAAAACCCATTTTGTCATAAAGCTGTTCAATAATAAGACTTTGAAGATACGTCATTAGAGAGACTACACGCCCAAAAGTCGCGTAAATGACGTCTCTCCCTAAAGATACAATGCCTGTGTGTTTCTTACTCACACCGACATCGGGTCTCTCGCTTCCCGGCTGATAAAAAGAGTCGCTGGATGAAACACACCAGGTCTGAAAACACTACATTTGTGCGTTGAACATAGCTAGCTAGCATAACAAGTTACATAGCTAGCTAGCCAAGGGTGACGGCAGTGTTGGTGACGTACATTGTATAACGTAATGTAGTACACTAATTCAAAATGACACACACACACACACACACACACACACACACACACACACACACACACACACACACACACACACACACACACAGGACCCATAGATATTCAGTTAGGAGGCTGGTGCCTTGCTCAAGTTTACCTCGGCAGTACACAGGATGTGAGCTGGCAGTCCACGCTCTGTACTGGGTCCGATTCAAGCGCAGCTGTACGAATTCAATCTTGCTCAAGGACACTTCAGCAGGGGGTTGAACTCTGGACCTCTGATTTAAGGATAAAATTTGTGCTTCATAAGCAGATAAACAGAAAGTGTGTCTGAGAAACAATTTCTCTTAGGATAAATAGTTTTCATATACTGTATATATATATATATATTAGAAATTATAAATTTATTACAGTTGTCATATACATTTACACATATACGAAATGTAGCTCTGCATTTAACCCATCACCAGCTTATTGGGAGCAGTACGCTGCTGAGAAGCGCAGTGTCTTGCTCAGGGACATTTCGGCACAGGACACGTAGCAGCGAAGGATCGAACAGCTGACCTTGCAGTTGCCAGACAACCCTCTCTACCCATTGAACCACACATATATATATTTTCATTATATATATACCCTGTTGTATGTTGAACTGGCAGTGTCCTGTTTCTGTGTGTACAAGAAAGTGTGTGTGTGTGTGTGTGTGTGTGTGTGTGTGTGTGTGTGTGTTTGTATAAAACTACGTTTTGTCCTCCAACCATGAAGCTCAGCTCTGCATTTCAGTCAGCAACTCTTTCCCTGCTCATCAGCACTCTATTTGGAGTCCCCTATGCAGCTGCTTACACACACACACACACACACACACACACACACACGCACAGAAAAAAGGAAGGTCCACACACAAACAAGCAGTCATACAGACATAAAACACATACAAAGTCAAACAAGTGATGACTTTCCCGCAGAGACGCACACACACCGTCATGTCCTTCCCATCTCAGTCAGTTCTTCTGACAAACATCTGGACCGTAAAAAGGAGATGATGGCGTCCCACAGCCCATAATGATCAGTCTGTCACCGTGGAAACCACGCGCTATCGCCGCCCACGCCGCTGTCACCAAGGTGTGATACTCAGGGAGATTGAGAACACGGCGTGCCGATAAACAAACAGCCAACACGTTTAGACTATTGCTCCTTTGGCATCGGTTTCAGGTTGTTTATGTTTGTAAGTCAATTAAAAGAGGAGGAAAAAAATCATATAAAACTGCGTTCATTATCTTCCAGTCAATTAGAAGCAGTCAGTCTCTATGGTGACGTTAATAACACATTAAATTACAATTCTGTGAAGACATCATGAGTGAAAGAACAAAGTCTATCTAGATGACTGCTGCGTGTTTAATTTACTGTGGCATATCAAACAAGCACAATGTTCTATTAGAACTTTCTGTACGTTATAAATGCAATGATGTTGAACACCGAAGACGCCGGAATTCTGCTAATTGAAATGAGTCAAACCTGTTTGTGAAGTCCGACACTACTGGCCTGATGCTGCTGATTCTGTTGTGTGAAAGATGGTGTGAAACACATCATGTCCATTACATCTGTTTATAACAGGCGGCAACCTAGAGTTCTGAAAAGTGGAGCCAATGCTGAAGTACCTTAAACTTGTATTCTTTCCAAAGTCCAGCAGGGGTTGACTCCTCTGGTTGTATAGAAGTCTATGAGAAAATGACTCTACCTCTCTCTTGATTTATTACCTCAGTAAACATTGTAAACATGAGTTTATGGTCTCAATCTCTAGTTTCAAGTCTTCTTCAATACAGCATGATGTTCATTTAGTAAATGATGGTCCATTTAGAGTCAAACAGACCATAAAGCAGAGTTTGCAGGGCTACCTTGTGATTGACAGCTACCACGGCGTTTTCCGGTCAGGGAGTGGTCCATGTTGTTGTCTTAGAACTTTAACATTTTCACAGTGTGTTTTCACTTCATGGAAGTTAATTGAAACATTTTTGGTTGCCTAAAAATGTCTAATTCAGCTCTTGGTTGTACTTAACATGGATTCAGTCTGAGCAAGAAAAGTCTTTATGCAGTTAAATGGATCATGGCCAAGGTTTTTCACGTTGAACTGAACAAGACACAAACGTCTCTACAGCTCATATCTCCAAAACTAGGCAATGCACACCAAAACAACATTGATATCTAGATTGATAAATAGTACTACGGATAAGAGGAAAAATATATATTTTAGAGTTTGAGGTGACTTGTCCCTTTAATATAAACTACTCCGTTACAAGTAAAAGTCCTGCAATCAAAATGTTATGTGAGTAAAAGTACAACAGTATTGCCATCAAAAACTACTTCAAGTAAAAGTAAACTCATTATGCTGAATGGCCCATTTCAAATAATATATGTATGGTAGGCCTATATTATTGGATTTAATCAGTTTAATGGTGGAGTTCATTTTAACTACTTAATTTACTTAATACTTATGCTATATAATTCTTTATAATACATTTTATTAGTTGATTTTGTATTAGGAATCTGTACAGTAGCCAAACTAGTAATTCATATTCATTAATATTCAGTCAAATAAATGTAGTGCTAAAAATATATTTCCCTTTGAGATGTTGTAACCTAGAAGTATAAAGTTACATGAAATGGAAACACTGGTAAAAAAAACAAATACTTCAAACTGAAAGTTACAGTTAGTTAAAGTATTTGAGTAGACTAAATGCCTACTCAAATTACATTCTGCCACTGCAAGAGCCGAGTTCTTCAGAGCTCTAGCCTCGTAATGTTGCCTCTCAAAGGGAGAGTGGCTTCATTCTCTGGCCAGGTGGACATCACTATACTCTATGTTTACTGCTCTATCAATGCTCTGAATATGGCATCCAGAACCAAATGTGGTTTGATCAAAACATTTCTAGACATTTCTAAGGACCCGCCGATCCTCTTGTTGTCAACCTCCCGCAGACGGTTGTCTGAGTCGTCGTCAACACTGAACCGCCCGTGTGTCTGTCTGTACAGTCGGCGCGCTCACAGAACTGGAACAGTTACAGGGTGCCGCGAATCCATCAAAACATTCACAGATACGGATACCACCTCGGGCACCCACACATTCTCAGTGAATATCTGAGAGCATCACAGGCCGGACCTGCCCTCACATCGATTCTCCGGTTCAAAATCAGGTGGGAGAGAGGGAGTGTGTGTGTGTGTGCTGAACTCCCTGCTGCCTTTGAACACAGAAGACTTCATGTAGAATGTCTGCTAGAGTCGGCAGAAAGGTTACACACACACACGCACACACACACGCGGACCACTAAACTGAGTAAATATTGGATGTTTTCCTGACTGCAGACAGGCGGTTCTCAACAGGTGAAGGAATCGGGACATAAAAAATTCAGCAGGTTTACTGACTGATCGGGTGTGATGGATGGGTAGATAATAATGTTTGGCGCATGTGTGTGTGAATAAGTGTATGTGTGTGTGTGTGCTCTGTGATGGATGGGCATAAGGGCGCGTTGATGAGACGGCTCTCCGAGAACAAGAGCTGGCTTGATCTAGATTCTATCTGTCTGTCTGTCTCACACGCACACACACACATTCCTGAGCGTATGTGTGTAAGACGTATTACACATGATGCAACAGCCCAAGGATTAGCCCGTACTAATTGCAGGTAGATGCGGAGCAGCATATTGCCTGCGTGTAAATTTTTTTACTGTAGGCCGAAATCCAATTTCAGAAAAAAAAAAATAATAATTTCAAAAGCAGCTCATGACGGCAATAACCTCCACCAAACCAATTCATAACAGCACCCGCCGAGGGGGGGTGGGTGGGGGGATAGGGGGTTGAAAGAGAGAGAGAAAGAAAAGAGAGAGGTACCCAGGTGAGTCATATCATTTTTGTCTGGGCTGTATACCATTTGCCAGTGTCTTATTGCAAAATTTAGGATAAGAGTTGGCAATTTCTCCTTGAAACAAAGAGAGCCAGTGTTAAGCTGAATACTAATGGGAGCCCGAGGCGTTCGAAATAACTTTGAAAAGGGCAACGCAACTCCGTCCAAAAAAGAACAACTCGTAGAGGGAGGGGAGAGAGACTGAAAAACGAGAGGACTGGAGTGAGGGAGATGCGTGTGTGTGTGTGTGTGTGTGTGTGTGTGTGTGTGTGTGCGACACAAAAGGGAGGTGACATTATTACGGGCTTCTCTGGTGGAAGTCCCTACTCTCCCCACAATGAGATTAGAGGAGAGTTTGTCTCATTTCGTACTTGGACATCCTGTTCTTTTTAATTAACGATGATGAATGGTATTTGTCAGGAAGTGTGTGTGTTTGTTGTGTGTGTGTGTGTGTGTGTGTGTGTGTGTGTGTGTGTGTGTGTGCGTGTGGATCGGACTTAATGCAATTTCTATGAGGTTATTTAAGCCTTCGTGCTCTCATGCATATGTGTGTATACGGCGTTGCCGCTTGGTTGAATGTGCGTCCTGATCCTGGGAAGGCATATAAACAGCACAATAATTGAAAAGGATTTTAGGCTTTTTGCGTGTCATTTTACACAGCGGTGGCTCCAGGAAATGGCCGCAGTTAGGTTTAGGCGGCAAAAACAGTTCGATTTTGGAAAAATATCATGGTTGGGCTTAAAATAAGTATGTAAACTAAGTCAAATGTAAACAATGTGACTTAAGTGTGAACAAAAACACATCGCAAACATCCCTCAACTTCACGATAACTCAACAACACTTTGGGACATTGTTTGACCCATCCACCTCCCCCCCACCCGCCATAAGTAGTCTTTCTCACTTTCTATACTTACTCACTTACCCTGAGCGTCGCATACTCAAAGGTAGAATCCTTATTGCACTCTAAATGGCTTACTTAATTGTCGCGTCATTCATACGCCAACGGCTGGAATGTGTGTGTCAATGCGGTGTCCAATACTTGTGTGTGGTTGAGCCCAGCCCGGTGGCAGCAGCAGCAGTTGATGATAGCATGCATGCTCTTTAAAACCAGCCTATAATTAGAACCCAACCACACCAGTTTACAGTACAACAACATCCACTTCAATGTGGCTTCTTCATCCGGTTCTTTCTTCCAGACACACCCCTCTCTTTACTTTCTTCCTCTGTTTATTTTTTGTCTCTTTCCATCTGTTCATGCAAAGAAACCGTTCGGTTTCTCAGCCACACCCAAAGCTTCCGACAGTCTGTGGTGTAAACGAAAAACAAACAGACTCCTAACCTCAACAATTTATCTTAAAAGATTTATTATCGGAAAATTCAACTTCAAGTTACCTGTTCAGACAAAGCAGACATAGACAAGGATGTCATTCATTTGGAGTAGTGTTCTTGGTTAGCTCAATATTCCCTCTCCTTTTAGCTCTGTTTTGGTCTCAACATCTGGCTCTTTAGCTGCTACAGCTGTTACTTTCTGTCTCCTGTTTGTTCCGGACCTCCATTTCTTTAAGAGTCGTGAAGTAAAAATAACTGCACTTTGGTGCGGCAAAGATATTGTTCAACGCCAAGATTGCCAACAATCTTGTACATGATCTTGTTGTCGTAACAGAAACTTTACTCTACACACAATGAATCTTCGATTATGTCAACAGCTGAGTCCATGCAAAGCGTGATACAGGTAAGTACAATATTTTACAAGTGGACTGCTTGTAGTTCAATGCCATTCATCCTCAGACATCATCTATCACGTGTTAAAGGGTAACTTTTTTTTTTTTTTAAACCTGGACTTTATTTTTTTGTGTCTAATGGGGATAACAATTTTGGAAATTGGTCCAGTGTTGAGGGAAAGTGCTAAACGGGCTGCAATGTAATCTCTTGGGGGAACTCCTCCCCCATCGATGTACTAAAAGCAGTAAAAGTGCTTTTATTTTTGCCGCTGACAGGCTCATTGTTATTAATTGGAGAAAGGAGTGCCAGTGAAAGCGTAGCTGAGTGTTAAAATAAAGATCTTCAATGCCAAGGCTGAATATTTAGGTGATGTCGATGATATGGGTCCTGCGTGAGATTTCAGAACAAAACTTTTTCTGAGTGGATAGATGGACTGGATCTAGCAAAAAGGTAAAGAAAACCTTTTTACTTCTCAACAGGGTCCTTTCCATTATGTTGTCAGACACTTATAGTAACAATCTGAGCCTCGTCAGCTGCAAAGTCCAGCACTGTTAGTTGACGTACATTACAATAAGGCCCATTTCCCTCAATACGGGACCAGTTTAAGAAATTGTTGTCCCCGTTAGTTACTTAGACACAAAAACGTGGGAAGATATGGTCCAGGTTGAAAAATATTAAAGTCACCATTGGTTAGTTTCACTTTCTCCATTGAAACAGATGAGCAGGCTTGCTAACTAGCTTAACTGAACACATGGGTAGTGAGCTAGCTAGCTGATACAGTTACCTGAAAAAAAAAATGTGTCAGCTCTTCGTAGCGTAGTTGTAGTGTCGTAATGTAGTTGTAGAGTCATTTTATAAATATTAGCTCTCTGCTGTCTTACCTCTTCAGCTTGTCATAAGCACTTAGCTAAAAAAAAGTAGTTTCTTGAGGTTGAAAACGTTTTCATTTTTCCAAAATAAAGCTGCTGCTTTTTGCCCTTTTTTCAGTTTTATGTTGATCTTATTGCCATGTTTTAAACTGCATTTTTTACTAACTGCTGCAGTCCAATGTGAAGAGCCAGAGTGAAGTCCTGTCTGCTTCTCCCCTTCTATTTATTACAACCTAGTGTCTCACAAATGCACAGTTTCAAAAAGCTTGAGGAACTAATCTGGTTAATAGATGGAACATTTCATGAGGAATCATCTGGTAACCTGCACGTTCAGGCACAGATTTTGTGCTGCAATGCAGCAGATCTCCTTTTGGATCAGCTGCCTAGGGGCTGAGGAAGCTGCCATGTGACTGTAGGGATGCTAGTTTTGAAATTAGTTGGGGAAAAAGATGAGCAGAAAATGAGACGCTGTTCACCGTTCTTCCCTAAAACCATAATTTTACAAAAATCCACCGACCGCTTTTGTGGTAGAGGTAGTGTGGTTGAGAGACCAGAGGAAACTCTATGTGTAAGAATAAATGTGTATGAACCATTGCCAAACACTAGGTTGGGACCCACAGGTTGATCGCAGGAGATCTCATTTGGGTTGCCAAATAAATTTGCAGAATTTACGTAGTTTTTTATTTAACATTTATATCTGCAGTACACTTTTAAGCCACATGAGGGAGTCTGAATGTTCGTATTGTTCTGATAACTGTAGCCTAATTATAACATTTAATCTAATAGGAGAATTCATTCTGTTTGATGAGAGGAAATGAAATGAACGTGACTGTTAACTCCCACTTAAATGCTTTTATTTGGTTTCATTTATAAAGTATTTAACATGTGTATGTGCACACATGCATAAAACAAAGTTGTGATTTATCAAATCTATATCTCTGTTAAAAGGGTGGTTTACATGTGCAAGATAATATAAGGTGATGTGGAAATGGCAGTAAAAAGGGTCAGGAACGTTATAGGCACTTCTTCTTTGTCACTTCTTTAAAAAAGGGGGTCCTCAGTGGGAAACACTGCCATAGACTAATGGATCTATTGGTAAAAAACCAGAACATTGCTGAAGTATTTATGCCTACATGACGTTATTCTGTGTGTTGATGGAGCATCTAGAATGTTAGCACAGTTGAGCACTGATCGATCCGAACTCCATTCAGAAAACAAGCATTTTAAAAGTTGTTTGCCTGTCGTCTTGAAGACAAACCTGACAAAGAATACATTTCCGAATTTTTTACAAATCGTCCATTTATTGCAATCAAATCACAGCAAAATGTGTTTATTTTGGGTTTGCGCTGCTGTACTTTATACGCTTTTTCCATGTATCTGGAACTTCTACAACATGTACAAAACAGCTATAGTGGTTATTTCAGGCATAGTTGATGAAACATTGTTAGTATTTACATGGCGGTAAGCTTTGCCTTTGAGCCAAAACTGAAAACAATAAGATCCCAGTTGTAATAAAACTGGAATCCTCTTTTTTATTCTCTTCACTGCTGCTGTGGAGCTGCTCCGTGGCAAACACAAGACAACTTTTGTTCGAAGTCAGCAGAAGGGGAATGTAAAGCAGGATTATGCTACTCAGTCGGTGTTCCCTGGATCAATAAAGTTTTTACAACGTCAGAAAACGACTGTCTGCGGCGGGAGATGCAGCTGGACCTGATCGAGACTGAACGCCTTTTCAGAAGCCAATCAAATATCAAGCACTGTCACCTACTGATCTGACACACACACACACACACACACACACACAGCAGAGTGTAGAAACCGTCCGTGGCATGTATGACAAATGAGTTTTAGCACTAGGGGTTCACCATGTGATACAAAAACACGGCAATACAGTGTTATATCTCTCTGTCTTCCCGTCACACACACACACACACACACGCCCAATGTCATTGTAGACCCCCCTGGGTCCAACGAAAGTAGCTTTTGATTTGCATACCACGCGCACATTTTTAGCATCGCAAGTGTCTGTCGGGCCGTCCTAGGTGGTGAGGAGGAGAGGGAAAGTGACATTGTGTGGTTGAGTGGTGTCTGTGGGGACTCTCTCTCTCTCTCTCTCTCTCTATGGCAATGTGACAGTGGAGGATGCAGATGGAAACGTGCCACACAAACACACACACACACACACACACACACACACACACACGACTGGCTGACTGACTGACTGCTGGCTGTTCTGCGAGGCCTCCCAGTCTGGAAACCCAGAGGTGTCAGACAGTTATAATTATCACTCTGCTTCCACGCTCACACACGCACGCACGCACGCACGCACGCACGCACGCACACACACACACACACACACACACACACACACACACACACACACACACAGTTCCAGGGTTGAATGGCATCCAGCTAGAATGTAGGCCTGTGCACCAGTCTGAAGTAAAAAAAAAAAAGAAAGAAGAAGAAGAAGAAGAAGAAGAGAAGCACCCTGCAGAAAGGCTTGTTTTCCCTCGTTGGCGTAAAAGGATGTCAGTTTCCAGCTTTCCTAATTTTCAACTTCTGTTATCACATTTTTGGGGCCATAAATAATTCATACGTAATGTTCCAGTATGAGGCTTTTAGTTTTATACTCCATCCATAAAAATAATCCACTGTTAGTACTGCGGAAAAAACAGAATTTAGCGCATTCATCGAAAGAAGATATTCATGTGGTAAGTTAATGACAGTCTAACCATAATTTACTGAAAGTGTAAAACATTTATCCATATTTTAAATACATGCAATATGAAAGACATTCTTTAAAGAGCATCCATTTAACGAATTATTAAAGTATCTAAGTGAAAAGCCTCATTAGTTTTGAATTGCTCAGAATGTATACAAAGACATTCTTCGTCACTTTGAGTACAAAAGGTATTGATATGAAGAGATGTTTTCTGCTAATGCTGTGCGTGTGCATCGAGCAAATGATAATAATAATAAATCATTTGAAAAGAAAAACGGTGTCCTTCAGCTGCACGTTGAATCAGTCATGTTAAATGACTGTTATTGTAGTCATCATGGAGACACAAGTGACATTTCTTTAGTCGTCGGCGCAAAAGCCTTTATCCTCCACTTCAGCTGAAAAGATTTGAAAAGTAAAGAAGAAAAAAAAGAAAACAGCAGCGTGTTGCGCCAGAGAGTTTGAAGATGTGTCATTATGAAAATAATAAAAGCTCCTGCACAATGAGGCCTTAGTGTGAACCTACCGGCGCCACGGCAACCGGCAGAGCGGCTGCCCGAGTGGAGGGAGAGAGACGTTTACGTCTCCGGAGGAATCGACAGAGTGGAGAAGCAACACTTTCCCCTCATATTACGAGCGACGCAAACAAACAGTAATGCATGCAGATGTATGTATGGAGTAATTCACTGTGAGGAGCCACTCTTCATTTAAACATAATGGTTTGTGTAATGACTAGATTAGCCCCCGAAGAGACTTCTCATCCACAGTGTTTAGTGTCCATCTGAAGGCTGACGCATGCTCAGGTAATTTACCAATATAAACTTACCAAACTGCATGTATGAAGGTATATTTGTGTCTTTATTACGCAAACAAAAAGCAAATTTCTCGCACTGCCAATCAAAAATCAAGTTTGTAAGTGAAAATATATAAATTGAGAATAAATTATTTGTTAGTTTTGCTTATGAAACTAGATTTTTTGGCTGCAAATCAAAAACCTTTGCTTTCAAAACGAAAACCTACACTTTAAAAACAACAACTACACTTTCAAAACAAAAACCTACTAGTTGAGTTTGGATGTAGTGGGCGGGGCATACGCTGCTGAATGAGCCAGGAGTTTGTTTTGGTGGGTTCGACTTGGATTGTATCTGCTTCCACTGTAAACACTGCATATGTCCCAATCCAGCGGCTGCATCCTTCGGTGGACCCAGTCCTCGTGGCCCACGTCCTTTGAGGACCACAAAGGCTGGACCGAGCGGCCTCCGAAATGAGAGGCCGCTGAGAATGTCTATGCTACAGAGGACTTCCTGTTTGCGTCACCAGCTAACTTTATGCTGCCTATATGTTGATGAAACAATATAGGCTCCCGTGCCTAGAATGCCTGCTCAGAAGGATTATACTGTGTATACAGATATATATATATATATATATATATATATATATATATATATATATATATATATATATATATATATATATACTGTAATGGTTTTAGTTTTTATCAGTTTTTCAATCATATATTCAATAATTCATTCATAGTTCTTTTTCTTAATATAGTTTTTCTAAATTAATAATCAGTTAATAATTCAATCAGTTGCTATGTTAAATAACTAATTTTCAATAATTTATAGTTCTTGTAAATAAATTAATGTATTTATCAATAACTTTTTAAATTCATTCACACATATATAAACACATATATACACATGTATATATATACATGTATATTCATAAATACACCATGACACAAATATACCTTCATAGCATGACAATAGCAGCTACACAGTATATATGCAAGCCTGCTGACTCACACAAACATACACACTATTTTCTCAAAATATAAGAATCAATCTATGTCTTCGTGAGGAATGAAGTGATAATTACTGTAGCTGTAGGGGTTCACCTTGACCCCAAAGTTCTTTTGCCAACAGTATTTAATATTTTGGCAAATCTGCACCAAGAAAGTTTTAACAGTTCCTGTTCAGACTGGTCTCATACAGCATTTGTAGCTTTACCAATGGAAAATAATATGGCGTAATTCGTAGATATACAACGAAATCATTACATACATTATTCACGTAAGCATGATCGAGGAAGTATTAAGACCCAGAAAGGGAGGTGGATGGGTCCAACAACCAGACAGGAGATCGCTGTTCGTTCCCCATGTGAAACGAGAAGTCAACGTTGATTTATAAATAAGTATTTCACAAACCTTTCCTAACCTAAGTAAGTAGTGTTGTTTCCTAAACCTAACTGAGTTTCCTGTGGGGAGGGAAGTCTATTTTGAAAAGACCGTATGTATGTGACAAGCAGAAATTGACACGTGTTGCTGGCTTTTGTAGAAAAATGCAAACAAAATAAGGGAAAGACTTTCCGTAAAACATCATAGGAACCAAACCGAAGATACATTGCCCTGTTAGCACCGTGACCATGATGAACACACACTAGTCACCATGATAAAGTCTTAATGTGAGGAAGACAGTGGATTATGGATGCTTTTCCTGCCACCATCACCAGAACAATAATAGTATGTGTCTGTGTGTTCTGGTTGGTTAGTTCTAGTTTCTGGTGGTAAAGGTTCTCTGATGCTGTATGTCGATGACGTCATACTTATGCTACAAAAACTTCAGCTGAACTTTTTGCACAGAATGGGTCTGTGGCTTTTGTACCCCATATTTCTTACCGTGCAGTCATGCTGAGAAGAAATCGTTTCCCAGCCAGTGTGGAGATGAGGAATGATGCATGCAACTCATGCAGTCGTGCCATTACTAAACACTAACATTAACCTGTCCCTTATTTCAAGTTGTGTCCTCAGCCCCATAGTGTAGAGTACATAATCAACTATGAAACAAGGAATTTCTATCTGTCTGTGTGTGTTTCGCATATCCCAGGAACCGTTGATCTGATTGACTTCACACTCAAGGGGTGTATTGCTGGCAACCCAAGGACGTGCAGTGTCAAAGTTGGTGCAATTTGCACACGCGACACGTTCAGTTTTGCTAAACTAATAAATAACCAAAAGCAAGTGTTAGTGCTCTGTGCAGCAGCGAGGGCGGGGCTTCAGGGCTCTGCGGACGAAGTCGAGCGCATCGTCCGCAGCGTCTTTACAGGCTGCGATTCATTGACATTCAAGTTGACTGCTGGATGCTAACGTTACAACCAAACTCATCACTTCTTGGGAGCGCTGCCAGCAGCGATACCGGGGAGCGGAGCAATCGGCCCACTCCAAACGGGCTCTAATCATTTCAGAAGCTAACGATGAACACTTTCACATTCCCTTCAGCGTGGAAATTGGAAAACTAGGATAAGTATCTTTGTACTCTATATGTTCGCAACATTATTTTCAATATCTTCAGGCCTCCTATGCTTTACCTTTTTCTTATTCTAATCTACAGTAGAGTATATTACATTCCCAGAAGCTACAATAACCCAATATCCTCATCTGTGTTTGTTCTTCAAAGGACCAGAAAAAGTATTTCTGTACCTGTAACCTTGGATGACGAGTTAAACCTGAACCACACATACGCTGATTTAGCTGCGTGTTTGTGCGTATGTGCATGCACACAACCAACCACCCACCTATCTCTTACAGTAGACAAATGTATGTATGAATGGCGGGGGTTTTAAATGGAAAACGCCGGACCACCCAGGACTTTCAGTCTCGCCCCTGTCGACCTCCGTGGCTGACAGATGAAGGCTATTCACATCAAGCCTTTAACACCTTCAGTTCTCCCTCGACACCACACACACACACACACACACACACACACACACACACACACGCACACACACACACACACACACACACACACTCAATAGTCAATACAAGCTCCGCACAATCCCCTAAGACAAATGGACAGACTTCAAACACGTATATACACAACCTCCGAAAGACGGAGTGGGAGGGCGGCTGAGAGAGAAGAGAAAGACAGTCGGTGGTTTACCAGAGAGAGAGAGAGAGAGAGAGAGAGAGAGAGAGACCTACATTCAGCTCTCTCTCTCTCTCTCCTCATCCATGGGGTTTGAGGGAATGAAAGGCGTGGGGCGCTGTCAAATAGCCCCCCGCTTTTAATGGCCCAGCTGCACCATTACCTAGCACACACACTGGGCCCAAATAGACTGAGGGAGGAGGAGGAGGAGGATAGAGAAGTCCATCAAACTAAGTATGAGGAGAGGAGGGGGGCACTCATCATTACCTAGCATACACTCCCGGAGTCGAAGGAACTGAAAGAAAAAGAAGGTAAAAAGGGGGGTGAGAGGGGACAGACAAGCAGCTAACTACAGGACAAGGCGTGTTAGTGAACTACATACACACACACACACACACGGCCTCCAGGGAAGTTTTACAGCAGCTCTGTCATGAACAGTGATGTAAGGCCTCTGTCGCTGTCAGGTGTGTGTGTGTGTGTGTGTGTGTGTGGATAGCAGGAGGTGAATGGTCACACATCTCCCCAGCAGAGTAGCCATCAGAAGGTGTGCCAGGACCACAACGTGTGTGGGAGAAACGTAGTGACACACACGCACATACCTATACACACACACACACACACACACACACACACACACACACACACACACACACACACACTCACACACACACACACACACACACACACACATAATTCTCAAATAACTGGGATGCAGACAATTCCAGACCTGTATTTTAAAGTATATTTTATTATGTTTCTAGCCAGTAGCCTGATTCTAGGGATGGTAATGCTGGTCTGTCAGTGGTCTGTCAATAGGACCACCACTTTGGTCCAGACGAAAAAATTACAACAACTATTGGATGGATTGCCATGAAGGTATGGTCCCCAGAGGATGAACCCTACTGGCTGTGTTGATCCCCTGTCTTCTCCTCCAGTGCTGCCAGCAGGTTGAAATTTGTGGGTTTTAGTGAAACGTATCAGCAACCATTGGATGGAATGCCACCAGGTACAAACAATCATGTTCTCCTCAGGATGGATTGCATTAACTTTGGTGATCTGACGTCCTACCTTGTGCCATCATCGGATCTAAATTTTGATTTGCCCACGACTTTGATTTGTGACAATATACCTGGACATCAGCATGGTGACATTGTCATGCGAGCATGTTAGCATATTGGCGTCAGCGTTTAGCCTCACAGAGGCAGTTTTCTTGTTGTTTGTTGCAGTTTCTCACAAGCCTTCCAGCATTTCAAAGGGTATAATCTCTCCCTTTACTGGTAGTCTTTCAAAATTAAACACATAACACTAAACCATGCAATAGTCCCTAGATGTTTTCAACTCGCTTGCCGTTCTAATAAAATTCAGATTTTACAAAAAAAACCTATATTTACTCTTAATAGGTTACAAAAGGATCCAGAGAAAATGTCTACAGATATGAAATAGACATTACAACCAACTTCTCAAACGTAAACCCATGAGTGAACAAGTGAAATCTTTATTTTCCATTTGATATACACATTGTTCCTCACGGTTCAAAACACAGTATACTCTTCACAGATCTCTTCCATTTGTCAATAATAATGGTTAACCCTTGCTAATTTCTAAAACAATCTACAGTGAAGCTCAACACATCCCTCTTTTTAGTAAAATTCATATTGTTTCCGAAGTGTTCAATCATATCGCGTAGTCATGAAATGTTTTTTTCTTAAGGTCAAGAAGGATACAAACACAATCTCTACACAGACTCAAAGATAAAATGAATCATGTAAACATTTCAATGCTGTTTTATTTATGCATAACACTACTGCAAGTCCAAAACCAGACAATACTCCATCGTGGTGATCTTGCATACATTCAAAATGCATCATTGTGTGATGAAAGGAATGTTATGACTAACAAGACAGTGGCTTGTTCATCACCTCTCTGGCAGGAATGTCAATAGCGCCCGACACCTACGGGCTCCGCCGCCCTGCTGCTCTGCATCCTATTTTATGCTCGCACTTTACTTCCAAGAATCCCCACTCCTCTCTCTGTTTTCCATCAGTCTCTCTCTCTCTCTCTCTCTCTCTCTCTCTCTCTCTCTCTCTCTCTCTCTCTCTCTCTCTCTCTCTCTCTCTCTCTCTCTCTTTCCATCATCTCCATCCATCCATCTCTTGTCGGAGCCTCTCAGCGGGGCTCGGGCTGTTGTGTGCGAGGCATACTTGGGCTGTGGCGTCAGTTTGGAAATGAGGCTCGTTTGCATTTAAACACTCTGCTCTCTGGGCACTTGGTAAACTTGATGAGAGGAGGATGAGGGGAGCGGGGAAGGGGGAGGTGGAGAAGAGAACGCGGGGAAGCTGAGAGAGAGAGGGGGGGAGAGCAAGGGGAGTAATTGCAACACTAAGAGAGGGAGAGAGAGAGGGGAGTGAAGGATGGAGTGTGTGGAGAACACTGGCTAATATAAATTCATTATGTAAATCCGCAGCTCAAACAAATTGACAGGCGGGTATTACACCCGAGAGGAGCTGAATCAAGAGCATGAAAGCATTAGCTCCACTCACCCTTGACCTCCAACCTCGACCTGTTCATCGGAGTGTGCCTGTTATGCATACTAACGACTCAGGAGGGGCCAGGGGGGGGGACAGTAATATCGCAACACATTTTGTTTTCTTACAGTGGTAGCCGGAGACAAAATCCTCCATCCTCCATCTGCGGCGGAATGTAAACTATGCAGAAAGGAAAACACCGGAGAGTGTTTTCTCACTGAAGTAGACCCGCATACCAGATACAGACTGCAGCCGCCGCCGCCGCCGGAGACTGTTCTGTCTTCCAATATGTGAAAACAATATTTGAATTCCCAACCCTCGAAGCCAAAAAGAAAAGAAAAGAAAAAACACACTATCAGCAGTATAGCAAGCCTGCAGTGGAGATAGGACTGAGAGGTTATGAGGCAGAGTTCTCCCACAAGAGTGACTTGATCCTTCATTTGTTCCACCGGGTAACGATTTCAGCTTCACCTGCGACACCTATCTTTTCTTTCTAACTTTCATTTTCACCTTCCCTAACACCCACACATTCACGTAAAAAAAAACAAAAAAAAAAACCATGAGCTAAAAATGTGCATGAAAACAAAGTAAAAAGGAACCATGGCTCCAGTGAGGCTACAGCTGCAGAAGATGTCACCCAATCAGCACGCATCACCGCATGGTGCATCACATGTAGCAGGATGAAGAAAACAAAAAAACAAAAAACAAAACCCCCAACCCCAATCTGCTGAAGACTTCTGGGGTGACAAGACATGAAAAATCACACAGAGTTCATTGTTTGCTGCCCATTATTCATGTTTGCATTCAGGGCTTTCAAAAGCGGTCCGACAATATGAGGGACAACACATTATACACACATCAATTATGAAAACGGGCAGCAAAAAGTTGCATTTTGATGTCAAAGGTGAGGCTTGCAGTGTTTGATTAGATTGATTTTATTTACCAAGATAAAGGTTCTGTGATCAAAGTCTCTATGATCAAACGCAGCAAATTAAAGGGGCAGTTCAGTGTTTTAGCGTTGCACTTTTTATTGAAGTGGCAATAGATAAGTGTTTTGAAGTCATCACTGCGAAGTTAATGTTGATTGCACAATGTAATGGCTGTAGAATAATGACGCCGTCTGCGTTGACATTGGTTCCCTCTAAGCTTTGTTTTCACTATGCAATTCTGCCTGCCACCGGATCGCGACCTCTTGGCCAAAATGAGGGCTCCATGTATGGCAAAAAGGAAGACGATAGCCAGAGTGAAAGTAATACAATAATAGCACGGAGGCCCTTGAGTCTAAACCAAGACAATAAAACTCTTTATTGCCTCCCACATTGTCAACCACAGCGCATTACAGATTCTGTTCTTACCTTTCACAATAAAAGCCCAAGACTTATGTGATGCATCACTGCTAACCAGAAATCAATTCGCTAAAAGGCAACTCAACATAAAAGCTTTCAACTCAACAAAACAGATAACAGTAGCTACCGCCAGGTAGCAAATATGGTGAGCTTTGAAACAACTGGAATAATGCTAATCTTAACTGTGGAATCTATGGCAAAAAAGCCACACTGATGGAGGACGAAAAGCCAAAGGAGGCCAATCGGGAGAGATAAAAACTGTCCCTTCTACTAAGCTAGATCAGTAAGTAACAGTTAAACTAATTAACGACTCTGGATTCTCTGGATTCATCAGAGCACTGAGAATTTTAGTTCAATTTGGGATTGTCAATGTTGTTTCCTGCTTTGGACGGTAGCCAGGTTGCTAGTGGTAGCCATGTTGCGAACAAACATGAACAAGTAGATTGATCTCATTGTTCTCATGAAAATCAACGGACAGAAAATATGTTGTCACCGCCTCCGTTGCGTAGTTTATTTGGAAACAAATGCAGCCTATAATTACCAAAACAAAACTCGGTGGCGTCTTTATTTGCTAGGTAAATGCCCACATTTTACAAACCCCATGTCCCAAAGTTGTGATCAAGACTTTCTGCTAAACATATCAAGAGCAAGCTCTCTTCAGAGCCACAGAGGACAGTACATAGCTGTTTTCACAGGCTGCGTAGTACTCCTCATGACAAGTAAACTAATCTTCATGCGTAAAATTTGTATGCAAAACAATCCTACTTTGTGTTTTTCTGTGTTTTACGTTGAGTTTAGAGAACACATGGCCATCCGTTGAGAAGCATTCTATGACACTTAAAGCTTCTGAAATGCCTCAAATCCCCCCAAAAACCTCAACAATGAATGACATTCAAGCCACATACGCCTATTTTATTTTTCTTAGTTGGCTGTTTGAAGATGTGCATCATTTTGTAGATGTTTTTGGAGTGCACTCAATTCGCTAGACACTCCAACACCCTCAAACGTTGACCAGTGTCGAACAAAATCAAATAAACCAAACAACATCTTGTATATTAAGCCCTCATGAATATCCAAAGAGCGATTGAACAATCACTTCAGCCTCCTCTGCCAGATCGCCCCTTTCTGACTCAACAGGCGGGCTGTCCTTTGGAGTTGACCATATGGAAGGACGGGAGTTCAAGTTGTCACCGTTAAGCAGCGGAGTGACGAGGGCGATGGCAGCCGCGGTCTTAAGCATCTGCAGCTGCTGTCAGCTTTAATTGGCCTGGCAGACTTACAGCCAGGCACCACTCATCTCTGACCCGGGCACTGCCAGGGAAAAAAAACAAAAAACATTTAACAGGCTTCAAAGACTACCGCCGGGTTCAGTAGGAGAGGGTGAGAGACAAAGAAAGAGACTCAAAGACGGCGAAGAACGAAGGTGAAAGCAGCAACTACAGAGAGAAAGGATGAGGAAGGGAAGTAAAAGGGGGGTCCTGATCAACGTGTTTATCCGGAGCTTCACCTGCTGTTTCTCATGTTGTGTCTGCACAGACTAAATCCTCTAACCACACAGAACCCAGGCTGCTTCAGAGAGAGCCCGAAGACCACGACTGGACCACTTCATCCATCTGAATCTTAATGAGCTCTCTCTCTCTCTCTCTCTCTCTCTCTCTCTCTCTCTCTCTCTCTCTCTATCTCTCTCTCTCTAAGTGACTATATTGGCATGACTGCATACAATTCAATGTTGCCAAAGCATGTTAAAACAAACTGAACAATTATAATAAACTATAACTGGAGACCATCTTGTGATGGGATCACACCAGCCATGGCGCCAAATCCTATCAGGGGCATAGAGTGAGGGGTCTATGGCACCTACCCCACTTACTACCCTCCTACCTCCTACCTCCTACCACACCATCTATGAACTCAGCCTTCAATTTGATCCCAACTACACACCTGCAAAGTGTTGTGACAGCAACTTGCGACAGGGAGATGTGAGTTGTGCGACAGGGGGATATGAGAGGTGAGACAGGGGGATGTGAGATGTGAGACGGGGGGGTGAGATGTGAGACAGGGGGTGTGAGATGTGAGACAGGGGGTGTGAGATGTGAGACAGGGGGATGTGAGATGTGAGACGGGGGGGTGAGATGTGAGACAGGGGGGGTGAGATGTGAGACAGGGGGTGTGAGATGTGAGACGAGGATGTGAGATGTGAGACAGGGGGGGTGAGATGTGAGACAGGGGGATGTGAGAGATGAGACGGGGGGATGTGAGAGATGAGACGGGGGGGTGAGATATGAGACAGGGGGATGTGAGATGTGAGACAGGGGGATGTGAGATGTGAGACAGGGGGTGTGAGATGTGAGACAGGGGGATGTAAGATGTGAGACAGGGGGGGTGAGATGTGAGACGGGGATGTGAGAGATGAGACAGGGGGTGTGAGATGTGAGACAGGGGGGGTGAGATGTGAGACAGGGGGGTGTGAGATGTGAGACAGGGGGATGTGAGATGTGAGACAGGGGGATGTGAGATGTGAGACAGGGGGTGTGAGATGTGAGACAGGGGGATGTGAGAGATGAGACGGGGGGGTGAGATATGAGACAGGGGGATGTGAGATGTGAGACAGGGGGATGTGAGATGTGAGACAGGGGGTGTGAGATGTGAGACAGGGGGGTGTGAGATGTGAGACAGGGGGATGTGAGATGTGAGACAGGGGGATGTGAGATGTGAGACAGGGGGTGTGAGATGTGAGACAGGGGGATGTGAGAGATGAGACGGGGGGGTGAGATATGAGACGGGGGGGTGAGATATGAGACAGGGGGATGTGAGATGTGAGACAGGGGGATGTGAGATGTGAGACAGGGGGTGTGAGATGTGAGACAGGGGGATGTAAGATGTGAGACAGGGGGGGTGAGATGTGAGACGGGGATGTGAGAGATGAGACAGGGGGTGTGAGATGTGAGACAGGGGGGGTGAGATGTGAGACAGGGGGTGTGAGATGTGAGACAGGGGGATGTGAGATGTGAGACAGGGGGATGTGAGATGTGAGACAGGGGGGTGTGAGATGTGAGACAGGGGGATGTGAGATGTGAGACCCACATAGTTGCAGATCTCATGGCAGGTTAAGATAAGATCTGATAAGAAACTGCCAGAATATTTGTACTAATTTGATCAAATATTGCTCTCTTAGACTTTCATATTGTCTGAAGTGAATGAGTTCAGTTCAAGTCAGTGTTCTCATCAGTCTATGTGTATGTCTCAGTGTCTTGGCCTCAAACACTGAGGCCAAGTAGGTTGCTACAGTGTACTGCCTGTTTAGAGCTATATAAATTTCCATTTTGTTCTTGGATTTTGTTATTATCTTTTTCTTTCATCATAATTTCATTGGGTATAATTGTCTGAGTGTGTGTGTCTTACAGCTGAGGTGTAATGATCTCTGGGTGGTTGACCATCCGCCCAGCCTCAGGACAATTAGAAGGGATTCCTTTGTGGGTTTGACTCCCGGCAGCATAGGGCTATATAAGAAAAGGAGAGCGGGTCACTTACTTTAATATGATTCCAGAAATGTAGGGCTCGTTTTTCAATATTTAACAGTAGAGGATATTGGCCTAATTTAGCTCTGCTAGAGTGTTGAGTGTGTTTCACACACACCTCTCTGCCATGTAATGAAATGTGATCAATGATTGCTTTGAATATTCAGAACCAGGTTCTAATTAGTAAATCAGTGTTTATTTATCTCTTAGAAAGCCATTTTTGCTTTGTCTTTTAGTTCATTCACAGCCAATTTAATATTTCCTTTGTTTTAATTGTTAAATCTTAAATATGTCTATTTCTTTGTTCGTTAAAGGTGGTTTCCAATCGTGAAATTTCCAATGTAATCTGGACCTTTTCTGAAAAATTAGCACTCTGTCAGGGTTTGACCACTCCTAATATATATATATAATAATAATAATAATAATGAAGAAAAGACGAGCAGCTGACTCCATCAATTTATCACCACCCTTCTGTCAATCTAAACGTCAACCATCGATCACAATACAACAATATTATACAGACTGCTAAATTTTCACCTCACGTTTTTGGTGTATTATGCTCACCACCATTGGTTTTACATATTTGAGATTGCCCATACTGTACATTCTTTCACACAACATTCCTTTTTTCCAATATAGTGGCAAAATATGCAAGATAATGTTTCTTTGTCATCCTTAGAAAATCTTCACATTGGAGACAGTTTGAGACTATGCATATTTAGCAAATGTTTTGTATCTGGAATGCTGGACAACTATTTAAATTAAAAAATGAAAGGACATAGAAATCCACTCAGGCAAATACTTCCCAGGCATGTCTGTGGGATCGAGGTCACTACGGTCCAACTCCATCCATCCACCCATCAATGCCTGAACCCTACCATTCAATTAGCAGCATCCTGCAGCTCCAGTCATTTGCTGCCTAATTGACCTCTGAGTCACTGTGGAGATCAAGTCCTGGTAATGACAACAGCTGCACGGAGTGAGACTCCACCATGTTGACGCCATAATTATGCAGCAAGTCACCCAACATGGGCTTTGGGTTCAAAAGGGAGTGAAAAGTAAGATAAGAAGGAAGCGAGACGGGATGAGAGAATAAGAAATACATGAGGGTAAAAAAAAGAGGAGCGAAGGGATGAGAAGACAGCTGACCGCAGGCTTGTTCAACCATGAGATTAGGCTTAAGTGATGAAAAGCAGGAAGGAAATAGAGACAGAGACAGTCGGAGAGCCCCGGGTGAGGAGAAAGAAAGCATAGAAGACGGATGAAGAATGCTCCTCCAATGCTTTTAACGCTGGGTGAGAGCAGAAATCAAGATAATGTGGTTCTGTGATGTCCGTAGCCAACACTGGGGCGGTAACGACCACTGGGCTGGATCTAATAACGAGGGTTGATAAATAGTTTCAGCTTCAATCACGACGTACAACCGAACCCACTCGAGGTCGAAGCATCAAATTACCGTGGGTGTCTGGACACGTCGGCTGCGTAGTGGATAACATCACTCCCGCACTTGAAAAACATAAAACAAACTAATCTAATCTGGTGGCCATATCACTAAGCCAGACAATGAGAAGCTCTTAACAGAAACTTCAATGACGATACAATAACAAAAGCATTTTGGATGGATTCGGGTTCTCCTCATCACAGTTTGATTTGGACTTCAGAATAAAAGATACTCTTCAGACACCACAAAATCAGAGTTATGCTCATCAACATCCAAGAGACCAACACTGACCCCTCATATGAAGTCAGGAACGCGGGTCTGTGGTTTTGTAAATGCTAATTGTTATATTTTTTTTGTTTGGCAGGACGCACATGTTATAGAACTTATACTTGAGGGGTAACTGTGGCTGAGTGGAGAGCAGGGCCGTCCTTCAATCAGAGGGTCAACTAAAACCCAGAAGGGAAAAAGGAGGCAGGGACAACCTTCCATCCTACGACAAAGTTAGGAGCTTTACTGCCAACACATCAGTAACCTTAAATTCTTCTTAAATTCTTCCTCAGGAATGGTGAGAAAAAGCAACTGTATTGCCTCATATAAAAGTGTCTAAGGCACTCAGACGGTCTGGAATGGAGTAGTCAATAATAAGCCTTCACAGACTCAGGAATCTCCAACACAAACAGAATCAATCAGCAAGCCTGGAGGCCCCACTAGATGCTATTGAAGTGTCGTTCACACTGGACTGGAATCAATGGCTAAGCTAGAGTTGTACATCGATCCAGACCGTCCTCTGGTCTCCTTCCCTGTCCCCTCCTCACAACTCAGCGGAGCCCAACGAGGGAAGAAAGCCAAGACGAGTCTGGCAAAAGTGAAACATTTTGTGGCATGTAGCCTTTGCCCCTTGATCTATAAAGGTACACCCTCTGAAAAAACACGCAGTCTTCCTCAAATGTTGTGCGTCGGCTAAATGGTGCTTTAGACAGCCACTACGCCTTCATAGATCACTTAGACCTCCTCATGGGTCTTCCCTGCTATCTGGAGAGTGACACATATTGTAGTAGTGCTACTATGGTGCTTCAACACCTGATGGATAAGAACATAAAAGCTGGATAGAAGCAGGTAGGAGATTATTTCTGATGATCTGTATCCAAGGATGGGTTCCTGAAAGGGACTACCTGGCACGGACCGAAGGGGCCCAAAGTGTCAGGAGCCTTCACCTACGAAATGTCACTCAAAGAGACTTGTACCCACCAGGAAGAGACTCTGAATGACCATAAAGAAAGATAAAATGACCACAAAGAGATACAAATGATTACAAAGGGACCAAAACGATTATAAAGACATGCAAAACAGCTGCAAAGAGACATAAGGAGACTCAGAAAGACTAACCTACATACTTTAACCCAAACCACGATCTTTTCCTGAACCTAACCAAGTACTTTTGTTGCGTAAACCCAACCAAGTATACCTAAAAACAAATTAAACCTACGTTGGAAGTTTTGAAAAGAGACTGTATGGATAGAACATTTCCTACAAACACAGAGGACACCATGCACTAGACGCTAGATGCGTACATAGAGCGCAGTGACGTGTGGTGAGGTTTGTGGCTGGTGAGGCACTGACACTACATAAATCAAATTAACAAATATATGAACCCAATAGAGTAGCTTAAATCACCATTCAATTGGCAGCTTGCACATTGACTACTGGTCGTTTTTCATATTTCATATCAGCATTCTTTACACACACATAGGTAAGGTACATATTTGATTCCACCGGGAGCGTGTGCGCCGCGACCTGCCCCACCGGGAGAGTTTCAGAAGCGGAGCGCTCGTGGGCGCCACCCGTGAAAATTGTGAGATTCCGCAATAATCTGTGTAACAACCACGGATGTATAAAGAGAACAACAAACACATAAAAGGTTACTTTACCTGTCTGATGTTGAATTGCTGTTGATTTGGTCATATTTTCCTGTATTTTGAGACATTTTTAAGCTTGGATATAAAATCTTACATTCTTGTGGTCAAAGCAAAATATAAGAAGAAGAGAAGTGTAGAAGAAGAGCAACGACAGAACAAGCATAAACCCCACCCGTGGGCTCTCGCTCGCCCTCTTTTTTGAGGCAGAGTAGTGTTTGCCTCTCTGTGCTTTTTCACTGCGGTTTAATGTCAGATCAGCAACACTAAATATGTTCTACACATACGTGAAATACAGTAACTATTCTATGGAAAGAAAGGACATATAATAAAAGTGTCTACAGATATTACAGTGGTGACAAACAATGAGAAAGCAAAAGACACGCGCTCAAACCAGTTAGTGAGGGATTGCGCAATCTGAGGTGAGGCACAACTCGTCACTGCCTCACCTCACGTGTCTCCTCTCTGTTTGAACAGGACATACGCTAATTCAGCGATTTTGATTATAAAAATGCTTGAAATGATTGGCATCATACAGAAATTACATTTATAGCACAGATCAGTAGAGATCAGTGCTATAGACATGTGGTCAGTGCTATAGACATATGGTATAGACATGTGGTCAGGGGAGGCAGGTGAGGCAGAGCCTGTCCCTGATAGAGCGTCAAGCCCTTCAAATCTCCTGCGCCCCTCCCGGATGGCTTTTGGCCTTGTCCTGCTGAATGTCTATTACAGACCACATGAAATGTTGTTTAAAATGACAGAGCGGCACAGTAAATATTTCTATTATCCATCTTTCCCTGTAATGTTAATCCAGTCCAAATGGGGCTTAAAGGCCATGTCCAAAATATCCGTGACTGTATATCGATGACTGTACACACCACACGCATAAACACATCTACCTACGCAAACACGCAGTGTGGTATGAACAGAACCTTGTATGCATCCGTTTCATAGATCAAAGTGAAAAATTAACGCAGTGACAACATTGATATGGGTGCATTGCATAAATAACATCCAATAATGTGTATTTCACAACAGTTCCGAGCCACAGTGTGCTCAGCAGCAGCATTTCCACAGAAAATCAATGCTACATTTTTTGTGGCTGCTACAAGGTATGCAAAAGCTTAAAGGTTTTGTTACGTCGTATTCATGCCTTCCTTGCTTGGTAATTTAGCATAATGATGAAGGTTTTTAATAACAAACTCTGAGACCTTGATCGCTTGCGGAAAAAATATTAGTATCCCTTTTAAAATAGGCCACAGGCTCTGCATGCAATGTTCTAACACGGCAAAGTTAAAGCAAAACGATGTCACGTTTGCTTATCAGCGTCCAATCAGTAACAGTTAAGGGATAATATCAGTACAACTGAAGAAAAGTTGGAAAAATAGTAAGTGTGAGTCAGTAAACTGTTTGCCTCCACACTGCTCTCAACATGCTAACGGTGCTCACGGTGCAAACGTCTGCAACAGTGCTGACAGAGCTAGTAGTGTTAACCCGAGGGGGAACTCAGATATTACTACACTATATCATTACATTTACATTGCAAATAGTTGTTCGCTGCTGTATCAATGCTTTGAATGGTGATTTTAGCACCTTTAACACTGGTACCGTTAGCCACCATGAGCTACTAGTCATACCAGACCAAGTGAGGCTGTAGCAGGAAACCCCCTGAGTGTATTGTGTTGAGGAGAGGTGTGTTTTATGTTTTTAAAATTCATCTTTTCATTTGAAAGAGGAAGTGTATTTTCGTTGTTCAAAAGTTAAATAGCCGCACATTAAAACAAGCTATTATGGTCAACAAACATTTCGCTAACTTTCTCTTCCATTGGATTCAACATGGCCGGCAGACATTACCCCAGTGTCTGCAGGAGAAACACAGGTGTAATTAACAGCATTAATAACGACTGCATTGCATTTAGGGAAGCCAGTTCCGTGGCCCTAGAGAGAAGGTGTGTGTGTGTGTTGGGGGGGGGGGGGGGGGGGGGGGGGGGGGGGCAGTTTGTCAGGCTGCAGTGTGTCTAGACAGTATTCATGATCCATCTGTCTGCCACTGCCACGGCAACAGCCAGCGGCTACAACAAGATGGCAAACCCCATTACTACAGAAACATTTTCTATGTCCCTCTTCCTCTCTCTCTCTCTCTCTCTCTCTCTCTCTCTCTCTCTCTGTCTCTCTCTCTCTCTCTCTCTCTGTCCACCACCATGTCTCTGTCTGGCCCTCTGTCTCACTTCCAGCTCCCCCTTTTCTCTCTCCTCTCCCTCTTAGTGTGTCTGCAACCTCTTCAATCCTCTGCCACTCTTTCTGGCAATCTCTACCTTTCCTTTTTTCCTTTTCTCTCTCTCTTCTCTACCTCCAGTCGTCTCTCTCTCTCTCTCTCTCTCTCTCTCTCTCTCTCTCTCTCTCTCTCTCTCTCTCTCTCTCTCTCTCCATACCTCCCTCGCTGTCTCTCAGGCATCGCCAGAAAATGTGCGCCGGCTCAGAAAATTACAATCATCGTACAGCTTTTCCCACAATGCCGGCCGCAGACACTTACATTAACATTCGCTCTAGACAGCTAAATATTTTAAGTACCCGGCTCAGGATTCTATCTCCCCCCCCTCCTCCCAACCTGTCCCTCCCAAAATAATAATGATAATTAAAAAAAGGTCGTTCCTAGTGCCTCGTGGAGAGAAAAGAAGGGCAGGCGAAAAAGAGAAGAAAGTAAGATAAATTTACAAAACAACGGGTGGCGGGTTTGAGAGGTGAAACACATTCGCGGTGAGGGAGTGAATGAGGGAGGGAGGGATGGAGGGGGAAGGTAGGTAAACCGCCAGACACACACACAGAGAGAGAGAGCGCCGAGGATGAAAGTGCTGCTGTAAAAAAGTTTTCCCTCTCCTCCTAAAAGTTGTTGAAAGAGAATGCTGCAGCACATCAAAGTGGCCTGGCAGACAGCCATCGGAGCCCATTGGTGTCCTTCACCCTCTCGCTCTCTTTCCCTCCATCTCCCTCTCTTTCTATCTCCCCATCTTTCCGTCTCTCTCTCTCTCTCTCTCTCTCTCTCTCTCTCTGTGTTTCCATTGATCGTGACGAGTCGAGGGAACACTCTCATCTTGGTCCCTGGACAGTGCTGCTCGACGGGGGGCAGGGGGAGGTGGTTGGTGGAGGGGGTGGGGGTGGTGAAGGTAGGGGGGGGTTCTTATGAAGGCAGCAAAGAGATTCAAACAAAAACTGCACAGAAATGGAAAGGTGGGAAAAAAACGTATGTCTCAAAAAAGTCCTGTACTGCTTCTATGGGAGACCAACCCTACGGCAGTTTATAGGGTGTTTACCTCCAGCTACTGTATATTTATAAGTATATGTAAAAGTATATGTGCCCCATGTTGGCTTTGAATTGACAAGCCATGAAATAGTATATAATAAACTGCTCAACAAGCCCGTCTCAGTGGCTCCACTCACCAGTCCCTTCTGATCTGAGCTTTGGTTAAGCTTACACAACTAAACCAATGTGACTGTTTGTACAGCAGAATGTTTTTTATACCTATAAAAACGAAATCATTGTCAGACAATAGAGGGTGGGTTCCACATGGACTGTTTACTTGCATTTAACCAAAGCCTGCTCATAAGTGATTGGTCAATGCTACTCAAGACTACAAACCAGACACCAGAACATGTCCGATACCAAAACCTTGTCCTGTTGCCATAGAGATTCTGTACTCACACGCATGTAAATCCATTTATAGAGATTTGACGTTGGGGAGTAATATTTGAAATGAAATGGACAAAAGTAATTTGCAGTTGTAGGGATTCATGAGAAGCGTACAAAAAAGAAAACATATTTTAATAATTAATAGATTCATTTCTTTCACCCAGCTCAGCAGGACGCGGGCCACACTGAGGCGGTTCTAATTGTTACATTTGATAAAAATGGAAGCGCATCTGTTGTGTGACCACTGCTCCCTTCTTCTGGGCAGGACTGAGTCTCTGACAGATAAACAGGTGCGTAGGACAATGACACCTAACGAGGACTTGATTGGCTCCTTTTTTTATGTTCCTTATCAATTTGAATCATTTTGTGCTACCTTCTTTTTCCTCATCACAGACTTTTTAACATCTTCTCTGATGTTCCTGTGATGCGACTCCTTTTGTGACTCTATGGCCCGTGGCTCTGTTTTAAAACTAATGATTATTGTTTCTTGAATATACAATAAAGGTTTTATGAAGAAATATGTAGCTTCTTTAGTCAATTTGTTGCTGATGAAGGAGTTTTTGTCTCTACATGCCATGAAAGTTGGATCCTAGAAAACTCATCGCACTCTGCGGAAAGTTGTATTTCAAGTACCACGCCTTAAAAAAAAGACCCAGGATGGCATCCACATCGTACACACTCTCTAGAGATCAACAAAGACACCCCGGGGTGAGGACAGAGCTGAAGACAGCAGAAAGGACAGGAGCGAAGTGTGTTATCTGAGGTACAGAGGGCGCAGGGCGCCCTGCGGCACTCACAGTTGAAGATGCCCGGCGGAGGGTGCTGGGTGACCACGGGGCAGTTCTCCTCATCGCTGTTGTCCCCGCAGTTATTCAGCTGGTTGCAGATCAGCGAGCCCAGACGCAAACAATTCCCATTGGTGCAGTGGAACTTGCACTCTGCGGAGCCAAGGGAGAAGGAGAGGAGACATTTCTTAGCACAAGTATTTCAAGCGTTTCATTTTCTGAATAGAATTCACGGTCTGAACAAACCAAAATATTTTGCTTATTCAAGGTAGGTGGGTCTTTATTGCTTTTAAGGAACAATACGAGTGATCGATCTGCTCCTCCGTAGCTGAAACACTGCAAAGACATAGAATTGTGTTGTGAAAAGCTGTGTCAACCAAAAATGGAAAGATTTAAAATAAAAAAATAAAATCACCATTTTGATAAAAATATATGTTTACAAGAGGTGTTCATACAAAAAAAACGCCCACACACTGCAACAGTAGTGCATGCAGACACTCCAAAACATGTAATAGCACCGATAAACTGTTCAGACATCAAAATGCTAAAAAAACGGGGTCGTTATGAGCAGCTCTCCCTGTTATCTGCGCCTCAGAATGTGCAAGGTCATATGACATTATTTTTTATTTGTATTTTTTTTTCTACCTGTGAGCTCAAACACAAAGCACAGTTAATGTGTTGAGTTCACGCAGAAACAAGGTCACACACAAAAAGTGGTTTCTGGTTCAAAACAACAAATAAATAAACAGCTTTTCAAGCGGGCCTTTGATGTGCCTCAGCCCCCGAAACCGTAATGTGCTGCTGTCACAGTTATTACCAGAATGCTTCTTTCCCCCCTAAATATTAATATGCCTGATTAGCACTATCTAGTGAAAAAAACACCTCAAACCTATAAATGTGAAAGTGAATTAAAAAATAATATATATATACATTCTGGGGGGTAATAAATAATCATGCTGAACTTTAATCATAAGAAATAAAAATAACAACAACAAACTGTTTGATGCACTGGAAAGCAAGGCCGTGTTAGAATGCCCTGGAGTTCGATGTGTGTGTGGTTTGGAGCGTTCCATTCTCTGAGAGCCACACTCACACTGAGCTCACCACGACTGCAGAGATAGACAGTCTCTGCACGGATGAGGACATGCATGGAGCTCACGCGTAAAGTTATATATCTTTTTTTTTTCGGAAAATCTTTTGCCTTTATTTCACAGAGGACAGTGTAGAAATGGGTGGGGGCAGGGTTTGACATGCAACCATAAACCAATCAAACCCAGGATGTTGCAGTTGTAAAATAAAATAAGCATATGAATTATTGAGCTATGGTCAAAAATTGTGTTTTGTTAGGTCACAATGACAGTTGAGTCCAAATGGATGTTTGTGCCAAATTTGATGAAATTCCCTCTAGGCCTTCCTGAGAAGTGTGTAAGATTGTTTGGGTTTACGCACAGCAGATGTTTAATATACTGTATTAATGTTGCCTCTTCAATAGTTCAACTGAAAACACAAAAGTCATTTATTTTTGCAGACAAAAAAAAGGTGGCGATACATCAGAGATGTAACTTTAGAAGAGTACTCCACTGATTTAGCATCGCAGTCTGTAACAACAACAACATCGAGGGACTCACAATGGACGGTTTTCAAAAAAGGGTATCTGGGTACCAGTGTCTTATGCTAGTAGCAGCTAATTTAGCCTGTAGCATCATCAAGAGATATGGAACGGGATACAGCAGTGTGGTGAGCTCACCTCTTAATTACTCTACACCCCCTGATTCGTTTAATTTTTAGACTTGTCTTCAGCCCCAACCGATGCCCCACACGACCCGAGTGACATCATTTACGGACATTTATGAGATCAATGGGACATCACACAGCCTTTTATGGAGACACACAAAAGGCAATTTACGTAGAACTTTTCACATGTGCAGTAGTACTCCCCAACATCTGTAAACAGACTTTGATGTATAAAATCTATGGAGACTTCCCGAGTAATGCCTGCAGTCTTCCACTCAGGTTAAACCCAGGGCAAAAAGTCCATCAACCCCTCTGCGGCTCGTTAAGCTTATTGCTGTGATTGCAGGCAGTAATTGACAGCGATTCAAGTGAGTACATTTACATTTTTACCAACTCAGAGTTTCTCTTTTCCCTATTATGGCAGCTGGACGGTTAGAGGATTCTGTTGAGAGAGATTTTAGTGAGAAAGTCAAACTGAAAGTGTAACATTGCATCACATTTGGTCTATCTAGTCCGTGAACAGTTGTCCCCCGGTGGTCTGGTGGCTTTAGAAGCAAGTGCAACAAAAGGCGCCCCTGTCTGTTGGTGAAAAGAAAACTTGAAATGTTCTGTATCTTGAAAGCTAATGTGGCTATTTTTGTGACGTGTCAGGTATGTTGGCATAGCTGTTATTGTCATTCTAAAATATAAATACTGCTCTACCGAAATACATTTAAAAGGAAAGTATTTCATGGTCTGGTTGCAGAGCATTTGAAATAACTTTTGCTGAGTCTTTTTCCACACCCCATACAATGGAGGTAAATGGAATTTCATTTGTGGTTTCCTACAGCATCAACAAGGAATGTGTTTTTTCCAGAAACAATGTCCTGGTTACTCAGAACAATCTACAGACCACACTGTCAACAGTTTGACCAGGTGTTTTTCTTTCTTTTAAGAAATAGTTCCCAATGAAAACTGTCGACAGGTGTGTGGTTTATTGGCAGTAACCACATCTTTGTTTCTGGAAGGAGACGTCGTTTGAATTTTTTCACATTCCACACGTACAGCCAGTCAACACCAGTCACATGAAACACTTTAGGTAAAGTCACGAAGCCACCTAACAACACAATTGTTACCATAATTAAAACTCACAAAGACTTTTAACCAATTATAATTGAGCAGAGGAGGCGTGTTCACAACAGTGTTGGTAAAAAAAGGTAGCGTGCCGTCTCCATGGATATGATTTGACTATTTTTACTTTTCTTTCTGAGAGAGAAAAAATATTTTTTTCTCAGATTACAGATGCGTAGAGAAGGAATGAAAATCAATCATGGAGCAAAAACACCATGTGACATGAAAAAGCAAGACACCGGGGAGGAACTCAGAACTTGGAGGCTGGACTACTAATCCCAGGGGGCACCAGAACTCCAGGCTTAGTGTGTGTGTCAACTGGTTTGTTCTGACTGAAATTAAACCTTTGTTTGGGGGTTTGCTCCCTCTAAGCGCAGCATCAGCTGTGGAGGATCTCAGAGGACTACTCCAGCGGTTAGTGTTGCACTTCCACAACACTGCTGGAATTCAGAAGACACTGATTAAAAGAACACTGGTCAAAGTCGAAGCAGTCGAGGAAGAGATATCCTGACGTTATGTAGTATAAGATCTGTAGGTTTCACCAAAGCATTTTTTAAATGGATTAAAATAAACTGGCAGTGGAGGAAGTTCAACTTAAATGCTGTTGGTGTTTTTTGTATTTTGCGCTGTTTCCACAATCTCAATCTCAACAAGGCTTTTACCTGTTTAAATGAAGTCAAGATGAAATACAAATTGTTCTTGAGTAAATCCCGTGCTATGTGATCGGTGACAACCCAGGGGCTGGTTGCACAAAATACCTGAAGGTTTGCACGAAAAGCCTTAAACGCTTTCCTTCGTTAAGGAACAACGTTAAGGTGTTTACTGTACTGAAAGATTTTACAGCGGTAAATTCTACAGTTTGTTTACTTGCATATTGCATGTCATGTAGAGAAGGATGGAGAGAGATCTTCAGGAATTTGTTTCAATTGGGCAAGTTCAAAATGTTCTTTCATTTCAGCTGGTGTTGGTCATGTTTCATGTTGTACGTTGGAATATCTTTGAAGATGGCAACAGCAGAAACAGCTGATCAGTTATGTGGATTCAGTGTTTGCAGAGTTTATTCAGCAAAGGCGTTTCTGTAATCCTTTTAAAACGGCAACTCTTTTCTCAACAAAGGCAAAAAAAACACCTAAAGCAAGCATAGAAAAATGTTTCTCCACAATCGAGGACATTTTATCAAATTTTGACATTTCCATACAGCCTCTCCGATGCAATACTTGAAAATGTGCATTGAAATATGCGAATGGAAACACGGCTAGTGTACGGTTCGAGCATCAAAAGCAGTGGATTCTAAACTTCTTTTGTTCGACCCTCACTGCATAATAAACAGCCACATCTTTGAAACCCCATGCAACCCTTCACGGTTGGGTCCTGCTTTATGAACTGTTGTTGAGGACCTGTCTCAAAGACTGTCAGTGTTTCAAAATCTAGTTCCGTCACTTCACTTTTTAGTTTACATTGATATGTTGTTTGTGTCCATGTTTGCTTGCAAGCAGTTTTCTTCTTTCTTGTCTTTGTTTTCCCATTGCTACATTTCTTAGCATTTTGCGACATTACCTGTTGGACAGTAAAATAACGTCAAAGTTTGCATGTGTGTGTCACTGCGTCCGTGCTCAAGAGCAAACAAAACGAGGACCCATAAATAAAATCAGTGCTCTGTAGCTCCACTAGTGGCTAAAAACGTACGGAGGGTTTAAACCAAATTACCACACAGCTTACCTGTAGCAACACAATGCTACAATCATACTTATTATGAGCCGAACCACAAGTAGTTTTGTTGCCTAAACTTTCAGCCATTGTTTGACAAACGTCACCCACGCTTTCCAACGTTAACCACGTCCGTTTCACAACCACAACTTTCAGCTTTACAATACAAAGCAAAAGGCTGCAACAAGAAAACAATACAATCAAGAAAGTGCTATTTTTAAATTGTCTTTACAGAATCACTCAGTTCCACAAATGAGTCCTGCCTAATATGTGGACAGTACATAATGTTTACTTTCACAAAATATTCAGTCAAATGATATGTGTTCGCCACAGTAGCAAATCAGCTTTGACGTCTGCGCAACAAACCCATAACTTAATGCCATTACGCAGGTCTTTAAGTGATCTCCACCGTTGTGGTCGGGATTGTTCTTGTCCTTGTTGAGGCAATAGATGTAAGATGGAAGCAAAAAATACTCCTTCACGGGAAAGGTAGAAATAAACGCTTTAATGAAATTCATTAGCGTTATTGAGGAGGCGTGGAAAGAGGGGGGGGGGGGGGGGGGGGGTTGTTGCCGCTGTGTTTTGTTGCAGTTCATCGACACACACAAACACAGGGCGACTCGTACCTGCACAAGGCCCGTTCCTGGAGAGCGAGTGCTTACGATTTGCTCGGCTGGCACTGAGCGACCTAATGACACTGCACATTTTCTCCTCTTCCTCCCCATAACAAGAACAGCTTGTTCTGCTCTTGTCTAGACAGTGGCGGAGGGTTGTGGGGGGGGGCAGGAAAAGAGATCCGATTCAAAGAACAGACCAGCATGACTGTTCTTTGGAACGAGTCTTCTGAGTGGCAATTAGTGAAGCCTCAGTGACTTGCCTCTCCTCTCCTCTCTCCTCTCCTCTCTCCTCGCCCTGTCTTTCATTTTATCTCATCTATTACTCCGATTGCTTCCTCTTTCAGTCTCTTCTCCTCTTCTGCAAAGCCTCTCCTCTCCAGCTCTTTCACTCTTCTATTACTCTCCCATTTTGTCTTCGTCCCCTCTGTCCATCCTCTCACTTTGCTTTTTAGTCTCCCATCTTCTGGCCATCCTCTTGTCTCCTCCGCCGCTCTTCATTCTTTTTCCTTCCTCTCCAGCAACACTCCCATTCACATTTGAAGCGGAGCTTTGATATGTCGGAAAATGCGAGGCAACAGTAAACCTTTCCCCCAAGTGAAGTACGTGTGCTGTGTGTTTGTGTGTGTGTGTGTGTGTGTGTGTGTGTGTGTGTGTGTGTGTGTGTGTGTGTGTGTGTTACAAACACAGGTTAATTAGCATGATTTGAAAATGCCAGAGAGAGTGGTGAGATGAACGATCCCTCCAAGGTCTGCCAAGATCTGATCAGCAGATACTTAAATGTGAGGGATGACGAAATGAGCAGGAAGCAAACAAGAGTGCTCATGAGAACACTGTTAAACAAGATCAGGGCTACTGTGTATGACAGCTCCAATGAAAATATATGAGAGGTCACAGTACACAGAAACGCCATTATTCATTAGACAAATGCCTTTACTGCTGTTGAGCATGATTTTCTTCATAACAATATAAAAACCTTGGCACTATATAACCTTGCAGACCAAGCTGAAATATGAAATCTGCCATTTGTATTTAGTCTTTTCGATTTCATTCATTATAATTTTGTATATTAACTCACAAACAAATCTTAAAATACTTGTCAAGCACCTTCCAGAATGTGATACAGAAGACATTTTTTTAAACGAAAAGTATGACTGTAAAGGCCCAAATGAAAGCGTCTTACGCTTCTGACGTGTCTGACGGAGTACGCCTATTATTTGAAATGACTGCAGCCACACCAAAAGCACTTGATTATCAAATAGCTAAAATGCCCCAAACACCGACCGACCTAGTTTCAGTTTTGGAGCATTGAATGAGCACCCAGTGGCCAAAGCTGTTTGGAGAGCGCTAAAAGGAATAAAACCCCAGGGGACAACTATTGTTAAAGAAATAAATTATTGATAATAATAATAATAAACAAATACAAATTTGAGCCTGCCTACATATGAAAAGCGACCTTTTCCAAAACTACTGCTGGTTCTGTGGTTTTGGCATTTCAAATTTGATGCCTGCAGCGCGCCATGGAGCATTCATTGAGAGGATCCAAATGAGACGAGTCACTTAACACTTTCAGTGCATCTGAGCCTCACTGATATCAAAATATGTAGATCCAAAATGTTTTATTTTACAAATAAACTCATTTCTTAATCTAATCAAATCCATTAACTTGAAATTAAATTAACTTTTTCAATCGCCTAAAAATGTCTTATTAATTATCCAGTTCTTACCTCCAACCTCTCGTTTCACTTCTTGTTCCAAAAACCAAAGATGGCGATATCCAAAAACCAAGATGGCGACAGACGAAATTCCAAACTTGAGGCTTCAAAATTGTTTACCACAAACGAATGGGTGACGTCACAGTGACTACATCCACTTCTTGTCTACATTCAAAGGTTTGAACACTATGTAGCAACAATGTAGAGCTGGATCAAGCTGATATGATCCATACAGTTACTTCAGGGGAAACACAAGAATACATTTTAACTGATAGAGAGATTCTCCTCCACTCACTGAACACAGAGAGGAAAAAGTTGCTAGATTTGGAGCTAGGCGCTTTATCAAGCTCGCAAATTTAGCTGAAAAGTCGTGAGTATGTCTCGCCTTATTCCTCATTGAACAGAATGGGGAGTGAATTTCATTTTGATAAATGAAAACACCTGTGTGAGTGAACTATAGACGTGATAGAGTTTGACAGAGGTGTTACATTCCTGAAGCTAAAAGAGTTAAATGTGTTTCTGAAATGATGAAAATAAATAAAATAAAATCACCAAAAATGTGCATGTTTTTATCATCAGCTGATGCTGTCAATATTTCATCAATAGCAGACTCACCACTTACTGGCCGGACAACAAGCTAAAAATGGAATTGATTATGCACAGAAACTGAAAAACAAACCTTTTTTTTTACAATTTACCCATTTTTGTCCCTTCCCCTCTCACACTCATCATCATCTCTGTCATCTCCTCTGACGTCAGTCAGCTGATCTGTCAACCTGTCTGCCACGACGGGCGTGCAACAAAACAGTAGAAACCAGGAGAAGGAGGAGGAGGAGGAGGAAAGTATACAAAAAGCTGAAAAAAGACAGATGGCAGCAGCGAGAGGAAGAGAGGGAAGAAAGGGAAGTGGCAGTGAGGAAAAGGAGGAGGAGGAGGAGGATGGTTGGTGATGGTGATAAGATTGTGGGTGATGAGAGCTCTGAGGATGTAGGTGATAATGAGGATATGATAAGGAGTGAGTGAAGGGAAATGTATGAGGAGATAGGAAGAGGAAGAGAAGGATTACTATAGCAGTAGAGCACGAGAGGAAGAGCGGCACTTCCCTGATCGCTACGTTCGCACCAAACTGGTCTGACCTCTCTATTACGACACCGGCGGAGCGTTACAGGACGTGGGATATTGACTTTCAGCCTCTGCAGAACTAGCGTTTCACATCAAAGGTCTCGAAAGAGGAATCTTTCTCTGTTGGAAGGAATGATTGCTGAGAGACAGAGGGAGGGCTTTTTTTTGTTATTGCTATTTCCTCTTACTTTCAACTCCTGCACTGTTCTCTAACAAGGAGAAACTAAATTCCACAGTGGGGAGGAAAGCGCTCATGCAGACTCAGACAGAAATGTGTGACGTGAATTGCGCTGTGTGTGTGTGTGTGTTTGTGTGTGTTTGTGCCTGTGATATAACAAAGTGTATTCGTCGCTTGCCAGTGACAGACATGGGGGCCGGATACTTGTTTGTAGCAGTGTTTTGTGTGTGTGAGTGTGTGTGTGTTTATGGGGACACCAAAGTGTCCGTGGGCATCCGATCGGATCAGTGTGTTTCTATGCGTGTGTGAGCAAATGAGAGTCAGTCAAAGCTCTCAGACCAGCAGCGTTATAACTAGAGATGATCGGCCCGCCCGTTAGAACCGGCTGGTTGTCAGCCGACTGGCCGATCATATGTCCGTTTTCTTATTTTATTTTTGCCCTTACATTTACAGACAGCAACACAGTGTTCTAACAGCAAGCGAGCGCCTGACTATTATGTTTATTTCCAAATGATGGTCTGATTTAGAACAGTAGATGGCGTTCTGAGCCATTTACATTTTTTAGAAGGAAATGTCAATATTAAACAGAGAACAAACATTTTATATTGTGCTATTTACCGGAGATGACATCACAACACAACCAACAGGAAGTACGTTTTCGCTGGTGATCGCCCTGCAGCTAGTTGTGTAAAAACACACACAAACACAAATTGTCAGGTCAATGACATTCAATGTGTTGTCATATAGATATGTTGCACCTGTTTTCTTCTGGCAAAGGAAAATATGTTATAAAAGTGGGATCTACTGCAATTCACGTTTCAGTTCTATTATTATATTTATCAAGTAACCGGAGCATTTTTTATTCTGAGATTTGTTCGAGTTAGGGGTCCTTTAACTTGGAGTGATTTAACAGTCAGTGTTCTCCATGAAAGAAAAGTTCCAAAAACAAAAATCTTCTTGGGAAGAAAGAAAATTGCCAGGTAAAAAAAAAAAAATCAGCTTTGAATCAGTGCATCTGTAATTGTGTCCGATTATGGCGTAATACGCTGAGGCTCACTAATACAGTACCGCCTGTATGAAGGCGAGGGCCATCAGCAGAATCCTGGATCCCTCCACGTTTAAGTGTTAATTCTCAGTCAGTCTATTTCACCATCCAGGCTGCTAGACTTTCAGTATTGATTTTCCATGTGGAGAAAACTGATTATACAGAGTCATTTCATCATTCCAAATGAAGTGCTGACATTAATGTTGGTGTTGAGGATGAATATCTTTACATTATCCTCCTCTCACAGAGACTTGTCCAACCTGTTTTTATCACATGAGACACCCTGGAGTCATTTAACCTTGATTTTAAAAGGATTCTTAGCTAGCAGCATGGCTCTATGGATGGCTTTAGATCAGACAGAAAACTCTTGACAAATAATGCATACATGAGCACAGAAATTGGAACAGACATTCATAGTTCCCAGAGGATGGATTCTCAGGACTTTGGTTGATCCCCTGACTCATCATTTAGTGCCACCAGCAGGTCATACGCTTTCATTTAAATATCTCCACATAATAAGCAGGAGAAACATTTTGCGTAATCGTAGGTCAACATTTCTGTTTGCAAAATACTTTGTTTTGATCTGCAAAGCTAACGGCATAAGCATGTAAGCGTAACGACCAACATACCGATCACCATCATTGTAACACTTACTCAATGTTTTTGAGGATTTATACTACAATGGCAGAAAGGTATAATTCATTTTAGAAAATAAGGAGTTATTTTGGACACAGTATTTGTTTTAAAGGCTGGTATTGCACTTGTGTTGTACTTGTATAGCCCTCTTCTAGTCTGACCACTCAAAGCGCTTTAATGTCATTCACCCATTCACACCCATTCATACACTGATGGCAGGGGCTACCATCGACATGGACGAGCGGAGCCGGGGATCGAACCGCCAATCCTGAGCCACAGTCATTTGTTAAAGTGCTTGTAAGAGACATATTTTAAAAAAGGGACTAAATCATTACAACAGCTAACCAGAGACAGTATGCTATCTTATAATTGTCGGCCCATAGTTTACATCTGGAGGGCGGTTGGCGGCTCTGGGAGACAGACCTTCAGACCCTTTAGCGGTTAGCTGTAGCAGCTCCATCCAGACAGCACAAACCCTATCGCTGGAAACGTAAGATCTAACCTGTGTTATGGCAGCAACGGATAGTTTGTGCCCCGGGATCAGACCCCTGGTAAAGAAAACAATGCTAACCGCGATGAAAGTTAGAGCAATCAAATTCAGTCCCGACCACTTCCTCACATACTGACCATTTGTCAGGACCCTTTAGGGTAGCATAGAGCCAACACCAACCATCCACCTCCCATCCCTCCATGTCTTCATACTACATAATAACACTCCCACAGCATTTCTGAGCGTCTAATGATGACGTGGATGGAATGGCATTGTAGTTATGCAGGCCGATGACATAATCAGGGCTACTTTCTTGGACTTAGTAGTGCTCCTCTTGACCAAATAACTACTGTGATGTTCTCATATGTATACCTATGAAAAGTGATAATGTAACTCACACATAACCCACATAATCAATTTGTATGCAATCCACGTGGATTGTTAGACCAGGACGGGTGACGTAGTAGAAAGAAAGACAAAGTCCAGGTGTCTAAAATCACCAGGCTTTCAACCAGGAGAGCGTTGTCCTGTGTGAAGCCAGCAATCAACGTTACATCCTTACTTCTATGGCCCAAGTAGTCAAGTTGTTGCCTAAATACTGTGCATGGGCTTGTGCAGGCCCACTCATAGAACTCACAAAAAATGAAAAAAAATAACTTTCGTAGATATCATATGAACCGCTACATGTATAAATGATGCTGGCCTCCCGTGCGTCATTAGTAAGGTACTGGGCTCTGCATTTTTCCATGGTAACTGTGAGTGTTCAGACTGTTGCCCCCTTGGTCTCCATCAGTCTCCCTTCCCCTGCTCTCTCTCTCTCTCTCTCTCTCTCTCTCTCTCTGCCCTCCAGCCTGCATCCTTGATATGAGGCGAGCGCCAGCTTTGCAGGGCGGCATGGTAATAAATGTGTTGCGGAAGAGTCCGTGAGCCATGAAGGATTGGGGCATCTCTCCGACCTGCTGTCTCTCTGCCTCACCCCTCTTTTTTTCTTTCACCTTTCCTCCCCCTCTCCTCCTCCCCCTTTCTTTCCTACCTTCCTGCCAGTCATTTGTCTCCTCTCCTCTTACGTCACTTTCTTTTTTCCTCCTCCCCTCTTTTTCTTTTCTCTTGTCTCCTAATTTCTCCTTCCCCCTGTCTACCCTCACCGCTCTCGTCTCCTTCCCCCTCTCTCTGGCTCTACCAGGATAATTAAGCATGTCAGAGTTGTGCTGACTTGGCACAATTGACACCCATAGTGAAGGCGAGAGAGAGAGAGAGAGAGAGAGAGAGAGAGAGAGAGAGAGAGAACCAGTGACAGAAAGAGGGAGAGAAGTAGAGAGAGACCTTCAGGCTGTGTCTCCTTTCTGCAGTCCAGACAGTGCATCACTACTGTTCCTCTGTTTAAGTGTGTGTGTGTGTGTGTGTGTGTGTGTGTGTGTGTGTGTGTGTGTGTGTGTGTGTGTGTGTGTGTGTGTGTTCTGGGCAGAAAGTAAATGTACTTATGTATGCCTGCGGGGGATGCAGTCACGCTATATGGCAGCAAAGTTACACTGTGTTTTAACCCTCTCTGTCTACTTTGTCCCCGGGGCGTCCAGCTGGCCCGGCAGCACACACTACAGTTTTCAGACTTAAACCAAAGACATTGTAGGTGAAATGGACAGGTGCATGCCAACAGGAGCTGCTGACAGCTAATTGGCATCATTGCCAGTTGGCCAGGCCACCAAAGGTAAAGATAAAATCGGGGTCTTAGCCCAAAACATAACTCTGTGAGTCCATGGCAATGGATGGGGGGGTCAGTTGTCGGGATTTAGTTGTGGTTTCTTCACACAACTGCCTCTGCTCCTTTTTATGTGTACAACCGAGCACAGTTCCAAAAAGTGGCACTGTGCTTAGGTTTCAGCTTGTTTGTCCGTTTTTCTGTTTGTCAGCAGGATTATGGAAAAAAACTACTGGGCCCAATTTTTCTATAAAACTTGGTGGAAAGGTGTAGCATCATTTGCTACTTATGGAAACAGCCTTGGCGGAGGTCTGCCCTCTCCGAGTGTCCCTCTGGTTTGATTTTGTATTGTGTATATATTGAATTGTTAATTGTTTTGAGGTGTTTCTCACCACGGCTGCGTTGGATGGTTAATTACAGAGCCTTGTGAGATATCCAACTATGTTCAAAATGTGTTTGCTTTGGAGTCAGTGTGCAGGTGTTACTCTTTTACCGAGTAAACTTTCCAGTAAACTTGCACGCTTCTTTGAATACGCCAGAGTACAACACCGTGAAAGCCTTTGAGATGAGACTGCGTAATCGCTGCCCTGTTATCCCCAGTTGTACGGTTATTCGCACACGAACAAAAAAAAGTTCTTGGAGAGAGATCAGGGAGGCAGCGTGGTGCACCCAGGAGACTGCAGGCTTCAGTGGAAGACCATTTTAGAATTGATACGTTAGTTCACTCGGATACCAGTAAAATTAGCTCGGTTTGGTTTCTGCAGTTGCCATGGTTGCGTGACAAGCTCAAAGAGTTAACACAAAAAAGCTGCCTGCGTCCATAAAGATTGGCGGACACCTCCCTCAGCAGTACTGTATTCCTGTCATCACGTCTATGCCAGACCTATATGTGAAAGCATCTTTGGGGAAGGACACAATGAGATACTGGTGAGAGAAGCTGAATGTGAGGAAAACTGTGTGTATTTACCATGAATAAGGTCCTCTAAGTAGACCCGTTGAGAGTTGGAGTCAGACTTTTAAGAGGAGCAGAGACAAACAGCCGGGACAAACTTCAGAGTTTCAAACAATGTGGAACAATGTGAAATTTGTATTTATTTAATTGAATCATCTGTCGTTATAAAGATAAATGAAGGAATGAGCACATTGAGATTTGTGTGTGATTTAAAGAGGATGTTAAAGTAATCAAAATGACTTTCTGGGCAGTTTTAGAGTTAAATATAGGGGTCTTTGGTAGAGATAGGCTGATATCAGGCCAATACTTCAAATAGCTGGATCGAGTATCGGTGACAGGATACCGTTATTTCAATAAAAAGCAATTCAGTACATTAATATCTATGTATTTATTTCTCGCCCAAGGCCCAGGTATTGCCATCGGTATCGGGACTGAAAAAGTCAGATCACTGCATCCCTAGTCTTTGGAAGAGATGCACTGATGCACCGATGCTGATTTCGGGACTATAGTGACTCAAGTAGCTGGATCGGATATCGGCCGATCTATTCAATTAATTTCTGTGTTTATATACTATATACATTATTTAATGAAATTCAAATTCCTGTTGAAGTGTTGACCAATTTGTTGCTTTATTAAAAAGGGTTACATTTGAATCCTGTTCATTTTGATACTTTTACCAAGTTGAGTAGAATTTGTTTTCAATAATATATTCAAGTTTTAAGACACCATGTTGGCTTAACTCCTGGGCGGGCATCCAGCTTATTAAATAAACACTGGTATCGGATATGTACTTCGTATAGTTTTTTGCGTAAAGCCCTGGAATCACTACTGGAATCGAGACTGAATAAGTCGGACGAGGTCATCAGAGCATAAGAGCAGGATCATTTCAGCCGAATGGAGTTAAAATGTTACACCAGCCAAACCTTTAACATAGCCTTTTTTTCAGCCAGCTTTCACTGGTGCCTAACCAGCATGCGGGTGCAATCCGTCGTTTCCCCTTTCTGCCTCTGCTCAGAAATACATTTTAACAACCTAATGTTTACTTCAACATCATGCAATGATTACATTTCTGATTTTCAAAAGGATGACGAAGATCACTTTCAGGTTTCTCAAATCTGTCTTGTCGGACCAAATCAAATTCCTCGTCTGCTCTTTTCCTCCAAGGCTGAACTCACGTTTGTTTTTGTTCTGTCTCACATATGAAGGACATTTATCATCCCAAAACATCACCTTTTAAGATATATTCATTCAGTCATTAATTCATCATTCTAACACACAGCAGATGTGATTAGGTGAGAACAAGTGGAACATCCTTGACGGGGAGAGTTAAACCCACGGCTCTGCTGAGTTTATGACCTCACTCTGCACATTGTGAAGCCTTGAGCTAATACATAATAGGGCTTACATGGATCTACATCCATTTAGATACAAGATGGATGATATCTTTATCGTGATGAAATCACCTGACAGCAATAACGGAGCAGCCTGCCTTCGCCATCCCCCATTTTCTCTGTTCACTCTCCCCCATAACAGACTTATCAATGCGCCCGCTCGTGATGAGAAAAAGAAACTTTGAAAAATGTCGGCTCTGTGTTTTTTTTTGCAGCTTAAGGTGCAGCGAGAGCATCGGGGTTAATATTCACTGGTTAGCGTTGACGGCGAGAAACCTCATAAACATGTCCTCAGGTTGCCTGCTCACTGTCAGCTTTAACGCTCTGCCCACGCATACTCCCACATACACACCAGTAAGGTACAGACACACACACACACACACACACACACACGTGTGGACCAAACACATGACACACACTCACACACACAGAGAAATGCCCGTGCGCACACATGCTTGCACACGCATGCCCACATGCTACCTAACCAACCTAGCGGAGGATCTCAGCAGGCGGGCAGCCCCAGAGCTGAACCAAAATACCGCCTTAAACTCAGTAACCTCAGCCATCGTATCAACAACTGAATCAGAGCAGATAGGCTGTCTGGCCCCCGGCTGGTTGTTCAGCTAAACAAAATCAAGGGCTGGTTAAATGAGCACGCAAAGAAAAACAAAAAAAGATGTGTCCTTGCAGAGCGGAGGAGACGGAAGGTTTGTGTTAAGAAATTGTAAATCACTTTCTGTTGTCTGCCAACATCCTGTTTGTTTAATCATCTGAGGGACGCATTAAAGGGGGACGTGTCCCCATAATTGAGAACTACCTTTACAAAAGTGCACCCAGGCGCCAACCTCCAGTTCTGCAGAGTGAAGCCGGTGTGGAAGTGTCTTAAAACATGCATTCTCTCTCCTGACCAGCAGGGGGCGACTCCTCTGGTTGCGAAAAGTAGTGTGATTGTATAGAAGTCTATGTGAAAATGACTCTACTTCTCTCTTGATTATTACCTTAGTAAACATTATAAGCATGAGGTTATTCCCTCAATCTCTAATTTCAAGTCTTCTTCAATACAGCATGACGTTCATTTAGTAAACGATGGCCCATTTAGAGTCAAATAGACCATAAAGCTGAGTATGCTTTAGGGCAGGCTCACTGTAATTGACAGGTCGCTGCCACTACCAGAGCCGTATACGGCGTCTCTACGTCACTGTTCCGCATTTCAAATATGGTCACTTCCCGTTCATCGGTTGCGAAACAGCCAAGATGGCGATGCCGAAATCGATAAACTCAAGGCTTCAAAACAGCAGTCCACAAACCAATGGGTGACGCCACGATGAATACGTCCACTTCTTCTATACAGTCTATGAGTAACATTAAAAAAATAATTGTTACCTGAGTATATGAATAAACTGATACTGTGGATTCTATGTGTAAAAAGTGACGACTTCTACCAATAAGTCGATATAAGTGGATAGCCCATCTGGGTAGATAGCGACCAAACCCCCCACAAGAAAGAATTTCACGTCTACCTGTGAAATTCTGAGGTCGTTCGGTTGAGAAAGCTCGGCGCTGCTCATTGGACGAGCCCAGAGATGCCGAGGCGGGACTTCCGGTTTTACGGCTGGAAGCGACCGGACTACAAAACCACTGAGCGCGCCTGAATGCGTTGCTTATCCCCCGACCTCTGTCGGTGCAAGGAGGCACGAACACAACGTTGCTGTTTTTAGAAGAAAACCCTTGGTAAACAGTTTTACATTCACTGGACGAATAGAGACTGTTTTTGTTTTGTTTTTGTTCGCATCCTGGAAGAGGAAGCGGACAACTTCTCTTTCTAACCAAGACGATTTTAAGCCGGTTATGAGAACGGAAAATTCCCTTAACGAGCTGAACAAAAATTCTCTGCTACCGAGAGAATTTTTTGCGCAACGCTTGGAGCTGCGCAGCCGGAGAACCGAGGAGCTCAAAAGGACACATTCAGACACTAAATCATCTCATAAGACTCAAGGCATCTCGGCTTAGATTTGTCATTGTGTTTATTATCTTGTTTGTGTTGCTCAAGTTACTGTGTCATTTTTATAACGTGGTGTGTATACTCAATAATCGCTGAGATTGACGACCGAGATCGTTAATGTTGTGTAGAAACTACTGTGTATTTCATACTGCTGCAATCGCATTGAGATCATACACCGCTAGTGAGGCCGGAAGTTGTGTAGGCCTCACTAGCGAGGTCAGAACCGCGGCTGTGCGAATCAAAGAGTTATCTGTAGATGAGAGAACAATCTTCCGTACTTCACCGCGGCGGGGAGGATCTTGTTTTGTTTTTGGAGGATTTATTTTGTTTTGTTTGCTTTTTCTCTTCTTTTACTAACCCACACACACATATAGCGTGAAGCTAATGTAGCTCCGGGTGAGCTAACTGCTTCAGACACGTGCAGATAACGCAATCTCTCTTTTGTCTATCACCATGTTAGAGTCCCGTGCCATTTTGTAGTCTCGCGAGCGTGGTCATGTGCAAACTCCATTTTGATAATTCGGTATCTTCAACGTGTAGTCCCACGTGACGTAGCTACGTTTAGATTACATCACACGTTGTCTGAGCTGTTGTCTCGCCTCTCCCCCACACACTGTATCAGAACAAAAATACATGGAGTAGCCCTTTTCCCACCTGACAGGAAAAGAAGGTGGGAAAAGAGAGGCTATAAATTAGACACACCTGTGAGCTGGGGGAAGGGGAAAAATCCAATCAACTAACCAAAGCTGTATGGAGGAGAACAAAGAGAGGAGTGAGAGTGGCTAATGAAGCTATTGAAGTTATTATTCAGTTTCTGGAACTGTTACGCTAAACTAAGAAATAGTGAAATAGACTAAACTAAATCGGAGCAGCAAGTCCATGAACCGGCTGGATACACGGAGCTTTCTTGGAGGACAAGGCCTTGCTGGAGGTGTGCTGATCCCGGGAGCAGGCGGTGGAAAAGGAATCGTGTTCCGCTACAGCTTGGACCAGCTTGGACCTCCTTAACTTTGGCCATTCATCAAGAGAAGTCCCCTTTAAATGCAACTCTCCAGGCTTCTCCTTCTCTTCTCCCTAAAACACCTACACACCTTGAAATAAACTGAACTGAACTGAACTGAACTGAACTGAACAGGACTGAAATGAACTGCCTTCCTCCATACTACAAACAGTGAACTGCCATATATTCCTTTAACTTTGGAACGGACCTACAACACCTACAAAGCCTACGCTACAACGCACACACACACACACACACACACACACACACACACACACACCTCTTACCACAGTTTGTTGATTGTAGATAGCGTGCTCATGAATGTATAGTTTTGTTGTTAGTTTTAGATATTAGTTTACTAGATCATTATTATTGGAACTTAATAAACTGTTATATTTTGAAGAGCAGCTGTCTGTGATTACTTTGTGCATGTATTGTGATTATAGCTGGATATGTGGTCTGTGCTCGTACTCAACACCTTCACTTTCACTCTGAATGTGAAATAGTACTTTGACTATTGACATTGTGAGTGAATACTAATTATGAGACTTAGTTTATAGTTTGGTTATTGGTCTCTGTTCGCAGGGTGGTGCCCCGTTATTAATAATCATTAATAATCTTAATGATGTTAACAATTCTATTGATGTCAATAAGTTAATTTTTCATATATGCTGATAACTCAAACACGCTCTTTTTCATCCCCGATAGATAGATAGATAGATAGATAGATAGATAGATAGAGATGTGTATTTTGAGAAGCGCCTTGAACAAAACTGAACTGCAGCAAAAGAAGATGGAGTGTGAATGAGGTGGCTGGATGGAGGTTTGCTGCTATCAGAGGAATTTAGGGAGTGGAGATTGAAGCATTAACTTGAAGGCTGCTGCAAATTGACAGCAGCTTTAATACTACACCGAGCTGCAACACACACGCCGGCAAACAATCGGCGATACGAACACAAGCGCGCTGCGACCCACACGTGCGCTCACACTTCGCAGATGGAAACAGACGTGGTCACAGACAACCACACACACACACACACACACACACACACACAGATGATGTGCCTATTTAGGTCAGTGTAAATGTGGGCTGGGTGGATGTCTGACTGACTAGTAAATAAGCTGGATGGGAAGTAAATAAAGGAGACAAAATCAGACAGCAGGCAGCCATGCACACAGAGACAAGGTAAACACACACACACACACACACACACACACACACCCTGCTCAGGCAAGAGTGCATAACACACACACACTTTTGCTTCATGAACCTGAAACATTACGGCATAAACATTTGTATCTGGAACCTTGCAATTATAATGAATAAATATGAATGCATATATGAGCACACACTCACAGACATGCATGCAATTATCGTGTCGTAATTCCTGTTATTATATTGGCCGGACATAAATACACACATGCATCAGCCTACACGCATGTACACACACACACACACACACGCCCACGCGCTCACACCCATGTCCACATTCAAAGACACTTGCGCACATGTGTAATTATCTTGTCATACATCTTGCAATTATATCAGACAAATGTGGATACACACACACACACACACACACACACACACACACACACAGGTCCTGACCACTAACTGGTACCATGGAGCAAATCTGCTACAAATGTGTCTTGACCGTCACATTCCAAAAACATTAGACAGCAGAAATGTGAATTTTCTTTTCCACTGATTTGATGTAAATCGTCAATATCACTGCACCAAAACACGTTCCCCCATATCCATTTAAATTATGGGGACACAGAGGACTCACGAAAAAAACAAAAAACTAAAGAGTTGTATTACAAATGCAACGCAAAGTCATCTGAAAACTGACTGCATGTATACACCGATGCAGCCTTTACACTGCACTGTCTTTAAAAAACAGTGCAGTGCTTGGTTATAAATTAAAAATACAATTGTCTTTATATTCTTTCATTAATATAATAATGTAGTAATTCAGTAACAACTGCACCACAAGTGAGTCCTTCATTTTTATTGTGATTTACCAGCACGAAATGAAAGTGCAGGAGACGACTGCTTATGTTTTGCTTGGGGTTGATGCTACTGTGTTTGATTTGCTGCGAACAAACTCAAATGAATCATTCACCAAGTGCAAGTGTGTAGGACATGAACAATGGTATTGGTGTATCTGTGGCTGCCAGCAGCTCCCATGAACTTTACTACATTTTTGTTTGAATTTGTTATCTTTTCGCCTTTGTTTCTGGAGCATGCACAGCCTTTGACAGAGATACACTGATCAACATTGAAGAAAGAAGCGAGGGGATTGGATAAAGTGCAGCTGACAATGGGAGGATCACCGCCCAAGGCATATTCAAACCACTCAGCAAGACCAACCGGACCAAGCGCCACTGAGAGCGGTGTGTGGATGAATTTAGGAGACTCACAGCCTGATGAAAGAAGCTGCTCTGAAGTCTCATCAGTTGAGACTTCTGTATCTCTCGCAGGCTGTGGCTGGGTGGGTATTGTCTTTAATAAATATCCTTTGGGCTCTTCGCAGGCACCTCTTGTCACCAATATCACTGATGCTCGTTTAATGGGTACCAATGATGTTCTGGGTGATTTATAATCACCCGCTGTAGAGCCCTTCTGTCCTGGGCCTTGCAAATCTCATGCCAATTTAGTAATTTTCCAGTCAGGATGCTTTTTATTGCTCCTCTGTAAAAGTGAGCAAGAGCTTGGAACAGGAATGTTGCCTTCTTAAGTTTCTTTAAGAAATACAGGTGTTTATGAGCTTTGTTAACCAGAAAGGAGACGTGCGATGACCATGTGTGGTTGTTGGTGATGCTGATTTCCAGGAACTTAAAACTGTCCGGTTACATTCATGTAGACGGGTGTGTGTCTTTGCCTCCTTCTTTCTGAAATCAACAATCAGCTGCATGGTTTTTGTAACGGGTGTAGTGTAGAACTCCTCCAAGGCCTCCGAGTCAGAGTCCGCAGCCGGGTGGGTGGAGGGGGTCTGGCAGTAGGGTTCCTTTGCCCCGGAGGAAGGGCCCTCATAACCCGCACCGGGAACCTGCTGGGTCTTTCTGGCAGGCGTCTTGGTCCTGGATGGTTGTTCTGGGTGCTGCTGATGAAACCGGGCTATGGTTCGGGGGTCGGAGATGTTACTAGCCGGCACCCATTGCCTCTGTTCTGGACCGTATCCTTCCCAGTTGACCAGGTACTGAAGACCTCACCCCCAGCGGCGGGAGCGAAGCAGGCAATGAACAGTGTAGACAGGGCCTCCTTCAACAATTCAAGGGGCCGGAGGAAGAGGAGCAGCTGGCACCAATGGACTCTCCCGGACAGGTTTGACCTTGGATACATGGAATGTGGGGTGGATGCGCATGGCTTTGGGGAGCTTGAGCCTCACTGCCGCCGGGTTGATGATCCTCTCGATCTTGAAAGGCCCGATGAATCTAGGGCCTAGTTTTCTAGACTCCACCCGCAAGGGTAGGTCCCGAGTCAACAACCACACCTTCTGACCCACCTGGTAGATGGGGGATGGAGTGCGGTGTCGATTAGCTGCTGTTGCGTAGCGGTCGTTAGACCCAAGCAGGGTTGCTCGGGCCTTCGTCCAGGTCTGGTGGCAGCAGCGGATGAAGGTCTGGACTGAAGGGCAGGAAACCTCCTTCGGCTGGAACCCATATGAGCACTGGAAGGGTGACAAGCCTGTGGCGGAGCTGGTCAGGGAGTTGTGCCGGTATTCTACCCACATCAGCTGGCGGGACCAGGAGGAAGGATTCCGGGAGACCAAGCAGCGGAGGGCTGTTTCCATCTCCTGGTTCTTCCTCTCCATCTGGCCGTTGGATTGGGGGTGAAACCCAGAGGACAGACTGACGGTGTCCCCCAGCAGAGCGCAGAATTCCCTCCAGAAGATGGAGGTGAACTGAGGACCTCGGTCGGAGACTACGTCAACTGGAATCCCATGCAGGCGGAAGATGTGCTGGGATATGAGTTCTGCAGTCTCTTTAGCAGACGGGAGTTTGGGCAGAGGAATAAAATGGGCCATCTTGCTAAACCTGTCGACCACAGTCAGGATGGCAGTGTGGCCCTCAGATGGTGGTAGCCCAGTGACAAAGTCCAGGGAGATGTGGGACCACGGACGATGAGACACTGGGAGAGGCTGCAGGAGGCCGGCCGCAGACTGGTGAGAAGGCTTGTGTTGATTGCAGACTGGGCAGGCGTTGATGAATTCCTTGGTGTCCTTGTTGAGCGAGACCCACCAGAAGCGCTGCCGAAGAGCGTCCTGGGTCCTTTGGATACCCGGGTGGCAGGTAAGTTTAGAGGAGTGGGCCCACTGGAGGACGTCAGACCGAAGGCCCTGAGGGACGAACAGACGGTTAGGAGGGCATGCGTTGGGACCGGCTTGACCCCTAGTCGCGGCCCTCACTGACTCCTCAATGTCCCAGGTGAGGACGGCTACTTGGCAGGAGGCAGGAAGGATGGACGAGGAGCCAGAGGTAGGTTCCTCCTCCCCCTGGAACTGACGGGAAAGGGCATCAGGCTTGACATTGCGGGACCCGGGGCGATAGGAGAGCGTGAAGTGGAACCGTGTGAAGAATCACGACCACCGGGCCTGTCAGGAATTGAGTCTCTTGGCCGTGCGGATGTACTACAGGTTCTTATGGTCGGTCCAAACCACAAATGGGAGCTTGGTCCCCTCCAACCAATGCCGCCACTTCTTCCAGGGCCAGCTTCACTGCTAGTAGTTCTCGGTTACCAATGTCATAGTTTCTCTTGGCGGAGGAAAGCCGACGCAAGAAAAAGGCGCAGGGATGGAGCTTTTGGTCAGTGGCTGAGCGCTGGGACAGAACATCCCCAACCCCTATGTCGGAGGCATCCACCTCCACCACAAATTGTCTGTCCGGATCCGGGACTTGGAGGATGGGTGGATGGGATGGTTCAATCGCCCCAAGTTCTCCCACACAACTTCCTTTCTCCGTTCTCTACACTGGCTACCTGTAAGAGCTCGCATCCAGTTTAAGACTCTGGTTCTAGCCTACAGGGCAGTGAAAGGAACAGCTCCTTCCTATCTCCAGGCCATGGTCAAGCCTTACACCCCCGCCCGACCACTTCGCTCTGCTGCCTCGGGGCGATTGGCTGCCCCGTCGCTCAGAGGTCCTGGCGGCCGATCGACCCGGTCACGGCTGTTTTCTGTCCTGGCACCACAGTGGTGGAATGAACTTCCCACTGACGTCAGGACAGAGGAGTCGCTGCCCATCTTTCGGCGCAGGCTGAAAACCCACCTCTTCAGGAAGTGCTACCCTGAGCCTTCCACTTAGTACTTATTGTTTTCATACTAGCTTGTTGCACTTATTGTATTCATATTACTTATAGCACTAACTGTTTTTCTTGTTTCTGCACTGTACTTTGGCTCTGAATTATGCTCTGCTTCATGCTCTTAGATGCTTGTTTGGAAAAGGAAATGTACTTATGACTTCTGGTGACTAGTAGTTCTTTTGATTACCAATGTTGATGCACTTATTGTAAGTCGCTTTGGATAAAAGCGTCTGCTAAATGACTGTAATGTAATGTAATGTAATGTAATGGGTGCTGAGGTGAACCTGGACTTCAGGTTCTGGAAGGCCTCTTCAGCTGCAGAGGTCCACAGGAAAGGGATCTTGGAGGAGGTGAGGGCAGTGAGTGGGGAAGCGACCACGCTGTAATTCCTGATGAACCTCCGATAGAAATTGGTGAACCACAGGAAACATTGAAGTTGCTTGCGGGAGTTAGGGACAGGCCAGGTAGTGACAGCAGCAACCTTAGCGGGGTCCATCTGGATGCTGCCCTGGGAAACGATATATCCCAGGAATGAAACCGTGGGAACATGAAACTCGCACTTCTCCGCCTTCACAAACAGGGAGTTCTCCAGTAGGCGTTGAAGAACAGACTGGACGTGGTGCACATGTTCCTCTTGGTTCTTGGAGAAGATCAAGATGTCGTTGAGGTAGACAAATACGTGCCGGTCCAACATGTCTCTGAGCACATCGTTACCCAGTGCCTGGGAGATGGCGGGGGCACTGGTTAAGCTGAAGGGCATCACAAGGTATTCGTAATGTCCTTTAGGTGTATTGAATGCCGTCTTCCACTCATCCTCTTCTCTGATCCGGACTAGGTGATAGGCGTTGCGGAGGTCGAGCTTGGAGAAGATAGTGGCTCCTTGAAGTAGCTTGAAGTCTGTCGCAATGAGTGGCAAGGGGTACCGGTTCTTAATCGTGATTTCATTTAAGCCCCGGTAGTCGATGCAGGGTCTGAGAGTCTTGTCTTTCTTCTCCACAAAGAAGAATCTCTTTCAGGAGCCGACAGGGAATAAAGGTGCCCCTTAGGTGGGAACGTACCAGGATGGAGGTCGATGGCACAATCATACGGACGATGGGGAGGCAGAGACATGGCCCTGGACTTGTTGAAAACCTCCTTAAAGTCCAGGTGTTCCGCGGGAACCCCCGTAAGTTCAGGCATGGAATTGGTGAGCGCGGGACCTCGTGGAACGGCGGCTTGCTTCAGGCAGACTAGATGACAGGATGGGCTCCAACCCCGAAAAAACCCCGTAGTCCAGTCAATGTGAGGATTGTGTTGATGCAGCCAGGGGTATCCCAGAATGAGGGGGATGTGAGGGGTTTGCAGGATGTGGAAGCTGATGGTCTCGTGGTGGTTGCCGGACAGCAGCATGTGGACCGGAACGATTTGGTGCGTCACTGTCCCCAGAAGATGACCGTCCAGGGTGCTGGCTGGAACAGCCTGGGGAAGAGGTATCCGGTTGATCCCCAACTGTGTCACGAGTTCCTCGTCCATAATGGACGCGTCTGCTCCAGAATCCAGGAAGGTGGAAATCGTATGGGAAGACCCGGTCAATAGTAGCTGGGCGTGGAAAAGTGGTCGTTGACAGGCGGAGGGTTGGGAAACTGCTCAAGCTCACCAGTACTTCCCTTCTTACTGGCGAGCCCGGGCTTTTAACGGGTAATTGTGAACAAAATGACCCTCCTGGCCGCCGTACTCCTGCCTGTGCTTCCTTCCGGTCCTTCTCCGCCGAACTACACAAGGTTTTCGCAGTGGTGTCCACGGGACCGGAACGTCACCAGAGGGCTAATGAGGCTCCAGCAGGGCCACCGATCTGTCACGGACTATGCCATTGACTTCCGGACCCAGGCACGACGGGGAAATCTCTGCATGTATTGTGATCCCATTCCACCGTTCCCTACAGGCGAGCTCTCCCAGTCAGGTGTTTGATAGTAAACGCCACCCTGGCATCTTCAGACGGCAGGCTCTCGTGGTCGGGGAAAGAAGGCAGAGTGAATTACCGGGGCAGAGGCAAGGCAGGGTAGTCACAAACAGGCAGGGTCGGTATCTCGGGGTCAGGGACAGAAGGCTGAGTGAATTACCGGGGCAGAGGCAAGGCGGGGCAGTCCAAGACAGGCAGGGTCGGTAACGAGAAATCAGTCCAAGGGAAAACGCTGGAAGGTCTTGCATAGATGCGGAGAATGATCTGGCAGTGAATGTGTGTGAGACTGGGGTCTAAATAGTAGGTGCAGCAGAGAGAGCAGGTGAGAGTGATTGGGCTGATGAGGTGGGTGTGACTAACAGGTGCACTGAAAGAGCTGATTAGGTGAGTGAGAGATAGAGTGACAGGAGAGAAGGGGCAGAGCTGTGACAGTTTTTCTGACTTTGAGCTGTAGGCTGTTCTCTGAGCATCACTCTGAAAGATGATTTTCTCTCTATATGAAGTCTCATCTTTGTTTGTAATCGGGCCGAGATTCATTCATTCATCCATCTCCCTTCACTGTGAGATGGATGAATGAAGAGGATCAGTGGTTCAGTGCCTACATCTTGCAGAGACCTGGCTCCATTGTGGCATTGTGTTCCATAGCGACAGAGCACAGGACTTCCGTGGGATGAGAGGTGGCAGTCTCTACGTTTGTATTTCGGTGTCTCGTGGTTAAACATAGTCAAAGTTCACGGACAATGTTTCCCCAATGACACATTTTTTTATGTTAAGATGTCGGCTAAATTTTCTACCCAGAGAATTCACCAGTGCTAATTAAAAAAATGATGTTTTTGTTTTTCTTGTGAAGCATAAAGGGACTACAACTGCATTTGGTTGTGCAACCCAGTGTTGTACAAAGACAACAAATGAACCTTGAACTTTGAAGAACAATTAAAATGTAATCATTTTATCACTTGATTGTGAATCAGTAACCTTAATCATGCTGGTTAAGAACTCACTCATCTTCCAGCAAATATTCCCACATTATTTGAATCTAGCATCAAACACGTTCACAAAGGGAAGGGGGACGTTTTGAGCATGATGTGCTCTATTTGTTGAATAGATAGTGTTCTAATGTTAATGTAATGTCATTAATAGCACCTTTATAGGAAAAGGTTTTATTACAACTTTCTTACGTTTCTAGTTTTAGTCATCATATCATCAAAAATGTTTACATTTACTCATTTAATTTCATTCATTGAATATGTCATTTTATAACTTTATTTATATATATTACTCAGCAGAAAAAGTCAGAACTTTTAAAGACCAGGCGGCAACCGCCAATTCTGAAAAGTGAAGCCAATGCTGAAGTATCTTAAACTTGCATTCTCTCTAATGGCCATCAAGGGGAGACTCCTCTGATTTCAAAAATAAGTCCAATTGTATAGAAGTCAATTAGAAGATGACCCTACTTCTCACTTGATTTATTAACTATTATAACAGATTAAACATGAGTTTAATCACTAGTTTCAAGTCTTCTTCCATACAGCATGTCAAGAACTTCAGACCAATTTCTCTTCTACCCTTTCTATCCAAAACACTTGAACGTGCTGTCTTTAACCAACTGTCTTCCTATCGCCACCAGAACAGCCTCTTGGACCCCCATCAGTCCGGGTTCAAAGTAGGTCACTCGACTGAGACAGCCCTCCTTGCGGTGACAGTCGCTTCATGCCACGAGAGCTAACTCTCTCTCCTCTGTCCTGATTCTCCTGGACCTGTCTGCGGCATTTGACACTGTGAACCATCAGATCCTCCTCTCCACCCTCGAGGGGATGGGTGTCTCAGGCTCTGCACTCTCCCTGTTTGCATCCTACCTGACAGGTTGATCCTACCAGGTGACATGGAGGGGGGCCGTGTCGGAACCACGCATGCTGACTACAGTGGTTCCGCAAGGTTCAGTCCTAGGTCCCCTTCTCTTCTCGCTCTACACAACATTTCTGGGTTCTGTTATTCGCTCGCATGACTTCTCTTACCATTGTTATGCCGATGACACCCAGCTGATCTTGTCATTTGCCCCCGGTGACACCCAAGTGGAGGCATGCATCGCTACGTGCTTGGCTGACATCTCGAAGTGGATGACGACACACCACCTCAAGCTCAACCTGGACAAAACCAAGCTACTGTTCCTCCCGGGGAAGGGTTGCCCGCACCGGGACCTGTCCATCACCATTGATGATACCGTGGTGACGCCGACTCAGACTGCGAGGAACCTGGGTGTGACCCTGGATGACCAACTGTCATTCTCAGCAAACATTTCATCCGTTACACGCTCCAGCAGATTCCTGCTCTACAACATCAGGAGGATTCGCCCCTTCCTCACTGACGAGACGGCGCAGGTGCTTATCCAGGCTCTTGTCATCTCCCGTCTGGAGTACTGCAACTCTCTACTCGCCGGAGCCCCGGCATCAGCCATCAGACCTCTGGAGCTTGTCCAGAAAGCTGCAGCTCGCCTGGTGTTCAATTGCCCCAAGTTCTCCCACACAACTTCCTTTCTCCGTTCTCTACACTGGCTACCTGTAAGAGCTTGCATCCAGTTTAAGACTCTGGTTCTAGCCTACAGGGCAGTGAAAGGAACAGCTCCTTCCTATCTCCAGGCCATGGTCAAGCCCTACACCCCTGTCCGACCACTTCGCTCTGTTGCCTGGGAGCAATTGGTTGCCCCGTCGCTCAGAAGTCCCTGCGGCCAATAAACACGGTCACGGCTGTTTTCTGTCCTGGCACCACAGTGGTGGAATGAACTTCCCACTGACGTCAGGACAGCGGAGTCGCTGCCCATCTTTCGCCGCAGGCTGAAAACTCACCTCTTCAAGAAGTGCTACCCTGAGCCTTCCACTTAGCACTTATTGCATTCATACTAGTTTGTTGCACTTATTGTATTCATATTACTTTTTTTTTGCACTTACTGTTTTTGTTTGTTTCTGCACTGTACTTTGGCTCTGAGTTATGCTCTGCTTCATGCTCTTAGATGCTTGTTTGGAAAAGGAAATGTACTTATGACTTCTGGTGACGAGTAGTTCTTTTGATTACCAATGTTGATGCACTTATTGTAAGTCACTTTGGATAAAAGCATCTGCTAAATGACTAATGTAATGCATGATGTTCATTTAGTAAATTATGGTCCATTTAGAGTCAAATATAGACCATAAAGCAGAGTATGCTTTAGGGCGGGCTTACTGTCATTGACAGGTTGCTACCGCAACCAGAGCCGTATACAGCGACTCAACGTCAATCCTCCGCAGTCCACATATGGTTACTTCCATTCACTGGTTGCAAAAAGCCAAGATGGCAACGGACAAATCGCAGAACTCAAGGCTTAAAAATGTCAGTCCAAAAACTAATGGGTGATGCCACGAAGACTACGTCCACTTCACGTCACAAAAAGTTACACTACTTTACAATACTTGTGACTGAGTACAGGTCAAAATGAAGTGCCTTGCAACAACTCCAAAGCTGCCACGGTTTATCAAGCACATGAGAACCAGGTGATTGATGAATGTGGGCTGTCCAGCTAGCAAGACACAACATGTATTCCTCCTCTTTTGGCAAAGGCAAGTTGCCGTCCTAAAACCTCAAGCCCCTACATCAAGCTTACATTGACACAATTGTGATTTAAACAATCGCAACCAACCCCTGACAAGACAGCAAACAAGCCCATGCTCCGAATCCTTCGAGCAATAAAATGTTCCTGTGATTAATAAAAGTATCGTGATCGCTGAATTCCAAATATTCATTCCAGTCTGGCCTGGTCAGACAAGATGGCGGCACAGCTACATTTTTTTCCTACTAAATACGTGGTGGTGGAAACTCGACATAGTGACATATTAGACTCGTAAAGAATGAAGTGTGTATAATTTCACAAATGCATAGACAAGTAAAGAGGTACACGGACAGATATCCAGTGTGTCTGAGGCCTCCGTCCCAGGCAGCAGGCAGGCAGAGGGGCAGGAGGTCCTCATCTAATAACCCCGAGCTGTCAGTCACTTTATAGATGGGCGAGGGCTCCACATTAGTGCAGCTCAATAAGGATTGACTGTGGTGGAAGACCACAGTGCGAGACGGAGCAGAGGAGGGAGGAGGACGGGCTGACAGACAGAGTGAGATAAATGGAGATGGACAGAAAAAGCTGACCACCTAGGGAGAAGCAGAGTGAGAAAATGTGTCAAATGCAGAAAGGAAAGAGACAAGAGGATGAGAAAGAGAGAGGTAGACTGGGATTGAGACCGACTCTGCAGTATTGTCTCTCTGTTTATCGACTGCCTCAAGGGGGGTGTTAGAAAATGTAGGTGAAGAAAATATGACATCGGTTAGATTTTTTTTGTGTTCCTGCTGAGAGGACATTGCTTCTCGTCTTCTTCTTTTCTGAAGAAAATAGATGGCTGGACATGATTATTGTTGCATTGGGCTTTCATGCAGTATCAACTTTTATTCATGACTGTAACTTCTTTGCTTAGTGACACACTGCGATCCAGCAGATTTCCTACAAAATCCAACCCAGAGCAGACGCTGCTTGAGTCTATAAAAGATCTCATCTCATTTGTAGACAGTGCATTTGACATATTATAGTCAAATGCACTGGTAGAGGTGCCGCTGCTCTAAGTAAATCTCGAGTTAAGCTAAAAGAGCTACATGGGTGGGTTAGGACAACATTATTTTACTGGCTGTGATCCACTTTGGGTCGCAGCAGATAGAGAGTTCCAAGCAAATTATTTTTTAATTCTGCCCAAGCTCCACTCAACGTTTTGTAGCACATAAAGGGCCACAAAAAGATGTAAATAACGTTAAGAGTTGTTTTGAAACTACTTAACATCCCTAACTTTGTGTCTCATTAGTTAGACGAATAATATAAGAGCGGATATAAATCAACGCTTGCACGTGATTGAGGTTACAAAGTTATTTTTGAGCAACCTGGTTTGGGCGGAAGGGGTGAGTCCATGCCTCGGGTCAGGAAGGAAGGTCCCGAGCCGAGGCGTGGGGGGTGGAAAACCTTTGTTATATTCCCAAATGGACACCCAACACAAGAAAATGTCAGTATGTGGCAGTCCGTACACACCCTCTGATGACAAAAATTTTACATCACAGGGGCCTTAGTGGCCCCAAGCTCGCGGAAGCAAAAGATATAACTTCTGCTTAACGCAGGTCCCTGGAGCCTTGGTCCTTGGTGCCAGCGCAACAGAGGGAGCCTCGAAGTTGGATCGGAATAGTGAAGTGGCAATGTCTTCAGTACAATACCAAAAGAGACGCTGTCTAAAACATGCCACTTGAAATACTACTATACAGTCCAAAGCCCACCTGGATCCTCCCAGAAAGAAGGAGACAAGCCGCATTTTTTAAACTAGTGCTGGGGGGGGGTATATCGACTAAGCTGGTGAGTGTCTTCGCAACTAAATTCTCACAACTTCCGCTTGTCAAAAGACAGACACTCCTGAAAGTTGGTTCTGCTCCTTCAAAATAACCGCTGAGTGCATCGAGGTAGGCGAAATGTATAAGATACAGCTTTGGCCAGAAGGGACTTTTGTACGGCGTTTCCATGAGGCTTCAGTGACAGTGGATGTAAAAACACTTATTGCAACAGGGAACGTGTGTGTGCCTGAGATTGGGATCATCTGCTACATTGTGGATAGGATCGTGATGCATGACTATTGCGTGGCCCGTGCGTAGGACAAAGTGCTGGAAACCAAGCGCAACGCATTGTTATCGATAAGCTCTATGAGAACGCTAATGTCTTTAGCATACAAGAGACTTTATTAGCAAAACATGACCTAGATGAACTTAATTCTGTTCATCATGATTCCCATGGGGCAGGGAAGTCTACAACAGATTTAAGCATGGAAATAGTGTGTGGTAAAATACCTGGGGGGGTCGCACTTTTTTGGCATAAGAAATATGATCCACTGATCAGTGGGATTAGGCTGGAGGTGGACTGGTGTATTGCAATTAAAATTGTACATGAGAATTTTTTTGTAATTATCTTGCCCAGAGGATCATTCGATTAGTCGTGTGCATCTCTGTGTCTGTCCACGTTAAATTTTGCATTCTGCCGCAGGAAACAGTATAATATTCACATATCTGTTCTGTGATATTAAATGTCTATCTGAGTTGATCAGTTATGACTGGTCAAAGCTTACAGAAGATTACTTTTGACATTACAATTAACTGACTAATAAGAGTGAGTAAAGTAATATTGATATACCACTTAAAACCGTAAGAACCAAAACCACAACGGTGATATAATGGATGATAAAATTGTGAATTGTTTAAACAACGGCAGTAAATCATCCTGCCGAAAAAGGGCTAAACAACGTAATTTCAGGCCATGATGAAATGAATGTTATGTTAAAATGCTAGATTTAAATATGCTGCGTGCTTTATCTAATAAAATGAGCAGGCCATGAAGGAGAACTCCATGGCCAAAAAGCTTCAACAGAATAATGTCTGTGAGTTCTTAGAAGTTGGAAAGAAGTTAAGAAATAAGACGCCCTTGCCATCCAGTATCAATGGGGTTACCGGGTCTGCTGAACTGTGGAGGAAACTTTATGAGGATATGTATAATTATATAAAGAATGATAAAGTTAATGTTGCTGTTTCTAAAAAGTGATGTTGTTATAAGACCTGATGAAGTGTGGTACGCTGTTGAGAAGTTGGCAGTGAACAAAGTATGTGGCCTAGACCAAATAACAGCAGAACATCTGAAACATGCTAGCCACAAATGTCAGTGTAACTAAATTAATGGTACACTACTTGACTCTATGTTGTCTGTTATATTAATGCCAGTAGTCAAATTTAAAACCGGTATATTCTACACTATCCAATATAGAAAATTACAGACCTATTGCCTTGGTTAGCATACTTTCCAAAGTATCAGAACAAATTCTCTTGGATATGCTTGAAGAATACATAATATCCACTGACAATCAATTTGGTTTTAAAAATAGACATGACACAGCTTCATGGATATGCACCAAAGGAAGTTTCCTGGATGCCAAAGCTTTTGACCAAATGAATTGTGGTAAATTGTTTCTCAAACTACAAAGACCGATGGATCTCTCGTCCCAGTGTATCTGCACCCTTCCTAATGAGGGTTCGGCAAGGTGGAATAGTTTTCTTCAATCTGTATACGGATAATCTCTCTAAAAAGAAAGTATAAAACTGGCTGTGTGGTGGGGGACAGTCTTCATAACCATTATGTGTATCCACAGATCGTATATAAAAAGTGGATGTAGCCATCATGACCTCACCCATTGGTTTGTGGACTGCCATTTTGAAGCCTTGAGTTCGACATTTTGGCCATCATCAGCTCCTGTTCCTACCTTTCATTCAGTGTGTTTTTGTGTCGATTGATTGATTAAAAAAATGTAATCACTTGCGGAAAAAATTGGCGAGACTTCGAATCACTAGAAGAGACGCAAGGCGACCAGGTGACTCATCCTGTTACAAAAAGAAGTCCGATTACATGGACGTCTATGAGAAAATGACTCTACTTCTCACTTGATTTATTACCTCAGTAAACATTGTAAACATGAGTTTATGGTCTCAATCTCTAGTTTCAAGTCTTCTTCAATACAGCATGATGTTCTTTTAGTAAATTATGGTCCATTTAGAGTCAAATAGACCATAAAGCAGGGTATGCTTTAGGGTGGGCTTACTATGATTGACAGGTGGCTCTACGTCACTCCTCCACATTCCAAATACGGTACCTTCTGTTCATCGGTTGCAAAAAAGCCAAGATGGTGACGGCCATAATCCAAGATAGCAACTGCAAAATTGCCAAACTCGAGGCTTCATGTTGGCAGTCCACAAATCAGTGACGTCACAATGACAACGTCCACTTCTTATGTACAGTCAATGAAGCCGCCAAGCAGCCGAGCCGCGCTGCTCACCACAGGCAGTGTAAGCATTGCAACTTTAAGGGGAAAGAGATGTGATGGGAGTGAAAAGTTGTTTTCCAGTGTTGTCAACATGGCCTTGGTCTGTGTCTGTCTGAGCAGTTGGACACTCTGAGAACAAAATACATACGATAACAAGCTCGCCATGGAAATCAGTGTGGATTAAAATGCACTGAACACAGGTGCAGACAGACAAACAGGCCCGACAGGACTGAGAGGAAGGCCAGACGTCCGTGTGTGTGTGTGTGTGTGTGTGTCTGGGTGAGCTCTGGTCTCTGTGGGGCTGAAAAGGGGAATGAGGTCATCGAGTGGTAGCAAACAAACGTGCCAACATGCAGACGGCGGTGGTCGATAGCTGTTAACGTAGGTTTTGTTTACTGCGCGGGGTTCATGTCAGGTAAAACACACACACACACACTTACACACACACTTACACATGCTCACGCACAGCTGATGAATTATGTAACACGTGTGCTTTGAGAACAGAGAGGAGGCTCCGCTCTGGAGTGATTTCTCCATATCTGCAGTCATTGGCCACACTAATAATAACAGCAGGTTACAACAGCAACAGATAAGCAAGTGTGTGTGTGTGTGTGTGTGTGTGTGTGTGTGTGTGTGTGTGAGGATTTTAAGTGCATTAATCAAATTCTTTTAGCACACACACACACACACACACACACACACACACACTGCATGCCAGCCCCAAACGGCCCTATACTCAGTTTAATCACCCTATAGCAAACAACAGAGAGCAACCAGTCAATGTGAATCTGTCAGTGACTCTGCAGTTTCTCCATAAGCTAACAGAGTGAGATGTCTGTCTCGGGGACGGCATCTTCCTCAGAATGAAGGTTCTGTCTCCCCGTGGTTGTCCACACGATTGAGCGCGCTTCAGTCAAATCGCTTTGACGGATCAGCAGCGAGTGGAGGAAGCGTGTTCCTACGCGTGCTCTGGTTAACATTGCCAATGGAAAGCATCACAGCGGGGTACAGCGGCGAAAAGAGAAAAATGGCAGAATGTGAAATTCGCCCCGAAAATCTGGAGACATGAGAGAAGGCTGTTGACTGTTGTCATCAGTCACCTTCAAGGGTTGTATTTTCTGCATGAGTCTGTCTGAAGAGGCTGTTTGTTCGTATGGTGGAAAACACAAAGAGGACGGCTTCATTCTGGAGGAAGCAACTCCCCAAACTGTACTGAGATCTGCTTTCCATGCCTTGATGCTCTATTTTTTCACCTTCAATGGTACTCATCCATGCAACTAGATTTAGTGATGTCTCCATGTTTTAAGATGTGTGTGTATGTGTGTGTGTGTGTGTATGTCTGATTCCTGCCTCCTCTTTTGAGCAATTTGAATTAATTTAAATAGTAAACACAGAGTAGTGCATAAAGTATACTTGTAACAACATAAATACTATTTCTTTGATAGAAAGTAGTGAAAAACTGCTAAGAGTGAGTTTCTGAGGAGATTTTTCTTTTGAATTATTCAACTTATTTAGCATCACACTCCTATAACACTGTCAGACTCACTAAGGACAGTTAAAAAAAGAATCAAGATTTTTTTAAATTCGTATTCATTATTTATTCCTTCTTCTTTCTTGTCAAAAACCGGACGGCTACATCACCCACAATGGAATTCAGTTCTCGGGTGTGTTAAGCTTGTAGCGCCTAACGTAGCCTCGAACCGTTGGTCAGCTCACTTATTTCTAACTCCACACCCCCCAGACAACAAAAAAAGGGGGTTGGGGTTGGACTAAATTTCAATGCGTTCTTGTAGATCGAGTCTCTTGTTAAATCACCACGATTTGACTAAAAGTAAATGGATTTCCTCCTCTGACCGAGGCCAGTCAGCATGTCACAGGTCTTAGGCCCTCCACTACCTCGTGCTGTTGGATATATGCTTTGAGTAGTGGTTCGGCCGATAGAAGGAAAGTTACTCCCCAGAGGGAGAGCTGTATTTGTTCCTCTGTATGCCTGCGTACGACCCCAGTTACAACAATCATAATTAGCGTGAGTGATTATGTTTTAATGAGTAAAACCGTTAAGCTCAAGTTTACGGAGGCTAATACTGTGGGCAGCACAGTGCCTGTTAGTTCCTCTTTCCTCTCTGCAGTGCTGTGAACTTTACACCTCAAAACGGTATGACCTATCTGATCCCCTCGTAGATGTCCATACACACAGAAATTGCAGATATACATGCCTGCACATAGGAGCCTATATACAGTCAGGTCCATAAGTATTTGGACTGTGAAACAATTTTTTTAATTTTGCTTATTTACACAACCCCAATGTATTTGAAACTAATCAGTCAATATGTGGTTGAAGTGTAGACTTTCAGCTTTAATTCAATGTCTAAAACAAAAAAATCACAATGACCGTTTCGGAATTACAACCATTTCTACACAGTCATCCCAATTTTCAGAGGCTATTTTCTATAGCCTTGATTGTGCTGTTTCCATGGAGTTGCAGTGAAAAAGTGAAAAAGTGACTTAGCGAAGGGTCAATTACAACACTACTGCACAACCTGAAACAAAGGACTACAGCCGATACCAGCTCAATGCAGATATATTGGTATCGGTGTAGGTCATGCATTGCCAGACTTATATTCACAGCGCCGTGTCAGCACTAAAGAATGGCGTCACCATTATTAATGGTTACACTGAACCCTCTGGGATTGGATCTAGCTCTCATTGGGATCTGATCGGCCAGACCACATGCCGAGGTGGCCTGGCTCACATTGAGTTGGGATCCCAGTGTGGCGTGGACAAAGGGACAAAGGGAAGAGAGGAGCAAAACCTCTGAGACTGCCGCTGATGAAAACACATTTCCTGATTTTGATGTTTCAAAATAATAGCTTTTAAATAACAAAGTAAAGGGAGACTTTTATTGTGAAGAATTTATAGGAAAGTTGGTTTATCTCCGAAATTAGCAAAGCTTTGTTGAGTGGCTTCAATAGAACAAGTCTACTAATACTGCAGGGTGGAAGAGTAAGCAGCAGAAATAAAGATATAAGGATTTAAGACCGTATAGTTGTCGGATCCTGGTCAGTGGCTCTGCTATGAGCTTGGCTATGATTGGCCAGTCTGAGTTCGAGGGGTGGTACTAAGCGAATTGTTAATTAGGCCCAATAAAATTATTATTTTATATTTGAAAGTCCGGCCCCCACAGCGTCTGCTTCGAAAAATCCTGCCCCTATGTGGTTGATGACCCCTGCGGTTGTTTAATGTCATTGTTGAGGTTAATAATAAAATGTAATATGGCAACCAGGACACACATAAAGACATAAACACAACACACACGGCATTATCTGTGTTTACCTTTAAAGGCGTTTGTGGCCGGTAAGTCAGTTTCCTGCATACTGCTCCTTCCCGCGCTCTGCCAAGCTGCTGCCGATGCTGCGATGGATGCCAACGGACAAACCTCAACCGGTCCGAGCCACAGCCGCTGGGGGGAGGGAGGGTGGCCGAGAGGAAGGGGCGGCACCTGCCGGTCTCACTGCCATCTTTCTTCATCAACAGTCCATGTGCGAGGGAATGGGAGGCCGCTGTCTGTCGAGCTCTGCAACGGGCGACCGTCGCTTCAGTCACTCTGGAGCTCCGAGAGCGGACTGGTTAACTAGTCTGTGTGATAATTGAACTGTCGTTTCACGGCGCTGCTTTCTGCAGAGCAATGTGGTGATGGCCAAAAAGGAAGAGGAGGAGAGGATAGAGGGGTTTATGTGGGTTTTGAGACACTGACTCGGGTTAGGAGAGGACGGATGAAGGTGTAGGAAGTTGCAGCGTGGGTGTGGTTGATCCCTGTCCTCCCAGCAGCAGTCCTGCAGCCACGGCCTGTAACATGAATTTTTGGCCCTCTCTCACTTTTTTCAACGTGTCTGGCTCCAGGCTAATAATCTGTATACCTCTCAGTCTGCCTCTGTCTCCTCCACAGTCAGGTTTGTCTCCAAAACTCTGGTCTAATCAACACACCGGCTCCTCCGACTCTCCGAGGTCTTTTACTGGCCTGTTTTCGTGGTGGTGGTGGTGGTGGTGGGGTTTTTTCCTCTCTTTCTCCTCTTGTCTTTTGTCCCGTTGCTTCTGCAGTCCCGAGCTCAGCACGAGGCTCCTTCACACTGGCACCACAGCTGGAGAAAGCTGGAAAAAAACACAGACAAGAGGGATAAACTCAATGAATAAAATCATGAGATACCAAAAAAACAACAGGCGAGACGGATATATGGATAGATATGCCCAAGCAAAAGCCCAGGACAGGGTTGGTGGCTGGCCTGCAACGACCTGTTGAGAAAGGTGCGCAGAAACACAACGCTCATCCACAACCACCCACACCGCACACAAAGCAGAGGGCCGCAGTGTGTCTCAGTTTGGATAGCAGCTGGCTGGCTGGCATAGCCCCCTTTAGTTCCTCTCTCACCCACTAGGTTCATACATGAAAGGGAAAGGTTTTTTTTCTTTCTCAAAGCCAAGTGCTGCCTGTGACCCTATTTCACAGAGCCACATGTCAGCATGCCACTTTTGAAGTCTGCCTGATAAACAGGGCTGGAGGAGGCTGCGGCTGAGGAAACAACAAAAACTTTATTTACAGTTAAAAAGTGCCAAGTGACGCTTTTTTATTTGTTGTTGTTGACTGGGGAATAGGAATAGAATCGAAAAGAGAGGAGAGGGATTGGGGGGGGTCGGAGGAAAACAGGTTTTTGGTAAAAGGGGACTCTTTTTGATGTTGTAGAGAACATACGAGATGAAACAAGGGTGTAGAAGATGTAGATCACAAAGAAGGATGGAATGTGACGGGGAGAGAAAGGCAGATGTGAGGGAAAAAACAGAGTAAACAAGACTAACATCCTGTAGGAAGAGGAAAAACAACCAAAAGCAACAAAAAAGAGAAAAAAAAATTGTATAAAAGGGGGGACAGAGACAGAAACAACGCGGGACGGGAGAAGGGAGGGAGGGAGGGATGAATTTGTCGGTGTAAAAACAGCAGACAGATTGTAAACAAACACACGCCCTGTCTGAGGTTTTGGAACAGCTCGACAGATCTCAGTCAGCTACTCTTATCTCTGCTGCATTCGCCCGTTCTTATCGAGTCTTATCGCAGTGAGGACACACACGGCAGCTTGTGCCCTGACGAATGGAAAGGCAAAGAGAGCCTGGGCTGCCGTGACACACTGTAGAGGGATATGTTTAACTCATTATGTGCCCTACCCATGAGTCATCATGTTGTCTGCTCCTGACCAATCCATAGTAGTCTGTTCATAGTCCGTGGTGTATGAAATGGATTGAAATGTTTGTTTTGGGGGGGGGGGGGGCTTTTTTGGTGCTATCAGGGCCGTCTATCTTCAAAGAGTCGCGACATGAACTGAGTCTGTTCTTCGAGTGACTTCACTTCCGTAAACTGAGTTTGGATGCTGAGCTATATGTGAAGAAACTCTGCATTTGGTGCTTGTAATTCTCAGGGTTCGGTTAGTGTTGATATCTGTGGTACTGTACAGTTGCATTGTGGGAAATGAAAACGACGACGGACTTCCACGTCAAGGGTCCCCGACATTATTGTCCGTTGACGACATTCTTCAAACGTTGCTTTAAAAGGACAGTTCATCCCCAAATCAAAAATGACACACTACATACAGACCTTGTTGTGAGCAGCTACTAGTAGACACCATTTTAATTCAACCATAGTCTGTATATATAAAACTGCTCACAACAAGGTCTGTGGATTATCTTGAGGAACTGGGTCATGATTTCTGGTTTATGTAGAGCTTTTTTTAGGCGCTTTGAGCACTACAAACTGGGTGCCACCATAATCCCATCATATTGTAGAGAAGGCAGACATCTCCTTAGTCGATCTCTCCAAAAATACGCAACTCACACCAAAACAATCTAATTTTAGGGGTGAACTCTCCTTCCTTTCTTTTCTAGTCAGGTCTGTTTGATTTGACAACATTTTTGAATAAAATTGACAGTTTCTTCAATGGAGTCTGGGACATTCAGAGAGAACATGAATAAATGAGGCAGTGTAACCTTTGAACCAAGCAGGGCTTTGTTTAGATTGTTTAAACTGTTTTACGCTCTGTGATAATTAGGGTTGGGTACCGAAAACCGGTGCCAATACCGATTGAAATACTTTCGGTGCTTCATTTCGGTGCCTGAGCCGATTGAAATACTGCCACTGGTGGCCTAAAATGAACGTTACAGCCAACATAAACATCACCTCACTTGCGCTAGTTAACGTTACACTATTCTGATGACTCCGTCCTGGCAGCAGGTAACGATAGCCTACCGTTTGTATAGCTACAGTAGCTGGCTAGCCATCAACCTTTTAAGAGAAAATGCCGAAAGGTAAACGGTCAAAAGTGTGGCTGTATTTCGCACTAAAAGGTGTGCACCGTGTTCGACTGCCTGCGTGAGCCCATGCCAAGCACATCAGCGGGCAGTGTGGGCCTCCCTGGCCCCGGAGACCGATGATGACAACAGCAGCCTTACCTCAGGTTAGTAATGTAACATTGATTGCAAATCTTGCATTTATAAAAGTAGGCCTAATAACAAATGATAAATTAGGCATTATAACCATGTTTAAGTTAGCTAGCTAGCTACTAGCAAACGGTAGGCTAACTGCCGCCATCATAGCAAGTCAGTGTAATGTTAATGAAACTAGCGATGGCATGTGCAGTGATGCTTCTGTTGCCTGTAAAATATTTAACATTATTTATATTTTTGGCTCTCCAGCTTCAACAGTGACCCCATTCACCTTGGCAAAGAAGGCTCATTTAAGAAAAGAGAAGGTGGAGGAACTCCACAGGTCTGTGACCAAATGTGTGGTCAAGGGACTGCATTCTTTTTCCACTGTGGAATCTCTATAGTTCAGGGAAAAAAAAGTGATGTGAAAACAATATTTGTATAAAATCTGTTCCATTATGACAATTCGTCAAAAAGACTAATAAATATCCTCAAATTTATTTTATACAGAGAGATGACCACTGCCCTCAATCCTCACTACCGACCCCCATCCAGGGATGATCTGTCCAATACACTAGTTCATCCCTGTGTGTACAGGCCTCATCACACCATCTGAGAGGGGTTCTCCTGTGCAGGAGAAGGCAAATATGCTCATATTTCTGCAAAAGAATTGCTGAAGTTTATTTATATTTATTTAAGTAAACTGTAAACTGTTGTTAACAGTATATTGTTCATAGTTTGAAGTTAAAAAGTTTGAAGCTGTAGTTTGAAGCCAAGTGTTTTGTATTTATTTATATTTATAGTATACTTTAAACAGTTAATATATTGTTCAATTTGAAGAAAAAAAATTGGCTTGGCAATAAAAAAAAAGCCTTTCTTTAATGTCGTCAATCATCGTTTTGTGCTTCTTTTTTTTTTAAAGTATTGGTTCAGGCACCGTTTAGGCACCGGTATCGTTTTAAAAGTATCGTTTTAGCACCGGTATCGGAAAAAAACCAAACGATACCCATCCCTAGTGATAATGCATGGCGATAAACCGGTATGAGAAGGATGCTTTTGCCCAACACATAGAATAACATTAGCTAACGCTAGCTAAAACCGTGTAAGTCACCAAATATGGAGATGCACGTTTGGGGAAAGCAATATATTCAGGTTTATGGGGTGGGAGATATAAAAAAATCCTTTTTCATAATATATGTTTGTTAATATTGGCATATCAACACATAGAGTGACGTTAGTACATGTTAGTGCAGGATCTCAGGTACCAGGCAGGTATGCATGTCATCACATTGATGCAAAGATCATATCAAAATCCAGTGTTAGCGCAGTCCTGCTCACTGTAACAGTGTCCACTAAAGTTCAATGCAATCAGAGGAATTAAAGGGATGGCTGCTGCACTGCAGTATAAACTGTCAAATCTTTACACAAATTATATAGACTCAAATCAATTAAAACAGCCATCATTCTCACTACCTTGCAGTGAACAGTGAAAAACATTTGAACACCTTATCAAGGACCCCTGCTGCCCCCCCAGGACACCAATTTAGAAACCACTAGGAACTCTTTCGAGGTGTGACCTCACGCGGCACTTCTGGTTGCAAGATGGAGACAGCCAAAAAACAATATGGCGACGCCCAGATGCCGAACTGGAGGGTTCAAAACCTTGGTCCGCAAACCAACGGCTGATGCACGGTGACTCTACGTCCACTTCTCATGTACGGCCTATGATTGGGTACCTACGGACCAGCTGCCACACAACTGGAGTAGCTGACAAAAGTAAATTATTGATTCATGAAACTTAACAAGAAAAAGAGCAAAGGTCCCAGAATTGATTTGCCTCTTTATAGTCTCTCGGCAGAGCATTTTCTAACTTATTCTTGCCAGAGTTGGAGCAACTAAGGCGCACCTGTTCAGAAGCAAGAAGCAGAAATTAAAAAGTGGGATTTTTACAACGTGTGCATATTTCCAGTAGCTGATAACGACATTATTGTATAGTGTGTATTAAATCTGGATCACTCTATTCTGGTGGAGAAATTAAAACATCATATGCTCTATTCAGGAGTCCCAGAGTACGGACTTTATATCTGATTCTATTATAGTATAAATGTTATATTATTTGTGTCACATTAAATTTCATATAAAACGACTGCACTGCACAAACCCTCAATGGCTTTCCAGGTAGGATTGTTCCTGTAAATAATGAACAATTTCTTCCAACCTGACGCACCGAGCTCTTTCTGTGGACTACCTGTAAGTCAGTCCAGCCTGACCCCACTGTCTGTCTACGGGGTCATCTGAGGACCAGAACTACTACAACAACTACCACTACTACTACTGTCTGTCTGCCTGTCTGTCTGCCGGGTCATCTGAGGACAGCAAGTCGTGATGACAGGCTATGTGTTTGCCGTCGGACGATGAGAATCGAGGCTCCAGGTGGCTATTTGTCAGCGTTCTGGTTATTTAAGGACACTTCGCGGTTTACCCGCCTTATCTCTGGACCTGTCTGGCCGTAAGAATTCAAAGTCTGAACAATACAGAGAGTGCAAAGGTCTGGAAAACACCACGGCAGCGGGGGTGACATTTATATACAGTATGAAATACAAAAGGGAAAATGAAGCCTCTGCATTGTCTCTATCAAGGTCTTTCTTCTTTTATGTTTTTTATGCTTTCTGTTAAGGTCGTCAGCAATTGGTTATGATTCGAGAAAAATCATGACCATGAGCCTTTTTTCCCCTTTTTCTATGTCTAATTGAGTAATGGGGACAACATTTTTTTTGGTCTAGTATTGAGGGTGCTGAATTACCATCTAATGACATCTAGATCACACACCAGACAACCTACAGTTCTGAAAAGTGAAGCCAATGCTATAGTGCCTTAAAACTTGCATTCTCTCTACTGACCATCAGGGGGCAACTCCTACGGTTGCAAAAAGAAGTCTGATTGTATAGAAGTCTATGAGACAATGACCTTACTTCTCTCTTGATTTATTATCTCAGTAAACATTGTAAACATGAGTTATGGTCTCAATCTCTAGTTTCAAGTCTTCTTCAATACAGCATGACGTTCATTTAGTAAATTATGGTCCATTTAGAGTCAAACAGACCATAAAGAGAAGTATGCTTTAAGGCGGGCTTACTGTGATTGACAGGCCACTGCCAGTGACGTATATGGCGTCCCTGTATCGCTCCTCCCCATTCCAAATATGGTCACTTCCGTTTAAAAAAACAACAACATGGCAATGGCGGTACTCCAAGATGGCGACGGCAAAGTCGTCGAACTCGAGGCTTCGAAACGTCAGTCCAATGGGTGACATCACGATGACTACGTCCACTTCTTATATACAGTCTTGGCACACAAGCACAAAAAACTACGCTGGTGATGCCTCAAAACCTCTTAAACATCATTGAAAAGTCCAGTGAGACAGGCAGGTGCACAAATAAATAGCAACCAAAGTATTTTTCTTGGCCATTCTGGGACAAGCTGTTGTTTTATCTGAAGGTCTACATGCATGGTAAGCTTCTGCGAATCCTCGCTATATACAACATTGTCTGCCTTAAAAAAATGAACTCCAATAATACAAGTAACACTGCACGGTGGCCTCAAGAGACTGAATTTCAACAAAGGGATGCACAAACTTCATAATTGATAGCTTTACCAGCTTCAGCCTTGCTGTTATGGAGCTGTACGTGACCTCTCTGACCTCCCAGGAGTTGGTAAAGCAAGGAGAGTTTCCATCATAGCATTATTAGTGTTGGAGTATGTTTCTGAGTATCTGATTGTAACGTACGAGGCTAAGTAGAAAAACTACAGCCAGCTCCTACTCCTGTGCTGGGTCACACAGGGACATGTGCTTATCAGTGAGACAGCAGTCGGACAAACATGGATTGGGGAACAGACTATTAAACCAGGGGGCTGGTCGCATCTGTTACACCGAAAATGCAAGCATGCTGAGAATGTAATTGCATAACAATCCAAGAACTGGGGCTGGCGAGGTGATTCAGGGTCCTTCTGCAACAGACATGGAAAAAAAAAAGAGTCACTCTAAAATGTAGCTCTCTTTGGTCCGACTCTTATCTAACAGTATCGGCTAGAAGAAATATGAAATGTCTCCCTGCTGGACAATAAAACTACATGGATCGTCTCTGAGATCATAGACGGCTGAGGGTGATATTCAATTTTATTTCTTTGGATTAAACCATGAGGGCAACTGTGGACACAGTGTGTGGACAAAAAAACACAGACATTGCTGAATAAGCACAGGGTGTGATGCCTGGAATTTCTTAAGTCAATTCGCTTGTTATCGCCACTTTCCACTAACTCCAATGTAAACCCACCTGCGTCATTATAAGAGGGAGGGATGGCGAATGGGTCAAACAAACCTAGGACATTCACCCAGGAGGCATTCACTAGTCAAGTTAGTTAAGTCAACAACGATGTTTTCATAACCCAAACTAAGTGGTTTTGTTGCCTCAATCTAATTTCCTGATAAGACGGAAGTTTTGAAGCTTAGAGCCACTGACCAAGCGTCGGCATTCCACTTATTGGGAGTGAGAATTCTTTGCTTGTAGCCTGCGTGTCTGCAGATCAATTCTTCTCGTTTTTGGGGCCATATCGAGTCTGTGGGTAGGTACTACTTGGAGTTGAAAAAAGTACTTCTACCTCTGCAAGTTTAACAACTAAAACTAGTTTATATTCTCCCAAAACAATGCTAAAGTTGAAAATTAGATGAAACAGGCACATGGAGGAGGCAGCTTTTAAAAGTAAGTATCAGACATCACGTAGGTCAACAATGTGTCCCGTCTAGGGAGTCAAATCAAGTTTTGATGGAACAAGTGGTCTAACCCTATAAGCCTGGGTTGATCACCCCATTCATTTTGCACTGATATAATTTTTGTTAAGCTAATGAATGTAGTTCTGAGCTACTTAATGATCTCGCCGTTTACAGAAGATAACGTATTATAAGTGCAGCGTTTGCTCGTGAGGATCTTTTGATCATGAACAGTATGCGTGTGCTGGTGACAAAAGGTGGTTTAAGGACACGGCCGCTCTGTCACACACGGATAGATGAAGATTACACAAGACCCCAAATGATTAATGGAAGATCCACTTTAGTCTGCTTCATTAGTCCCATTCATGCTGTACTTCAGTTTGGCGGGCTTGGCTTGTGGCCAGGTTGCAGTTAACAGAGGCTCCTTAAGGTTAAACCCAGAAGATACTCTCTCACCATTTCCTACCGTTTGTCGTAATGTACAAGGACAGAAAACAAGGACAACAGTGTTAATATAATAGAGTTATAGCATGTTTATAACAGTGATGATTAAAGCGTTTGGATACAAGCGTCTGCTAAATGACTGTAATGTAATGTAATGTTAATATAATAGTTATAGCATGTTTCTAACAGTGATAATAATATCCTTACAAGTTTTAACACAGTTTTATCAAATTCTTGAGGATTTGAGACCTAAATATTGAGTTGAAGAGTCAATTCACCCAAATCAAAAAACAAAAAAACAGTTTTCTTGACCAAACAAAAACCCGGCAATCTTTTTCTGTAAAGTTGCAAATTTAATCTCAGATAATTCTCTCGTTAATTTATGATTTAATAATCTCATATTCAAGTTTTTTCTTTTAAATTTGTGAGTTTTTATCTCGTAATTTACAATAAAAAAATGTTTTTTCTCTGAAAATTACCCCACATCCCCCGTCTCCGTAATTACATAATTCTTTTTTTTTTACCTTGAATGGCCATGAAACACCGTCAAACTAAGTCTAAGCTGTGCCTAGACTAAGAACACACTTAGTCTGAAGTAAAGAAAGCTGTTTGCTGAGACTTGAGTGTTGGTTTAATTCCTTTTTACTCGGGCAATTTACTGAGCTGACAACATCACCGGTGCATTTCGTCCTCTATTTTCGTCCTCTCCTTAGGTAGAAAGCAGAAATGCCTAACTAAATAACTTCTTGTTTTTCTTTCTTTTTGAAGGAATTATCCAGTAGGTCATTTGCCACAGGGATAAAAATAACATCTGAAAGTGTGAAATGATGCACAAAATGACTGGCAAAAGCCAAAGCAAACAGAGGTAGACTGAAGGCGTCGTTCGTCACGTCGGATTTTTGGCTCCGTGTCGTGCCGACTGCCAGCCACAGTGTGACAAATCTGAGGGGCTTAATCTGGCTATGAATCAACTCTAGTGTGGAGAGGCCGGACGCACAGACAGACGGACGGGATGAGGGGCAGAGGTGGTGACAGATGGACAGACTCATACACCACTGGGAGAGTGGAAAAGAGACAGAAATGTAGTTGATCGGCAACATGGAAGGTAGAAAAAGCGGTCTCAACAGCTGCAACTTTAAATCTGACAGGTGGCGGCTCTTATCCAGACGTTTAACTTTTAACAGCCACAACAAAGAAAAAGGCTGCAGAGATCTAAAGCAAAGAAAAAAAAATAGTGTACCGGTAAACAAAGAGTAAACGGTTATACTACAGGCTGTGTGTGTTGTGTGGACGGTTCCAGCTATAGGCCTTAATCTGACAGCCAAAAACACAAGGACTATAAAGAGAGAAGAGCCATCGAGCAAAATTAGCCTACACTTCCATAAAGAGACGGCTGATCAAAGGCCCGTCCTCGAGGGCTCTCCGAGGATTCGCTTTAAACGTCTCCCGATGTGCCGTTAAGTACAGCCGAGCTGATTGGCTCGCTGTCCTGACCAAGCATCAAAAAACCCAGACAAAAGATGGGGAAAAAAGACCAGAGGGATCAGGAGAAAAATCCAAACAGAGATTGTCTGTAGGCATAAACACTGGGCTCATACATATATGATGTCATTTTATTGAGGAAAAAAAACACAAGAGATTTAAGAGTGGATGTGAAGTGATGCGCCTCAGAGGGGCCTGGCTGACATCACACTTTGTTAAATAGCCACCAGCACAGGCCTGCTTGTGCTGATACTGTTAACTACTTCCACAGGTCTGGTTGCCATGGCAACACACAACAGGGTTTTTTTTCTGCTCATGTCAAGGTAATCTGTGTTGTTAGTTTAAATGAGTGAGAATGCTAAAAAAAAACAGAAAAAAGAATGTCCGACTGTGTTCGCTGTGGATTGACCACATTTGTCCTAAATGGACTCTGGACCTGTGAATGATCAGCGGTATCAAGTCAGAAAGAGGAAGAGAATGATGAAAGTGAAGGGGAAATACAAAACCGCTTCCTTACCGGCAGTGAGCGAGCACTCAATGCAAAGCAAGATGGACCCGCCGCTGTTACTGGGCTTTTTACACCAGCAACAAGTCAGAGCACAAGCCAGAGTGCATTACAAGTAAATGGACTGTACTTGTGTAGTGCTTTTCTAGTCTTCCGACCACTCAAAGCTCTTTAACACTACATGTCATCATTCACCCATTCATACACTGATGACAGGGGCTAGCATGCAAGGTGCCACCTGGCCATCAGGACTAACTAATCATTCACACCGATTATCACACACTGCAGGCACAGTTTGAAGGAGCAATTTTGGGGTTAAGTGTCTTGCCCAAGGACACATCGTCATGGACTAGCAGAGCCGGGGATCGAACAGCCGATCCTTTGATTGAAGGACGACCCTGCTCCACTACTGAGCCACAGTCGCCCCATAAGTGTGTCACAAGTGTGTGTTTGTGCGTGAAAACTATCTTGATGGATTTACTGGTGACAAATACGTTTTTTTACATTGCTAACCGACATAATTCAAAGGGTTGGGAAAAAAAAAAATCACACACACACACAAATCAATTCACAGATTTAAAAAACATTCCAGTATCTAACTAAAATATGTCCGTCTGTCTGTCCGTCCTTTGATTTTCTCGACAACATTCGATAGAGCGTGAGCTCCTGACATCTCCAGGACATCTTTATTAGTAGTGTGTTATGTACACACTGTGTAGTATATTGACTATTGTACTTTTATTTTACTACCTATTAACTGTTACTCCACCTAACAGCCTGCTGGGTACAGCTCGCCCTCCGTTGCTCTCTACACAGTGTTAGAAAATAGGATTGATTTGTTCGGAGAAAAGATCAACCTGATCGTAAAAGGGAATTTAAAGATTGGAGAAAATGTTCCACTTGATTTCAATTAAATTTTACGTTTATTCTGACTGTTTTTTACATACGTGGATTGTGATTAAGGGCGAAGACACAAAGTCAACAGTTTACTGTCTCTTGCTTTCAACAGTACACTGATTACGTACAGCCTTAAGTGTATGTAATGACATTATGTACATTTAAGAGTGACAGGAAGGAAGGATAGGGCCAACAACTGTCACAACCAGTGAACCTCACAAACAGGCCAAAAGGGACCTTTGTGTATGTGCTTTTATCATTATTTTTTCAAATATATTTTCATGTTTACAAAGGCTGTATTAGATCTTCAAGAACTAATTAGCAGGTAAATCCGGTCTCTGATTTTTTGCCAGTGGAAAATTAACAAACTGTTGATTTAGAAGTGCCAGATATTTCTGAGGTTCTTCAGCCAGTTTGCCAAACAAAAGCACCATTTTCCTTTTTTTTCTATGTTTCCCATTGATTTAATGTTGGACTGTGATTAAGTGCTTTCTAAATTGGTTCTACTAACATTTCTTCACCTCCAGCCTCTTACTTCTAATAGCTAAAGGCAATGCATCAATAGGAACAAGAAGCCGACAAAACAAGTTTTGCAAAGTTGCATAAGACAGCTAATATTTGGTTATGAACTTTTAACTTTTGAACTCTCATTGACTTTTCTGTGGGAACGAGGAAAAAGTCAAAAGGAGACGTAGGCGGCGCTATACACAGGCTCATGTTTTCTGAACTTTAAAGTCAACCACAAACCATTCAATCCAATTCAACAACATTCAAAGGGAAATAAAGAAAATACATTTGCAGTGACATAAAGCTTTAAGGAGAGCAGTAAATACAGAAAAAGGCCAAACATAGTGGAAATCCTGTCCTTTGAAGAAGCTCTTATCAAGATAAAACAAATCATTTAGTTTAGTCTTGAATAAAACGCCGGGGCCTTTACAGGAAATCTCTGTAAAGAACGGACTCTTTGCCTCCTTCTACAATGGAGACCTGAATACATGCAAAAATACAGACGGGCAACAACCTTGCATGCCATTCAAAGAGGTATGTAGAGATGAATATGGAGGTATATTTGAATACAGAGACACAAACCTAAAAAGATCACACTAAGGAGCACAGCATGTGCAAAATCAGCAGCTAGAGGCAGCGGAGACAGTCACGCAACAGAAATCCATCTCGTTCCCTCTGACTGGAGAAAATAAATAAATAAATAAAGACGAGCAAAAAGAAAATCAGACAGCGCAGCCAAACAGGAGGGACCAGCCTCCCCAGAGGGAGCTCTGACTGTCTGTCTGTTACCTTCAAACGCACATATGTGGCTTCTAAATTGCACATTCAACTTAAAACCTTCACACACCGGGGGTCGCGACGAATAAACAACAAAAAAATGCAAAATGCAAAATGCTCCCATGTGAGTATTATATGTCTACGGCTTTTATTTTGAAAGGTAAGAACAGAAGGATTGGATCTGGTATGCGCTGCCTTTGTTAAGGTTAAAAAGGAGCAATAAAGTTTGCCGTCCTGATTCGGACTACGGAGCCTCCATGTTGTTGTTACATATATTTATATGTATATGTTATGTTTGTATTGTTTATATTGTTAATTATAGTCGCAAATCAACACGTTCTACACAAAACTAAAACACTATGCCACTTTTTAGCTTCTAAATATTTATGTTCTCTGTCAAAATACTCATGACAAATACTACAATTAAAGGGACAGTTCACCCCAAAATACAAAATACATATTTTTTTCCATATTTATCAATCTATATTGTTTTGGTGTGAGTTGCCTAGTTTTGGAGATAGAAAAAAGTGCTCAAAGCACCGAAAAATTATAACAGAGTCCTCTACGGAGATGGCAACTGAAAAACGTGGAAACACAGTTGGTGTTTAAAGGGGACACTGGAGCAAAAGTACAATCAGACCGGTGACATTGCTCCACAGGGGTCTCTGGACATGACTCCTAATTGCTTTTCTTTATATGAGAAAAATCTGCTCCGATCAAAGTATTCCCCATTTAGAGGGAACCCCCCCCCCCCACACACACACACACACATACACACACACCGTCTCCACTTCCCTTGACCTCATTTTGCGCTTCACGCCACAAACTGCACTGGACCACGATGACATTTCCGAAACCGAATCTTAACAGAGACGCCAGGGTAAATAGGTCGGGCCTAATGGCTCGTTCCATTATGCTCTAAGAGGACATTAGAGGTGACACTCTACATGAAGCAACTTGTTATGAGTCCTTAATCTCTCAGTTCAGTCTCTCAGCGGCCATAAAACTGCAGCGAGACAAGGAGCTGACTCAGGAAAATGAGTCCGATAATAATGCAGTTAAAGAACTGCAGCGCAGAGTCCTTTTGGAGCTTCCCAGTCACCGCGTGCCGATCTCACCCTGCATTAATCAGCCAAAGGTCACTGTAACTGTACGTTAGGAGAAACTTTTCTTTTTTCTCCCTCAGGTTTTAATGAGCAGGGTTACTCTCTCTTGCTCTGAGGCCCTGGCTCATTAAACATATGACCACTTTTGATCATATGTTGACATCAGCACCACGCCGCCAGTGATAAGACACAGTTTCACATTTCCACACGCTACAAGGAATGTCATGTTTTAAAAAATCTTTGTGTCTGTTGCTGCGTAGTGTGCTTGTAAATATTGTATTTTCAGTAAAAAACCTGATATAACTACCCGAAGTACCTCAAAAATCTGTTGCCCAAGTACTACCTGCCGTACCTATACCTCTTTGTAAGGGAAAACATCGATGCAGAGAAAGTGGGACATTAAAAGCTGGACTGTGGAACTTTTATCTCTCCCCTCTGGCAGTGAGAGTAATTACCATATGGTAGAGGCCATTGTAAGGATGTCACTAGAACTGTTACTTTGGTACCAAGTTGATGCCAAAATTCTGAAAACATGACAGCGCTCGTTCTCTACTACAGTACTGCTGGCACCGTAGGCACCGTGGTTCACAGCTCGAGACAAATGGCGCCCCGGGGACGATAGAAAATGTCTCGGAAAATGCAACGTTGTGAACACCAAATCTCTGTTGAAATCAACATTAGGAGAGCTAGTAAAGATATTGTTAGCCTCTGTTAGCAGCCAGTGGGCAGCACGCTTCTGCTTGGCTACATGACGGAGCTAACAGCTAATGTTGAAAAGGAAAATGTATTGAGTTTCATTACGATATTTATATTGAACTCTGCATTCAAAGGAAGGATTAAAGTCAAAGAAATAAAGGCACAGGAAGACTTAATGTATTAAATGTATTCCAATCAATTAAAAATAAAAAATAAATAAAAAATCTCTTAATAGTTCATCCTAGACCTTAACAGCAACTATCTTGGATGAAACGTGTACTTGTAAATTTAAATTTACAAATGTAAATTTACAAGTACAATTTTGTCCCTCCTGTGAAGTCACTCTCCACCACATTCAATTAACACAGACTGACAGTAATCAGGGCAACATTATCACCCCCCCAAATAATCAGCAACAAATAAGTCACATTGTTTTGACCTGTGATTGCAGCTTCTCCTCTTTTTGCAAATCAAAGAGAGTTTGAAAATGCCACAGATGCGACAATCCTCAAGTCCAAATCGAAAGAGTGGTTATTATCTTGAGGGACAAAGAACAGACCTCCACATAAAATATTAGTATGCATCAATCAAAGCGGGCACAAAGCCATGTCGGCCTAATTTCTCAAGCAATATTCAAAGATTTATTTTCAAAGATTTTTCATTTACGCTTGATTTATTTGAAAGAAGTTTTTACTTCTTTCATTGTTTAATCGAGGCTGACAATACAGACTAATGACTAATGTGGGTGATTGTTGTTGAACATCAGTGCCCTGATTGACTGCAGTTTACTGTTGTCATCATGTAGATACAATTACACAGCTGACAGCTAGACAACCTATCTGTCTGTGGTGATGAGCACATAAGTACGGATTACTTGTCAAGTATTAAAAGCTGTGGTAGTACTTTGTGTGTGCATGTGTGTGTGTGTGTGTGTGTGTGTGTGTGTGTGTGTGTGTGTGTGTGTGTGTGTGCCAACTAGGCCAGTGTATCCCTAGGCTTTATTCAGCACAGTAGTCTGCTCTAAACACCCCGGCTAATTGTACAGACTTGTCTGATCGCTCTGATTCTCGACAGTCGTCTGTCAGTCTACCTTCTGTCTCTTTCTGTCTGTTCACCAGGATACTTTTATTTTCTCTGCCCACTTTCCTTTTTTAAAAATCTCCTTTTACCTTTTCAAGTTGAACTAAAAAATAGTTTTCTTACTTTGAGTGTCGGGAATACAAACTACAAATTACAGTATAACATTACTATGACTATTGTCAAAAACACGCTGGAGCGTGTTATAGCTCAACAAACTATTTAACATATATGCCTCTTTACAACGTGAAAGAATTGGGAGCCCATCGGGCTGTGTAGTTTTTGTTTCTATTCATAAACAGGAGCTAGGCTATTGAGCTATCAAAGCTAATGAGCCTAGCTGGCCAGCTTCCGCTTTACAAATGTAATACACGTACTCAACTTACAGACAGAACTAATGCTGCTTTCTATTTGAACTGGGAAGTCGGAGTTTCCAAGTTCCCAGTCAGAAATTCTTACTTTAACGCCGCATTAAGTTGGATTTCCAACTCAGAAAGTCATACGAACCCCGACAGCCCTGTCCTAAAAATCAAAGATGGCTGCTCCGTACATCAACAGTAAAAAAAGATGTAGTAATATGTTGTCAATTAGCACGTCTGTCTTATTTGTGTCTCAGGAGATGTCGCAATGTCATAGAAAGAGTACTGTTCAACTTCTATCTGTGGACATGTTGGGTGTTTGTATGCACCAAATACTGGTATTGTTATGAACTGGTATAGCTAACCAAGGCTAACAACGACTAACCTGGCTGGAGCAAACCACATTAAGTTTTACGACTTGTTGTACTGGAACGCAGTCAATCGGGTGTAGCATGAGCAACGGCTAACATTAACGGCTGCCCCTAGCTACCCATGTGGCTGAATTTAAGTGATATTTAAAAGTAGCCTATTTTAAGGGCTTGCCCACACAGATATTGCACGACATTTGCATCAAATTACCAGTAGCATCCTTTGGAACAAAAAAAGTTAAGCCCTCTGGACAACACCAATTACACTTTCAGCTCAACTTGAATTCATTCGTTTCCTTTATTACCATTCTCTGTAAACACAATCTTGTTTACTCTGCCAAGAGGAACAAGTCTGACACGTTCCCTACGTACAGTATGGCGCAAGGAAGAAAATAAAGGAGAAAAGCGAGGGAAGATGAAGTGCTAAACTGTTGCCTGGCCCGGGGCTCTAGTCATACTTTATCACACTGCTATCACATCCTGAATGATGGCTCATTCTGTTACCTAGTTCCTTCTCAGGACCCCAGTAATAATACAGTGTGTGTGTGTCCGGCAACAAATACCTCCATGGGACTCAGGCAGTGTGTGTAAATTCATATGCTCATGGTGGAAGGCTTCATTTACACACAAACATACACACACACACACACACACACACACACACACAGAAAAACACACTAATGCACAGGTTGCCCCGGAAGTCTGAATCATACATGTCTCATCTTACAAACATAAACAGGGATTCTTTACCTCGACCCAACACATTCTTTAAACACGCATCTCCCCCGTCTCACACACACACACACACACACACACACACAATCACACACACACAGTATATATCTACAGAGTGTCATTAAACCCTAACCAACCCCAGTCAGTATTTGCCCATAACAAAGGTTCAGAGATGTGTTATTAGCGATAATGTGTACCTACACTGAGAAATTCCCACAGCGGTGCTATAGCTTAGGGCTATGACATCGCTGGGTGTAGCTTAAGATTTTCATGCTGTTGTTCTTAGGCCATTTCTGCTCTGTGAGATAGCATGGAACGGAGGTAGATAAAAGAAAGTGAGAGGAGAGAGTAGGTTTGTTTCAACACACGGGGAACACGAGACGGAATTTCGATGTAGAGCATGTTAGTTTAGAAAAAAGGAACACACAAACAATGGCACAAGCATTTCTGTGCAGAACTTGAAAGTAACGCGTTGATATTAAATACCTTGTATAGAATTTAAAAGTCTTGACTGATGTATGAGGTAAGGAAACTCTTTGAAGGGACGTTATATAAGACGTATGGAAAATACACCCTCTGCAGGTGCAACAGTGAATGACTATTTGAGAGATTGAAGGGGGTATCTTGGGATTCAGGGCCATTGCGCTTCTCAAGGGGAAAACCTCATAAACGGGATGGGAGAGATGTCGGGACATTAGGGGAGGGGCTGCATGGCTGCCAGAAAAAAAAGGAAAAGTATATTATACTTAGCTTTATACAAGAGAAGGAAAACTGGATAAGGAATGAATAAATCATACATGTGTTTGGTTAGTTCATTGATTTTCAAAGTATAACTAGGAAAGTATAAAATCTCAAGTTGATGAAAATGATTCTTTAATTTCAGCATTTTCAGGCAAAGACATTTTGTTGCAGGAAAAACAATCCAGTTCTCTCAACAGTTTCCATTGAACTAAAACTAGAAAAGAAGTTGCATCTTTAGTCTTTTATTCCAAAAATGAATGCTCAGACTTGAGGCAACTAAAAGTTGATTTCCAATAGAAAACACATGGGACATGTTAAACAGCGCATCTTATCAACACAATATGTTGTATTTGCTTTAGTTTTTCTTCAGTTCACCAATCAGATTGATCACAGTGTAATATCTGTGCACCCTCAGTTACCTAACATTTAGGTTTATGGCTGAACACGGTAGCATTTTAACACTGACTGCCAGTGAGGTCCCCACCTCATCACCAGTAATGATATTCAATGATACTCAATACATGTCCGCGTTACTGCTGTCACAATGTCACGTTTCTCTTCCTCAGCGTCACTTTGCCATCATGCTGATCAGACACCTTGATGCAGCAATTACATGCCTCAACATTCCAGTTTTTATTATACATGTCTTTGAAACAAGGATATGATATTAACATAACATCAATAGGATAGGATCCAAAAATCATGACATCTCATATCAGTCTCCCAGTAGACATTCCCTGAGGGAAGTGGAAACCTTTCTACTATTGAACATCAGACTAACCAGTTACTTCTAATGTGTGCTTAGTTCTGTTTGAATGAGCAGCATCTGCATATTCACACATGTAGTTGATTTCTTCACAACAAAAGTTTCTTTGCTTATTTTCAGTCCAAATCGAAGCGTCTTTGGTGCTTTTTATTTTGGATGCGAAAGAGTTTTGTACCGACACAAAAGAACTTTGGCTTCGCCTCTGTTAGCTTAAACTGAGAGGATAACAAGTAGCAATGAAGGGAACAAATCAGTGGGATTAATGTAGAAAATTCCACTTCAATCGAAGCCTACCGCGCAGGAAGCTGCTGCATAGGAGTCTGGTCTGTTGATAGATGGAAGAAGGAAAAAAAGGTCTCTCGTCTCTTTTAGATGTCAGAGAACAACGAGAGGACACAGGGAAATGCCTCTGTGCACGCTGCTACGAGACGCTACACACGCAGGACTGCAACCCCTTCTGTATACATACTGTATGTACATTTACACACATGAAATATATTCCACGCCGTAGGCACGCGCACAGGGGTTTGCAGCGATAAGCTATTTATACAAACAAGCCAATCCCAGCTCAGACAGGGTGAACTGCAGCGGTATAAGAGATGGGGCTATGGAGACAGGATGAGATAAACACTAACAACGGAATACAGAGAGGCTGCTGAAAATCTCATTAACTGTAAATTGAAAAACAGACTAAAAATGTCTTTCAGAGCAATAGCTGAGGCGGCCGCGTCACTTTTTCATCTTCTCTACAACTTTTGTCGGTCGATAGCCCCCCCCCCCGCTTTCCCTCGACACCGGCCCTCTCTGCTTCTCTCTCACACAAACACATATATTCTCAGTGAGCAGGTTAAATGTGTGTGTTCGTCTCATATTTATATCCTACTCCGGTTTTACAGCGCTGGAGTGAGCATGTTTATTACTCGGGCAGGTCATTCTGGCTGGTTCCACTCCCAGGAGTGTAGCCCCATTCCTCTCTTAATAAATCCACTCTCATGCATGTACAAATACGTGGATACATGCGTATCTATTGCTTATTAGGGTAATCAGCAATGAAACCTTCATGCCACATTGCATATTACCCGTAAAGTCTGTAATACTATATATGTGAAGTCTGAAATCTCTGCAAATATCTGCCCTTTTTTCTAATCTTTGTCTGTGTGTCCTTCACAAATCTGGAGAACCTTTCATCTGATCTACTTCACATTTGGTGGGTGTACCGCTGGGCACCCAAGGACGTGCAGTGTTGAAGTTAGTGAAATTTGGACACTTGACACATTCAATATGAATAGACTTTGAATAAACCAGCGAACAGCACTCGGGGGGGGGGGGGGGTCTTCGGGGGCTCGGCAGACTGAGTCAACCAAATTCTTCTTCACTTCCCTGCAATACTGGGAGCCAAGCAATTGCCCATACATTGTAGTATATTATTTTCATCCATTTTTGTTGAGGGCTTTTTTTTATGCTGTTGACGTAGAGAAACCTTACTTTGTTGACCTCTGGTTGAATTTCCTAGAAGACAGCAGAAACAGCTGATCAGTCATGCAAGTTAATCGTTCGCTCTGTCAGAATTTATTCGTTTCCATAACACATTTAGCGCATCAACTCTTTTCCAACAAAAGGCCAAAACGTTTTTTCAGATGCGATACTAAATATGTGTATGGAAACAGGGCTGGTGTCTGCTCAAGTATGGCACGTGGAAACAAACTATTCTGTCTTCACAGTGGGGGGAGCGACTCATAACGTAACCAATTTAATTTCACCAGTACACTAGTGAGCACTGGTACCTAAAAGTCCCTTCTCGGGACTCCTTGGTTAGGACATCCAAGAGATTAGCTGCATGTCATTGTTTAAAAGTGCAGCCAATGGACAGTCCTCATAAGGCAAAAAATATGATGGTGTGTGTGTGTGTGTGTGTGTGTGTGTGTGTGTGTGTGTGTGTGTGTGTGTGTGTGTGTGTGTCAGAGTTCCAACCACACACAGACTACAGTGCACAGGTAAGGCAGCAGACAGCTGTTGTGGAAGTCTGTCAGAAGCAGAGCTGTCAATCATCCCTTCCTCTCTTGGTCTCTGAGGCGACCCCCTCTACCCTCCTCATCACTCTGTCTGTCCAACGCTCCCTGACTGACTCCTTCACACACACACACACACACACACACACACACACACACACACACACACACACACACACGTTATCATGTCTCTGTGGGCCTTTGTCACTCTCCATTCTCTCTCCACCTTTCCTCCATCCCGCTCTCTGTCTCTGGCTGACTTTAGTTTTCACGAGCACTATTATTCGTTTGACTTTTCCTCTCTCGCTCTATTCATTTCCATTTGGACGCCCTCTCTTTCTCTCTCTCTCTCTCTCTCTCTCTCTCTCTCTCTCTCCCCATGTCTCTTTTCCCCTTGCTGAGGTGGTCTGTGATGGTATAGATGAGTCATTGCAGCTTTTGCAACTCTGTAGAGGATTTATCTGCCCACGAGGAAGAGATGAAAGAAAAAGGGGGGAGGATAGAAGGTGAGGGGAAAACCAACCTGCTGGCATTATACTCTTTAAAATGGACCAAAACAGAGAAAATGCTCCAGACGGATATTTAATTCATCAAGGAACCCCTGATGTTTTAATAAATTAAACATTGTTGAACGTTCCAAACAAACATAAGACTTTACCTCCCTGCATTTTGTTTTTGTCTGTCCTCTCCTCAGCATGTGTCAAGGTTTAGTCTTGCCTCTTTCTCCACTTAAAAAAAAAAAAGACGTCACAACGACCAACTTTATAGCAAAGTGTCACATATCAAACATCTGCTGCCACTATAATGTTTGTACCACCGGCAGGGCTGGGAAGTAGTTTGGAAGAGAAAGAGGACAGAAAAGGAAAGGAAAGAAAAAAAGTAGGACAGGAGATGAGAGTAGAGGAGAGGAAGGGAAGGGAAAGGAAAGAACGGAAAAAATGATAGGAAAAGGAAACACTAAGGAGAGGAGAGGAAAGAAAAGGAGTAAGGACGTGGAAGGATAAGTAAAGGAAAGAAAAAAGGGAAATAAGACGAAATGACAGACAGGAAGAAGGGGGAGGAAAGGAGAAAGCAGATGAGATAACTGGGGAGGAGAGAAGAGTAATGAAAAGTAAAAGAGAGGAGAGGAGACTGAAGTAAAAGGTGATGTGAGAAAGGAAAAGGGAAGGAAAGGCCAGACGCACCAGACATCACGCAGAAACCCAGAGCAAGAAGACAGGAAAAGGACGGATGGAAGGAGGGAGGGGTTTGATGATGCAGAAGAAGCAGGGCCTGATGGATGGGAGGTCGGGATGGGAGGGAGTGTTTGATGTCGAGAAGGAGGGAGAGTGCGATGGTAGGGATGCAGGGGGAGGCGAGGAGAGGAGAGGATGCTGAGAGAAGCAGCCAGGAGGGAATTTATTGCAATTATTACACTTGATGGACTCAGTGAAGCTGCACTCCGTACACACTGTCTGGCTCCTGTTTGTGTGTGGAAGCATGAGGCCAAACACACACACACACACACACACACACACACTGTCTGGTTGAGCACTTGTCTGTGTTTTCTTTAGCGAGTTATCGTTTATGAGGGAGGGGAGGACACGCAGAGCGAGTTGAGGTGGGGGAGGGCGGGGTGAGGGGAAACAGGGGAAGGTAGTCTGAGTTCCTCTGACATTTTCTGTCTGGCTACGACAGGGCGTCCTTCTCGCGGCGATGTATTCACGTCTGCTACTTCTCTTTCTTTTCTTCTTCTCCCCTCATTTCCCTCCCAGACAAAAAGAGAAGCACGTCTCAGAACAAACCCCGTCCTGCTAGCAGGGCCGTCTGCGAGTAGACCGGGCACTTGTTTTCCTGGCGACATGTGCTGGAGGTCAAGGGACACGACACCGTGTTGGCTGCTGAGGGTGAAGACATCGTGGTCTGTAGTTTGCATATTGAAACTAAAAAGTAAGTTCTGAAACAATCAGCTGATTGAATGATTCGTCCATCGACAGACCGTTTAAGAATACATTTCTGACATTCAAATAAAAACTCAAATGAAAGATGCCATACGTAGTCACTATGGGCTTTGTGTCTCATAAAAGTAACTTGAATTACAGAGTTTTCGGTTGTGTGACACCATCAAGTATATATCCATGTCTGTCCAAAATGTCATCACTGCCTCATGCAACATGTTTTATGAGGTAGCAGTGACTTTTGACCACCGAATTCTAATCAGTCCTTTAGGCGTTCCTGCGATATCTCGTTCAACATAATTGCCTAAAGGCATGAAAACAATAAATTGACCAATAACCTTTGGAGATGCGCTGCCTTCACATGCAGTCAAAATCCTAAAAATGTGTTGTGTCCATGGAAACTGAGCAGGAGATATGGCGCGCTACAGTTCCTGCCACACAAAGAGGTTGACTTTTCAATGAAATATCACAATGGGTATGTATGTTGCGACATTTTATTATTTTAATCATTTTCATTCAGAAGATATTTCACACGTGATGAAGCACTTGAGGCAGTGCTCTTCCCTGTCAGCTCGACGCTGGCTAGCTATTCACCCGCCCAGCCGGCGAGACACTGGTTCGGCGTGCCTGCCAGTCACCCCGACAGACAACCCCCCCCCCGCCCGCCAGCCAGCCAGCCAGCCAGCCAGCCAACATATCCCGGAGCAGCAATGTGTGTGTGTGTGTGTGTGTGTGTGTGTGTGTGTGTGGTGGTGGGGGGGGGGGGACATTGCTCCGATTTAAAATCCCAGCAGCGCCGTTTTGTTTCTGCCCCGCCGACTCTCCTTGTAACCCTGACCGTTCTTTTATCAGCCCCCACGCAGGCTGCGGCGAGATACAGCACCTGGTGGAGGGAGGAGGGGTAGAGACAAATATTGAGGGGGGGGGGGGCAGCAGAATCTGTGTGAGGACGGGGGGTGAAATAGGAGCAGAAGAGGGAGGAAAAGAAAAGAGGAGTGCAGGGGGAGTGTAATGGAGCAACTGGGGACCTCTTTCACACCTTCGCTGTGGTCTCGCCCCGCCGATGACCCTGTCATCAGTGTGCGTCTGTGTGTGTGTGTGTGTGTGTGTGTGTGTGTGTGTGTGTGTGTGCGTGTGTGTGCGCGCGGCGCCGCTTCCGACAGGTGTCCGATATTGAATCCTGTCACCTGACACACTGTCGTCTGCCGGGCCGACAAAACGCACACGCAGCACGTCTTCAGATCAGAGACGGTTTGGTCCCCGGTGGGGCTGCATGAGAAATGACTTTGACCATGAGTACATTCGACTGGCTTCGGTTTATTCAGGAGAGCGGTGTGTGTGTGTGAACGCTGTCTAAGTGAACTAAAAGTCACATTGACTAGTCGTCGTCCCCTGCTTGTTAATGGCTATTGATCAGCCAGGACAGCTGTACTCCCTTGATTTTCACAGCAGATCAAAGATTCTTTGAGCGAAACCTACAAAAGCGTGACCAAGGAGAAACGTCCAGCCTCTGGTGGCGAATTAGATTAACCTCGAGAGTTGGATTGAACATTCATGACCATGTTTGCGATCTGAGATCTGGCATTAAGCGCTGACTACCGGAGGGGGTCCCGATCACCTGTCTTCCTCTCTTCACACGACTGGCGTGCCCTTCCCTGTCTCCTTTTTGGACACAATCTAAAAGCATTAAGCGAGTCGAATGGCAGTTTGTGGTCGTTGTGAAAAGACGTCCCACCCCTTTCTCACAGTCAGGACGTACCGCTATAGGGTGGAGCTTGTACTATTTTATTATTTTAATCATTTTCATTCAGAAGATATTTCACACATGATGAAGCACTTGAGGCAGTGCTCTTCTACATTCTAAAAGCATTAAGCGAGCCGAATGGCAGTTTGTGGTCGTTGTGAAAAGACGTCCCACCCCTTTCTCACAGTCAGGACGTACCGCTATAGGGTGGAGCTTGTACTATTTTATTATTTTATTCATTTTCATTCAGAAGATATTTCACACGTGATGAAGCACTTGAGGCAGTGCTCTTCCCTGACACAGGTGCCCAGCTTTTCCCAGAAGCCACATAGTCATCATCATCTCCAGGTAATGTGCATCATTTTTACCACATTACAGGGCTGATGAAATATATCTGTCGACAACACCTTTTACCACAATGACAAACAACTTAATTAAAGCTAGGGTTGGTAAACATTAAGGCACGCCAGATTGTAAAAATGATCCGACCTAAAAAAACAACAGCCCAGTGATGCCAACTCTTTTCTGATAAATTGCTAGCAGCACTAGCTCCAAAAGTGGCTAAATCCAGTGAGAAAAGCTCGCCAAGTCAGCAACACTGACAGCCCGTCCCTTCAGGCCTGACTCCAAAGCCACTCCCCCAAAACCATTATGAATGTAAATAAGGAACGTGGCTATTGTTAGTGCTTGCAGCTGTTAAGCTAGCAGCTTGTGGAAGAGCAACAAGTGCACGGGCAGAATACACAAAGCTAGACAGCCAGGTGGTTTGTCCAATCATTACATTCGATGAAATGATTGGACGGGCTTATTACAGTCCTGCAACAGCCACATATACCGTTTTTTTGTTTTTTTTGTCATAACATTTGATTCATTGCTGTCAGGATGGAATGAGAATATCAACAAAAATGTGGAAAAATGTTTTTGTAGAAGATTACCAACCCTACCTTAAAAAAAACGGTGCATAAATGGAATTTAAAAATAAAAAAATGAAGTGAAACCTACACATTTTAGATTTGCATTGATGACTGCTTTTTTTGAATGAACATAATCTCTGGCTCCTTGTTGTCATTGATTGCTGGACATTAAAACCTCAGTCAAAAAGAAGACATAGACAAAGACAAATGGGTCGAACAGACATATCGACCACTTCTAACATAATAACAGATAAATCATGAAGGAATTTTAGTTAGTTAGGTAACGGTGCTAACTAGTGTTGGAGATCTCCCGGCCCCCTCCTGCCCCCACCTCCTCTCTCCCAAATAGCGGCTGGATTCAGTTGTCCGTCTGGTTCTCTGCTGATGGAGTGCAGCTAGCCGGCTAGCACGTATGCAAGAAACATAGCATCCTATTATTAAACAAGCAGCTAGCTCAGTAAATCAAACTTGCAGGCTAAGAAACTTATCATATGAGCGGTGCCAAATCCCGACTCCTCTTTGACCACAGTCCTCTTGGCATTTCGCCAAATATTACACCACAAATTGGGTTGGTGAGGGGCATTCCAAACTGCATGACCAGAGTGGACATTAGGTCAAAACATGACGTGTTGATTTCTGTGGCGTTTCAAATACAACTTTGGTTATTTAATCTGAGTTTAAACTTCCGTTTGTATATCAGTGAAATTAGTCGTTAGGAACATCCTAAACTGGTACCAGCGATTATAATGTATTCCATCCAGCTGGCTATTTAGAGTGGCTGTAGTTCTAGTTGTGATGTTAGGCCATTGCACCATTCTTCTTTTGCTTTATGCAGCTTAAGGGCTGAGTTATCCCTGGTCATTTCAGTTTACATCCTATTATCATTCACATTGTTCATTAAATAACTACTCACATATTTGTCAAACACACACAGTCAATTCTATCGTTAATACATTTAATACAAATTAATTTAGCCTATTGGTGAGATTCATTTTCAATCCCCGAAATGTTTGCTTGCATGAGCTCCCATCCATATTTCCTGTAGGTCAAACTGAAGATACAAAAATTCAAAAAGAAGTAACTTTACCGTTGTGCAGTCATTATGTTGTAGTACGTTATTACCAGCCTCTAGCTTTGATTTGGAGAGGAAGGGAGGACGGAGGGGAAAGATGTCCGAATAAAGACGAGCTTGAATCCCAACCTTTCTCCTCTTCACTTTATTCTCCTCATTCGTCTGTGCTGCTTTAAAAGTATTTGTGCACTCCTGAGGGCCTGAGATCCTTTCTTAGCTCCTTATTTTCTGCCTCCTCACTTCTCCAGTGCTCAGCCGCATTACTACCTCTGCAGTCCTCTCTTCCTGCTCTCCTCCTCCTCCCCTAGCCTCGTCCTGCTTTCCTCCCCTTTGAAGAGCGAACACCTCCTGCTTTGATTCAAACAACGCTCACTGACCTTTTTCACCTCACTCAAACCTCGCTGTCTACTTCTCTACCTCTCAGTATTTTTCTATCCCCCTTTATGTTTCATCTCTGATCTAAAAACTTCAATTAAGTCTCGTTAAAGGGGCCTCTGTGTTTTACTTAGACTCTTTGAGCAGCTAGTGTGTGTGTGTGTGTGTGTGTGTGTGTGTGTGTGTGAGACTCTATTGAGTGTGTTTGTCCTCTAAAATGTACGTGTACATGCTGCGGCCAGTAGCTCCCATGAATTTCGTTAAATTTTTTGTTTTAATAATTAGGGCCCGAGCCACCGACAACGTCGGGCCAGCGAAGGCCCTATTGAAATTCTATGGGGTATTATTAGGGCCCGAGCCACCGACAATGTCGGGCCAGCGAAGGCCCTATTGAAATTCTATGGGGTATTATTAGGGCCCGAGCCACCGACAACGTCGGGCCAGCGAAGGCCCTATTGAAATTCTATGGGGTATTATTAGGGCCCGAGCCACCGACAACGTCGGGCCAGCGAAGGCCCTATTGAAATTCTATGGGGTATTATTAGGGCCCGAGCCACCGACAACGTCGGGCCAGCGAAGGCCCTATTGAAATTCTATGGGGTATTATTAGGGCCCGAGCCACGGACAACGTCTGGCCAGCGAAGGCCCTATTGAAATTCTATGGGGTATTATTAGGGCCCGAGCAACCGACAACGTCGGGCCAGCGAAGGCCCTATTGAAATTCTATGGGGTATTATTATTATTATTATTATTCTGATTTTTATTTTTGTACTTTGGGCGCATATTTGGGATACTTGCCATACATGAAAACTCACCAAATTTTGCAGACTTGTCAGGCCTGGTGAAAATAGAGGTATGATATAGATTTCATATATAGGTGAAAAGAAATGTCTCTCTAGCGCTCCCTCAAAGTTGGACCGGCGACGCCCCTCGGCCAGTATGTCCGATTTACTTGAAATTCGACACACATGTCCAGATCCACTAGCTCTACAAAAAAGCCTCTCAGACCCCTAATCTCCGCCTGGAAAAATGTTCCGCCATCTTGAATTTTGTGAAAAACACATTTTTGAGAACTCCTCCTACACACTTGGTCCGATTGCTACTAAATTTTCTGTGGATCATTATTGGATCAAGATCACATGAAGTTATCAAAAGCTTGTTGATATCTTAAAGCGTTTAGAAGATACGTACCAATGAACTTCTTGGGGCGTGGCTTGTTTTTCAATACACATAACTTCTTAACCGTGTATCCTAAAATCACCAAATTTGCAGTATTTGTGCATATTACATGGTGGAACATACCCTGCAATTTTCATTCGATTCAACCCATAGGGGGCGCTACAGTATTTCACTCAATTTCAGTTTTTTGGTGATTTTTCGCGTTTTCAGCCTTTGTATTTGAGCGAACTCCTCCTAGAGAATTCATGCGATCGACTTCAAATTTGGTCAGGATGCTCTTAAGATCTTTGTGATGAAAAGTTATCAAAAGCTAGAGTTTTCATCAAAGAACCTTGACGTGGCGGGGCGGCCATTTTGCCTCATTGGCCGGGAAAAAATAAGTTGTTATAACTCCAAGGTACATTATTCAATCTGCACGAAATTTCTTATGCATGATGCTACTTCAACTCTTAGCACACTTCAATTGAAAAATGTTCAATAACTCATAGTGCCACCTACTGGCAAAAGGAAATGTCATATTTTATACCTTTATTTACTCCTCCTAGCCAGTTCACCAGATCAGTCTGAAATTTTGTAAAGATAGTCTTAACACGTTGATGATGCACCATCATGAATATTGGGAGTTTTCGTTGAACGCTGTTGCCGCGGCAACGCATCATTCGCCATGAAAAAGTAGGCTGATGGATCAGTGGCTTGCGATGCTCAAAAACTCATGGAACTTTATACATGTGTTATAGGTAATGGGAGGACATATTTTATATGGGTGTTTGGCTTGGCCGTTTTAAATTGCCACCATAGCGCCCCCTACAATATTTCAAAAGAGCAGCCCCAGCGCTACGTTTGAGGCACCTGTATGAAACTTGGTAGGATTATGTATCTCAGAGAGACTTACAAATAAGTCTCTTGGGACCATGCTCTAAATCGTACTGGAAGTCGGCCATTTTGATTTTTGTGTCATTTTTCAATGGATTTAGGCTCATTTCTAGTCGCTATACTTTAACGAACTCCTCCTAGGCACTTTGTCGGATCCACTTCAAATTTGGTCGGTACAGTCTCAAGACCTTTGTGATTAAAACTTATCAAAAGCTTTACGTTTGACGGAATGGCTTAGCCGTAGCGGGCGGCTACTTTACGTGACTCCCCATGAAAAAAGCTGATGTAACTCAGCCGGACTTGTTCCAAACGCTCCTAAACTTCCCATGCTTGATAACACTCATGGCCTGAGGATGTCTACAAGCTCATTTTCACAAATACTCACAGCGCCACCTGCTGGCCAAAGTAATTTTGCGTTTTTTGACAACTGGCATCCGATTTACATGACTTTTACACAATGTTGTCTACAGTTGTTATAGAGCAACATAAAACATGTTTTTGCATGCTCTGTAGCACCACACAGCGGATACAGGATGCTGTGGACTATTTGCATAGCATCATTTCCTGCGTCACGCGGTCCAAGCAGAAAAAAATCATCGGACTCCGACGCGCGTTGTCCAACTGTCGCAGACGATCTCGGCTGCATACGTTGGAGTCCCGCCGGCACCCCCGACGTGCGGGAGGAGGCGAGGGCCCGTTCATCGCTGCTTGCAGCTTTAATTTGATGTTGTTTTCTCATGTTTATCACTTGAGCACTTATGACATATAACAGAGTACACTCAACATCTGGAAAGGTGCAGCAGACTTTGAGATGATCACCACCCACGGCTGAACACCCAGCCACACCTACCAGACCAAACGCCAGCAAACTGCCCCAGGGAGGAGAGCTAAACTAATCCAGCTAGGACCTCAGGCTACTCCAATACCCAGCATGCTCCTGGCTGTCTGATATTCAGTCACAGGAAAATAAGGATGAAATAAGACTTCAGAGGTCAGTGACTGTTGAGCCCATGTCTTTACAGCTCGGCCATATGATCTGCCCAGAGAATTGTTTGTGTTGCTGCTGTTTATATTCCTCCGGATTCAAATTCAAAAATTGCACTACAGGAATGTACTTCTGTTTTGGTTTTGTTCAGTTTGTCATGTTTTTCTTGTGGTGAAAATGTGCTACAACTTAATTTCATTGCTGTGTTGCATGCTGACAATAAATTATCCTTGAATCCCTTAAGTCCCTTTTCTGTCTGTGTTCATTGTCTTCTACTGTTTTTTAACAATCAGCAGCTTCTCTTTTCCTCTCCAACCTTTCGGTCTCCGTCCTCTCCTCTACCAAGGAGTCCAGGACGGGACGTGCCTCACGTCTGCAGCCAAAACCCCCTGGACGCCCTGCTCTGCTGCAGTAAAGAGCAGCTCAGCTCAACCCCCGGCTCTGCCAAGACGGCGCTCGGACTGAATAAATCACATTTACCAAAAAAAAAAAAAAAAAGATTAGGGCGGAGGAATGCTTCAGAGCTGTCTGCCATCTCCGCAGAGGAGCCGATCTGTTTCCCCCACCGCACAGAAATGCATCTTATTTATGAAAGATAACCGCACAGCGTGAGAGGGGAGAAGGCTCGCTATCAGGCGTTCGGATTCCTGTGCACGTTCGACAGGTTCAAGTGTAGATCTGATAGGGCCGGGCGGGGCGGCCAGAGCGCGGAGAGACGCTTTCGCCAATCAATGTCATCATGAGCGGAGGCGGGACCGCATACAGTAATCCTGCATGTGTGTTTGGAAGGAGCAGTGAAATGATTTGTGCCGCTTCAGGATTTTGCAGCCCCGGCGTTATCAGAGTTGTTGGGCAGGCAGATCTGCTGCACGGGAGAACGTGGCTTGGGTTGGGAAACAGACACACCGTCAGGACGAGTGTGTGTGTGTGTGTGTGTGTGTGTGTGTGTGTGTGTGTGTGTGTGTGTGTGTGTGTGTGTGCTTTAAAGACACGATGAAGAACTCTTACAAAAGAGTTTGGAAGGTTTGAAAGTTGAGGGGCTGCTTCGAATGTTGTGCCGTACAAAACAGATTGTGCTCGCCTTTATCTGCTGTTTTAGGAGCACAATGAGCAAAAATGTTAGTGTAGGAGACGCCAGTGGGGTTGAAACTACCAAATCCGTATGTAACCAGGACGTACAAAAGGTGCAAATGCTCACAACAACAATAGCGACTCCAAGAGGTAGCATCAGAAATGACAAACAGAAAAGCATGCTAATATAAAGCACACTAACAAGTAAAGAGCTAGATAGAACACAGGATGTGCTCAGGCACAGCATTGGACGTAGGTGACCTGCGTTAAGACGATACTTCTGCTTGAACAGAAACAGGAAGTGCTGATCAGTGCACATCCAGGTTGTGCCCAGCTGGACTTCCACCATTTGTTGTAAGTCGTTGTAACTCCATTCCAAGTCACAGAAGAGCACAGGATTGCCTCTTTTTTGATACTTCTTATTTATTCTGTTTATTGGAATCGCGCTGCAAGGACTGTAAACTGGTCAGGAAATCCTGCTATACAATGTGAAGTGCCCAGAGACCTACCACTACCAGATGGTATATGGTCAATCTCAGGAGGCAACCTTCATTCTTGAAAGCCAATGTTTAAGTGCCTTAAACCTGCATTCTCTCTAATGTCTAGCAGGGGGCGACTCCTCTGATTGTATAGAAGTCTATGAGAAAGTGACTCTACTTCTCTCTTGATTTATTACCTCAGTAAATATTGTAAACATGAGTTTATGGTCTCAATCTCTAGTTTCAAGTCTTCTTCAATACAGCATGATGTTCATTTAGTAAATTATGGTCCATTTAGAGTCAAATAGACCATACAGCAGGGGACGCTTTAGGGCGGGGCTACATTGTGACTGACAAGTCGTTACCACGGCGTTGTCCGGTCCGAGAGTTGTGTTTTTGTCTTAGAACGTTAACCCTTTCACAGTGTGTTTTCACTTCATGGAAGTTAATTGTAATAATTAGATGGCCCAAAAAAAGTCTTTCCAGCATTCGGTTTTATTAAGCTCCACCCTCTCTTGCCAGAAACCAAGATGACAACGGCCAAAATACCAGTCCACTTCTTATGCAGTCTATTGTCAAAATCTAAAGGACTTTTTCTTCTGTCTCAGTTTAAATAAGGACAGTGATTCTGGCAACTTTGGACTTCTAAAGACTTGGTTTCCGGTTGAAGACACAACTGATCCTGAACTTTATTTTAATATTAACAATCTATATTTTAACATATTCTTCTTCTTTTTTTACTGTCTCTGTGTGTGCCTAGTCTACTGTACATCTGTTGATTCTTGATTTCCATTCAGCTGCTTTCTGCAGACGGTGCAATTTCCCAGTGGATATTATTCATAATTTATTTCCTCTCTCATCTACATGCCACACTACGTATCCCTGGAGTATTTTTATGCCTCCAAACCTCCGTCTAGCAATTTGTTTTCAGTTGGTGCCGTGATTCATTGAAAAAAAATCATATCGGTTCAGTTGCCCTCCCTACAGAGCAGGGATTGTCTGTACCATGTACCATGTATACCAGCGTTGTCTGGTTACATGGTTGACATGGACGTTTTCCACATGCGCACAGTCCCGGGTGAGCTCTGACAATAACGTTCATCGGAGTGAGAGGAAGACATGGGACGGCGCCTGAAGGAGATCCTGCCTTTCAGAGAGTGAAACTGATAAACTACGTCGGTTGGGGACAGAGGAGACATTTCATTTCTGCGGTTCTCAAGAGCTCAACTCACAGTTTCAAGCCTTTGTGTGTTTAACAGCATGAGAAGAGCTAATGAATGGCCTATTTAACGAAATGTCCCCGATGAGCAAAAAGGGGGAACCACAAGAATGTGAGAGAACGATAAAAACAAACCACAGTTCACACATGCTATTCAAATGACCTCGGCTAGTCCAAACCAAATCTTTGAACATGTTGAAAGGAATGACTCTGCAGTGTTGATTTAATCTCAGTGTTAATGGTTAAAGGTACACTGGTGATAAAACACGTTTAAGGGCCATTGTAGGTAAAAAGAATCATAATTATGGAGAAGGGGGAGATATTCAGAGAAACATTTCGTGGGAAAAAACTCTGAGATTAAAGTGGAAAATTTACGAGAAAAAAGTCACAAATTTGTGAGATTGTGAAGTCATAAATGTATGAGAACAAACTCGGAAAAATAGTTGAGTGCAAAACTTCTATCTTTGACTGCACGAAGGCGTGTGCCTTATTCCAGCACAGCTAAAATTTAAACCTACCGTTACCATAGTAACCATAGTTCTACTTTTGTTTTAAGAGACGTGGCGTCTGGTGTGATGAGGTTGATTTTCTCGTGAATTAACAAATTTATGAGAAATTTGCCACTGTAAGTTTCTTTTCATTTATTAATGTATTACTATTGAGTTTTTGAGAATCATGCAAATTTAAAACTTCCCAGCATCCCATTAAATAGGAATTCAGTCAAATTGAGCCATCGCCAAGCCCCACCCCCCACCGCAACTGAAGCTGTCACAGCTACGTTACCATGGAGCCCACACTGTCACTAACTGCATTCCCGAAAGAATTATCATCTAGTTTTTCAATGCTACGCTATGATTGTCTGTGTTCAAGGGCGGGACTTAGCCAAGGGTCAACTACAACCCGCTGCATGCTCTCCCATCACATCTTCAGCCAACTCTTCTGCACTGCCTGAACCAAAGGAATTATTGCAGACATGTTGGTATCAGTGTGTGTCAGCCGATGAAGAGCTTTGCATTGCCAGACTTATCTCCACAGGGCTGTGTCAGCACTAAAGAATGGTCTGGCTGCACCCATTATCATTCTGCTATAGGGGGAGAAAAAGGCACAGGCTTGTTTGAAATATCTTTAAACCAATCACAATCCGTGGCGCTCAGCACAGGAAGCAGCGATGTGCCCATGCAAAATAGATAGCGGAATACACAGCCAGCGGCAGGTTATTAGCCTGTGGACATCTGGTGAGACTAGCCAATAATTCAAATTGATGGAGAAATGTAGAAGGAGAAATGATGCCGATCAGCTGATGCTCCATTTGCGGTTGGCTCGGAGCATAATGTCACAGTCATCCAGTCGACTTACTAGTGAACACATAGCACTGGTTTGAAAGGAGGTGTGGAGTTCTGACTCACACATGTAACCAGAATCCACTATCAGGCAGTACATGACATTTTATTTGTATTTTGTATTTCATAATTTAACAATATTTTTTTCAATTGGGACATTTTGGATGAATATGAATATTTCCCATCATTTCCATAATTAGGTGAACAATAAAAGGTATTTAAGGACAAAAAAAATGTCAGCGTAACTCAACTAAGTGTAGTTTTTAATCAATAGATTTGGTTATCAGCATGCTGAATGTATATTTATGAAAGGAACTTGATAGATTATTGATAAGTTATCAATTCATTACGAATCTCCATCGATTTGAAAAAAAAGACAGTGAGTTATCCTAATGAACTATTTTCATTCATCTTTTCAAATGAGACACTTATTATTTACTAAAGATGTATTTGAAGATTGCTGGATGGAAACCCAGTTATACAGGCGGTGTGTTGTGAGGCCATCAAGTGCTTTTTTAAGTGCTGTCTGTGTGTGTGGAGACAGAGAGAGAACACCAACCATCTGTTGGTCTCCACACCCACCTTCTCATCTCTGTCTTTTTCTCTCTGACTCTGTTCATCATTCTCTTTTCTCTCCCTCTATATATAATATGATTTCTCTCCCTGTGTGGCTCCTTCACACCTTCCTTCTTCCCTTCCTCTACAATTCTTGTTTTTCTCCACCCTTTCCTCTCTCTATGTTCGAGGCCAGACGGTGAGGACCTCCGGGTCTGAAAAGTGACGCCAATGCTGAAGTGTCTTAAACCGGCATTCTCTCTACTGGCGACTCCTCTGGTTGTTTTAAAGAAGAAAATGGACTAAGAAGAGCTGATTGACAGATTTCATCAGACGGCAAACCTGGAGACTGAACTTTGCTCAAACCCATCAAACTAAATCACAACGTAACACACTGAGCTCTTCGTGGGTGTATTCACGAGGGCGTGATCCCGTTGGGTTTTGCTTACCAAGCACACCTGACAACATCGTCACACCCACTACCACAATAAACCCATTGTGTGATATATTTTGCAGTTATGTTAGAGTGTATGCATACGTGTGTGTGTGTGTGTGTGTGTGTGTGTGTGTGTGTGTGTGTGTGTGTGTGAGAAAAGGAACCATTCTCAGGGTTTGATTACAGACTGATAGTGACTCCTGTCAACTGTCAGCAGACAACAGGAGGAAGAGGAGTGTGTGTGTGTGTGTGTGTGTGTGTGTGTGTGTGTGTGTGTGTGTGCGTGTGCGTGTAGGTGGTGGGTTGATGAGGGAAATAAGAGATAAAAAAAATAACAAAGACTTTCACAGTTCTCAAATTTGATCTACGTTCTGCAAGTCTCCATCCTTTTTCCAGTATGTCGGGTATTTCTGGTTGTTTACAGCTGGTGTAGTAAAGTCTTCTTATCTAGCACCTTTCTGTAGGTTTACTAACATAAATACATATTTCTAAAAAAAATATGTTGGTGTTTCAAGGCAGCTCTCTGCCAACAAGTGAAAGAAACGAACAGAATCCAAGAGCAACCAACCAGTTATGTGCGCACCAACTTGCCTGTGAGCACGAGTGTTGTGCTCATGTGAGTGGTGCAATGTACTCTAAATGTAAAAAGAAAAAAAAACATTAAATATATAAAAACATATTCAATTAAAACATACAAAATACCGATCATTGAGGATCCATATTGTTGTTTGATTATAGCAGCTACAAGGTTTCAGACTATTTATTTTTCCACTGTCCCAATAATCATTTCACCCACTCTGAAGTCAGTAAACCATTAAACATTTTAAATGTCATCCTTTTACTTTGTTGTAGTAATTTATAGTGGGTTTTTTTCTTCATAAAAACACAAGTTTCTCACCAACACTACATTTTACGAGATTACACATGAACACTATAATTTACCTTCACCCAATACTCATTTTCACTGAACAGAGCCTGAACGCATCATAATGTAACTGAATGTAACCGCCGTTCTCCTCCTGTTGGTTTTATGGATTGGTTGTTTACATTGTAACATTATCGGAGATCAGCGACTAGTAAAACGCAAATGATGTCTTGATCACATATTTTACTGAATATTGGTGGATAACGATCGTCAGTAAAACTTTATTTCACACTGCAGTGGTTAACATTCAACTTTGTAATTAATCCACGGTTCACATGCTCATTTAACCGCGAGGGGGGGTCTGTACAGATCAAGGATCGACAATGTACCGTTACACCACTAATGCTAACCCATCCAGTGCAGTAAAAATATGTGAAAAACATTTACTATTCAACTTCAACATAACAACACAGATAACAGAGTATCTAATGCGCTATTTGTCATGCCTCTGCTATTAAAACTATTTTAAAAATACCTCTTCATTACTCCTTTTATGGTACAACTTATGGTTTCTGGTATCTTAAATCTGCTGAAAATACAGGTGGTGTTTGCTTTTCTGTTTCTTTTCTACCTCAGACAACATGAAAAGAATCAGAACCAGATCAATGCACGTCCAGATGTCTCTGAATATATTACGCTTTCTCTCATCTGCTGCACAACAAAGAGACTGCAGACACTCACTCAGTAAAGTACACAGGTTGCTGTTACATCTCTTTTTTAAGTCTCTTGGTTTAACGAGCCCGGCATGACAAAGCTGTGAGACATAGCCACAAGGCAAAACCATGGATCAGAGTAACTTACAGTAAATTATGATGCTTATAATATAATGGAGTGTGTGTTTATTCTAACACTCCAGGATTGACAGTATCTGTCACCCATGTTCCTATAATAATTAAGTGTCATAAGAGTGCTGTTTAACACCTGCTGATTGAGGAAAGCAGAGGGGTTCTGTCTCAACCTCTCATATGGTGGTCTAGTTTCAGCTAATAAACAATTTTGTGAATTTTGACTATTAATAAATACATTTTCCTTATTGCTATTTGTTTTGTCTTAAGACTAGATGTGCTTTTCTGGCTCCTCTGAAGCGAATAAACACAAATGATCCCGAGATCAAACTCCCACGAGTAACGCGATGCAAAAATTCACTTGGCGTTTGGTGTGAACACGGCATAACACAAGTGAGATATTTCATTTACACAGCACACAATTTCAAAATGATCTAATCTTTCTTCAAAAAGGTCCCGTTTTAAGTTCATTTTGACAAAAGTTTTGTAAAACAAAAGCACTCGCCGATCAGCTGTCAACTAAAAGTAAAAGTCTTCTCTTTGTGAATGCACACACACACACACACACACACACACACACACACACACACACCAGGACTGCTCATGAATTATCAGCCTCAGAATACAAATGCATTTGCTGGCGGGTCATGTCGATCTGGCTTATCAAGTTAAATGAAATCTTATCAGTGTAGCTGTGAAAATGAACTGGCATTGCTTTGTGCAGCTGCAGCAGGTCTTGCATTTTGAGGGAAATGTGGTAGCCGGTAATCTAGTTGTGCACAGGAGGGGACGATATGGATTTATCTTGAAAACGTCCCTATGAGTGAGGAGGAGTGGAGCCAGGTGTCCAGCTCTGGATATAAGTATAGTAGTTCAGTGTAAGAACAAAATAGTTGAGTGTTACAGGCAGACATGCAAATGTAATTCTATTTAAACAACAAAAAGGTAATGTTTTTATTTCATAATAGCATTTCATGTCTAATTTAATGATAGTGGCGTAATCACCCTTTTAACTAGTTAGCTTAACAAGGCCCCTCATGCTACTTACCTAGTTGGCTAGCTAGCTAGACCGGGTTGTGAGCAGTAGCTGCTAATGTTAGCCGGTTGATTCTAGCTACCTCGACACAATTTTCCTAGTGCTTCTCTATGTGGTCGCTCAGGCCAACAGGAGCTAGCTACCACTGCTAACGATGCTTCTTCTCTTTGATGCTGAATAATAGCCTGAGCTCACAAGCTCGCCTAGCTAGCTAGCTAGCCGTCTAGGTAGGTAGCAAGAGCAGCCTTAAACTAAGACTTAAAAGCTAAAGAGGTTTAGTTACTGTGTTCTCTGTTGTTGTGTTTTTACAGCTGCATGCTAGTTGGTTGATTTTGAATTACTTAGATACCGTTATTGCTTTAGATAGAACGTGCTAATCGGCTACATTTGGTAGCGGTTGTTAAGCTTGTTAAGAGGCAGGGGGCATGTGATTGGCTGAAAGGTGAGAGAGGGCGGTGACAACACCACAGTCATTAAAAGTGACATTATGAAATAAAATGTGTCACTATGAAAACTGCCATCATGAAAGACGTGAAATCAAAGCATTACTGTGGCTGGGTGTGACTGTGGCTAAGTGGAGAGCAGGGCCGCCTTACAATCAGAGAGTCCGCGGTTCGATCCCCGGCTCCTGCTCCACTAGTCTCATGTCAATGTGTCCTTGAGCAAGACACTTAACCCCAAAAATTGCTCCCGTAGCTGCGTCTACGGTGTGTAGATAGATACTGAATTGTAAGTCGCTTTGGATAACAGTGTCTGCTAAATGACTGTAATGTTATTAGGAAAAAAAATGCCGCTATGAAATAAAAACTGAAAAAGCATTTTGACAGAAAACATTTCATAATGAGTTGAGTTTGAATAATGTCTTCAATTATTTCACAGTTTGGTTCATTTATATATTTTACACAATTTAGAAACATTATTTCATTCAATCATTTGTTTTTGTTCATTCCATATTGAACATTTTGAGATTCCGTACATGATGGTGCAACTTGAGGTCTTTTGAACATAATTTAGACTTTCATTAGACACTCATTTATTCATCAGACATTCAAACGCTTTATTAATCTATAATAACTGATTACATTGCTCCCATGCTATCTACAGTATTTTACTTGGCTGCTTTTGTCTTGGTTGAAAATAGAGAGCTCTACTTGTCTTGTCAGAGGGTGTGGTGAAGCAGCAATATCTTTTTATTTCAACTTAATGCTGAAGTTATTTGTCACAGAGTAACATCGTTTTACATGCTATAACTGTTGAATTGAATGGGGCAATTTAATAGTTGACTAAGGAAATAACTTAAAAATGTGCACCACATAGCAGGCTCATAATACATTTATCAAACGGCCTGTTTTCAAATGAGCTATCTGTCTGTATGATGACCAGAGAACGGACGTGCAGGCAAACACACACACACACACACACACACACACACACACACACACACACACTCATCCTCCCTCTGTGCAGACTTATTATAAGTCCACTCCCACCCTCACCCTATAGCTGACAAGTAAGTACTATAACACACTGTGCTGTCATCTTGCCAAAGACACACCTACAACACACGCACGCACGCACGCACGCACGCACACACACACACACACACACACACACACACACACACACACACACACACACACACACACACACACGCCACCTCTAATGTAGTGAAGGTCAGGTTTCTCATCAGTGTCCTGTCGGAGTGTGTCGACCACAGTGAAAACCGCACAGCGTGGACACACACTGTCCCGTCTGTACAGCTGGAGGGACAGAACTCGCCAATGTCACTGAAGGGAAAACCGGCTATGAGCAGGAAACAACATTTACAACATTACAGTGATAAAACGAGAACATGACTGAACACACGCTAAATATATATGAACACCCAGTGAACACGTTAGAAAACCATTCTAAAAATATGTCGCAGAGGCTTAAAAATCATCCAAAAATGCTGAGCAGCTGCCCGTCACTGCCTCGAAGAGGACGAGCAGGTGAGATTTCATACTGTGAAGCTTGAGAAACAGAATGGACAGAGCAGTGAAATACATATCTTTTCAGAGGTGTATTTAAAGGGACAGTTCACTTCAAAATCAAAAACACATATTCTTCCCAGGCGGCAACCTCCGATTTTGCCGAGTGAAGCCAATGTGGAAGTGTCTTAAAACTTGCATTCTCTCTACTGACCAGAAGGAGGCGACTCCTCTGGTTGCAAAAGAAGTCAGATTGTATGGACGTCTATGAGAAAATTACTCTACTTCTCTCTTGATTTATTACCTCAGTAAACATTGTAAACATGAGTTTATGGTCTCAATCTCTAGTTTCAAGTCTTCTTCAATACAGCATGATGTTCATTTAGTAAATTATGGTCCAATTAGAGTCAAATAGACAATAAAGCAGGGGATGGTTTAGGGCGGGGTTTACTGTGATTGACAGGTTGCTACTGCTACCAGAGCAGTATACGGCGTCTCTACGTCGCTCCACCTCATTCCAAATATGGTCACTTCCGTTCACCGTTTGCAAAAAGGCAAGATGGTGCCGGCGAAATTGCCGAACTCGAGGCTTCAAGGCGGCAGTCCACAAACCAATGGGTGATGTCCCAATGACTACGTCCACTTCTTCTATACAGTCTATGGTTCTTCACCTTGAAGTGCTAATTATCAATCTAGATTGTTTTCATGTAGTTGTCTAGTTTTGTGGAGATCACCAAAAGATGAATTTGAAAAAACTCAACAGCAATGTCTCTATTCAGAAACATTGACACGGTTACTCAAGATAATCCACGGACCTTGTTGCAAGCAGTTTCATGTAGGAACTATGGGTGAAAGAGAACTGTCCTTTTAAGGATGACAATGTTGGTCCATACTGAATTATCTCAACAGCTATCATATATACATATATAATATATATACTATATATATATACATATATATTCACATATATGTATGTATATATAAAATACTAGAAACACACGTCAATTACAGATCTTTGCCATCTATTCACGTCTTTGCATTGACTGTGCTTCACCTTCAGTCCTAACTACAGTTGAAGGTGGAAAACATTTTATCAAATCACAAATCTGCTGAAATGCTACTAAATAGAAGTGTAAAGTATAGATTATAAAAAGGAAATGTAAGGGTAAAATTACAAAATGATGAATATATGTTATTAGTATTAAATTACTAAAGACACAGAATAGAATAATGGGTAGCCAACTTGATTTTTTATGATCTTGCTCCAAACACAATAATTCCTGATCCAGAACTATTGATTGATAAGCCTCAAAATATTCAAGATATATGGATGAACATTCAACAGGGTGATTCTCCTGACGTTGACATGATGCGATCAGCAAGACTGCCTCTTTATGCAAAACATATGTAAAAAAAGAAACAAAACACATTTCACTTGCAGTTGCAGAGTGATGTTACAGAGTGTGTGTTCAATCAGAAAACAGAAAAACAAACCGGGCTCAAATCCAAAAAGTTCTTCCTTTGAGAATATGATGCCTACACATACAAAATAACAAATATACTACTAGTGATACTAGTAACTAGTTTTACTTGTAGTCACGTAACGTAGTTACTACGCCATGTATATTGCAACAGTTTTGAGTCAAAATGTGACTTTCTTGATGCGCAAAAATTATTCATCGAGCTATAGATCGTCTATGCAAGCAGTTTATTGCGGCCCGATTTATGCTTGTTGTTATGTGGCGACCTTTTGCGCTTGTAACAAGTATGACGGGAGCAAAAGAGAAAGTCAGATGACTTACTATAAAGACCTGCCAGGAAACCTGTGTTCTTCTCCAAAAGTTAACACTTTAAGTTATTTTAAGTTAGTGTGTAACTACGTTACGTTAATATGTACGTAACTACATTAGTAGGATACCGCGTCACGTGATAAGTCAATGTACGTAACGTAGCAACTACGTACTGTGTTGGCTGGTCTTTATATTAAGTCACCTGACTCTCTCATTTACTCCCGTCATCATTGCGACAAGCGCTAGAGGTCGCCACATAACAACAAACGTAAATCGGGTCGTAATAAGCTGCCCACACAGACCATCTATAGCTCAAAGAAATCATTTTGTACGTCAAGAAAGTCGCATTTCGGCGTAAAAATGTTGCCATGCAGGACTTTAAGTAAGTAGAAAGACTACTCACCTAAAAGTCACGTCAGTGTCTCTCGCCACGATGCCAGTGTGTTTGGTACCAGGATGTGCTCACACCAGCAACGGGCCTCGCTCGTTTTTCACCTCCCGGTTGACCGGATAAGACAACATTACATTTGTGCATGTAGCTAAGCTACCTAGCTAACTAGCAAGCCAAGATAACAGACGTGTTGGAGACGCACATTGTGCGAGACGAGAGATGTAATTCAGTGAGCGGTTTCACACAAAACAAAATGATATTACGACAATTCTATGACAAACTGCCTCGTGCAAAACTATCTTTTAAATTGACGTCATATGTGTTATTCACGACACGGTTAAAACGGGATTAGAAACGTATTCATTTCTCACCATTGACTGCTGTGCATATATTTTCAGACATAAGGTTTTATGGGGAACATCGGAGGGGGGCGGGACTTCGCCTCTCTTTACGGCAGTTTTTTCGGTGAGGACGGCTTGATTACTACACTCTCCACTGAATGCTTTGATAAAAGATACCAGAGGTCCCTGACGTTACAGAAGGGCTTTCATCCTGCTAAGCTGATGTCACAGTCACACGTCAGGTCACAGAGTTCGGGGATTTGTGATGCTGGAGGAAAATACAGGCCTCCCTCCAGAGGACAGGGATGTGTAATTTGCCAACGGCAATCCATTACCTCAAAATGCTCCCTGAGAGCAAAAGCAATGAATCACCTGCTGTATTATCGCACTGGTAACGGTCTCCCATTGTTTTGTCAGTGCAGCTCCATTGTATGAGCTGTATTTATGAGTCAACATGCTCATACAGCTAGATGGTACTGCACCTGTGTCAGACCAGTCTAATGTAAAACATGAGGAAAATATGGAACATGACCATTTTATCTAACTAGCTCTAGTTTTATCCTTGACTTAAAAACATCTTCAATAAGACATGTCTCTATCATAGATGTGTGTTTAATCTATGCTAAAAAAAAAGGGATGGTAGGGATGCAACGTATCACAAAACAGTTCGGATCGTATCACGGTTTGGAGTCACGGATCGGATCGTTATAATTAAAACTTTTAAAGATTGCCCTGAATTTTTGGGGGCAATCTTTGCCACAGATGCTGATTGCCGATGAGACAAATTAGCCAACACCGACTGTGTTTTGTTGGTGTTTTGTTATGTTATAACAGCTGGTATACATTCCACCACTCTCACGAAAATAGTTCCAACTGCCCCGAAGTCAGTGTATACCCGTCAAAAGCTCTAAATGTTATCTTTTTACTTTGTTATAGTCATCTATAGAGGTTATTTACATAAAACACATAATTCAAATAGCGACATAAAACATATTTTAATTGATACAACAATCTTGGCATTAGTAGTTTTAATGATGTGTTAAAAGTTTAGAGCTAGTGTTAGGGAGTTAAACAGGTCATAATTCACATTCTAATATCCATTTTATATTGCTGGGAAAACATTCAAATATCTCACCAAGAACTACATTTTTACAGCATTTGAACACAACATGTTAGAATTTACCGTTGCACATTTTAGAGTAGAGCATGAACGCATCATGATGTAACTCAATGGAACCTCCAGTGCTGCCAACATTAACTAGCTTTGACCGAGGATGTTGCAGTTTCCAAGTTTCTCTACAATTCCAGCCGCCTTCATGCGGCTGTAAAAACACAATAGAATAAATTGCAGACACAAAGAAAACAGTGGCCCCCTCCCATCTGGTTTCACCAGACATCGCTCACCTGACAGCTCACCGGGGTACACGCTGAATCATGATGGAACAGCACATCCATTCCATTTGAGCTTTATCACTTGGAGTGGGGATTGTATGTCCAATCGGGCTCAATCAAAGGCTTTCAGACTGTCGCCACAGACAATACTCTGCTTCTGATTGGCTGGCAAACAGCCTCTTTAAACTCAAACAAAGTCCTGGTTTAATCAGCCTATATAAGGTTATATCAAGGACACAATTTTTCTATTGCATCTGTAATTCTAATGACATCTCATGCTGCGTTATCACTCACTTAAGAAGCAGATCCATCGCTCCAAATGACAACCAGCTCATGAGAACGGCTCTTTTAGCGCTGTTGATCATGTACGGCTACAGCTAAGTGGCGTGCCATCATTTATCTCTAGAAACAGCCCCGATGGCCATTTAGCTGCTATAGATCATGAGGATGCTTCATATAGGGAGAGTCTTTACATTCGCCGGGTTTGGCCTCTAAACTCCACTCAGACTGAATCTCGACCTGGAGCTTGAACTTGAGACGCCAAGGAGCGAACAAAGCACATGCGGCGAGAGTCAGACGCCCGCCGACTCCACACACATATCATACGGGAAACAAATTATATCATAGCGGCGGAAAAAAAAGTTTTCTCTTCAGTCTAGACATGTGGGCAGAATAATGACAGAGGCAGGCAGAGGGAAAGTGACAGAGTGAGAAACGGGGGGGTGGCGAGATGGAGCGAGAGATAATGAGAAGTTAAAAAAAGGGGAGCGAGACAGTGGCAAACAGAGCGGGAGGCAGGGAGGAATGAGCGGAGAGAGGTGGGTGGGAATGGACAGACAGCAGGGTAGGAAGTTAGCTCTGCAGCCTGTGTGACCTACGGATACTGCTAACATATTAAACGTGTGTGTGTGTGTGTGTGTGTGTGTGTGTGTGTGTGTGTGTGTGTGTGTGTGTGTGTGCAGAGGTGTCTGAGTCGGAAGACTTTTTACTTGATGACATCAAAACTTCTTCAACACGTCAAAACTCTCTAAGCTTACAGGTTGAAAAGGATGCTGCAAAAAACGCTATTTCGATGATGCGGACCCAATTTATATCAAGACAACATTCACTCAATCGCTAGTCCATATTCAAGGCTCAAAATAATTTATTTTCTGAGCGAAAGTTACGTGCACTGGATTGTTTTGCTGCACCATTTGGTGTGTTTGTCTTTCATTCTCTGCTCTAATGCCACGGTCGAGTCGGACAGGAAGAAATCCAACATCCACCACTGCAACGTTTTATTTGTAGTAATGTCCTGCACACAACATTTGAAGTCACGCAGGGCTGGTCTCTTCAGTTTAGTTTGGAGTGAGATAGTAAAATGGTCAATGTCCCGCTTATCCTGAAAAAGGATTACAATGACCGTACTGTAACCGTACCGTAATGGCACTAATAGGAGCGCATCAAAATTTGAGGCAGTGGCTGGCTTGACTGCATCTTCGAAGACGACAGCGTTCTACATGAGGATGGGGAATCCAGAAAATGTATTTATTTAGCATCATCAGCATATCAGATAACATTATTTTAATAAATAGCAATTCAGTACACATACATGTATGCATTCATTTGTCAGATTTTGTTGTACAACGAGGTATTATGAGCCACTGCTTTGAGTCTAGCAACCTCCTCATATTCATCTCTAGTTTCTCCTTTGCTGTAGAAAAACAAATCACTTAGCAACAGTGATTTTAGCTTTCTGTTGAGATGACCACTCAGCACCTTCTTTGTCAGAAACTGGAAGGAGAAAATCGAATTTGGACAAAGGCTGGGATTTTTGGGTCAAAGTGTGGAGGGATGAGCGAGACGTACAATTCATAATCATTAAATCTAGTTCAGTCTGTCAATCCATCAAATCAAGCCCAGAAACGTACATGTCTGTTTAATACTGATGTCTCCATATGACCTACATAAGTAAACAAGACTATCCACAAGAAGAAGGTCTATGTCTGGATAGTTGTTCCTAATGCTTATAATAGGTTCCACCGGGCAAAATCAAGACGAAATAATGCAGGTTCACCAGAAACTCCTTCAGCAACCAGTCTGCCCAGGCCGTACTGCTGGTGGGCCCGCTGGAGGAAGGGGAGGCCAGAGGGGGAACCAGAACCAGGACTGAGCAGAGCAAACTGTCAGACCTCTGCTGCAGTAAAACAAGAGAGACTCTGGAACAGACTGTGTATAAGAAGTGGACGTAGTCATCGTGACGTCACCCATTGGTTTGAGGACTGCAGTTTTGAAGCCTTGAGTTGATTTTGCTGTTGCCATGTTGTTATTTTGCAACCGATAAACAGAAGTTACGATATTTACCTCCAGCGGAGGAGTGACGTAGAGACGCCGTATACAACTCTGGTAGCGGCCTGTCAATCACAGTAAGCTCGCCCTAAAGCATACTCCTCTTTATGGTCTGTTTGACTCTAAATGGACCATCATTTACTAAATGAACATCATGCTGTATTGAAGAAGACTTGAAACTAGAGATTGAGACCATAAACTCATGTTTACAATGTTTACAGAGGTAATAAATCAAGAGAGAAGTACAGTCATTTTCTCATAGACTTCTATACAATCTGACTTCTTTATGCAACCGGAGGAGTCTCTCCCTGCTGGTCAGTAGAGAGAATGCATGTTTTAAGACACTTCAGCATTGGCTTCACTTGGTAGAACTGACACCTGGACTCTGGTGCTTGGAAACAATATTGCTTTTGTCAGCAGGAAGCGCCAGAGTCAACACAAAATGAAAGTTCCTCGTAGTAGTTTTAAGAGAAATAAATGTTTTTTTTTTATTTTTTAAGGAAATAAAGTGAGGATTATATTTCAACAAAATCTGAGACTTAATGAACAGCCATTGAGAAACTGCCGCTTACGTGACCACTCAGCCGTGGAGGCTGCCTCCTGACCGATGGACAGATGAGACGGACAATCAGACGGAGAATGAGCCAAACACAGTTCTGCCTGACAGTGAGACACAGTGAGAGACGTGGAGAGACAGATTTTGACATTCAGTAGCTGTGGATGTGTCAGCCAAAGAGCAGTGTAACCATGGCATCTAAACACATTAGGCAGAGGCATCGTTTGTAGTTATCTGCGCCGCTACCTGCACTTGTCTTTCTGATTGCTTTCGATACTTAACTACCCTGTAGTTGATAAGACTCCCAGATAAAATTAAAAAAAAAGTTGCACTGCAGATGGAAGTCCATTGATTTAACATGACAAGGCTGCATGATGGACGCCTAAAGAGGGGGAGAAAAGTGCATTTTACTCCCAGACTAAAGCTAGTTTAGCTTGTACGCACAATTTAACCCGGCTTATCTCTGCAGGTTTACACACACACACACACACACACACGTTAATATTACACTCCTATTTACATGAAACACCACAACAGGTTCCGGATGTGGTCCCTGTTGAGAGTCCTCTTCCCCCCCCCCCCGGAGCAAGGAAAAGTGAAGCGGTAGTGGTGTGTTATGGCAGGGAGATAAGGGTGAGAGACAGAGTGAGGGAGGGAGAGAGCCGAGGAGCAGAGAGGACAACGTGGTGCTGCATTGCAGCAACCAACGTTGCTACTTTTTTAAGCCTCGGTTCCCTGTTTGCCGTGGCGATCCTGATCTAAGAGTTATCTAAAGACCCCCCCCCCCCCTCTCTCGCTCTCCCTCCCTCTGAACAATAATAAAGTGTGACCCGGAGGAGGAAGAAGGACGCTTGGTCACACACACTACAGACCTCTTTATCGGCCCCAGAGTACGCCGCCGTATCTCAATGTCATTTATCTCCCCCCCCCCCCGCTCAAAAGAGCGGTGGAGGTGATTATGATAACTTTAGTCGTGTTGCGCTCTTCCACAAACAAAGTTTACAGACTGCTGGAAGTAAAAAAAAAAAAAAGACCCAAGGTTAGACAAGAAAAGACCATATGTAGTATTCTAGAGGATAAGCTGAGACGACACAATACTGGACGTCTACAGCTTGAATTTGGGCAACCACTGATCCATTTTTTTATTCATGTGCTGCACTGGCGAGACATTCAGAAGGGAGATTGTTGTTTACTGCCACAAGGTCTGAAAAACAGCATCACTAACAGCTTCTTCTTCTTCTTTTTTTGTCCTCCTTTTTAAAAAAGTCAAAATCATAAGTATTCTCTCTAATCCAGAGCAACTTAATGCTGCATTGCTGAGAGACGGAGAGGGAGGGAGACAGACAGAGGGAGGAGGGGGAGGAAGTGAGGGAGGTGGAGAGAAGGGCAAAGCTGTAGGGACACTGCTGCATCCAGCCAGTCAGTCAGCACAGACAGACAGACAGAGAGACAGACAGTCTGTAGTGGGCCTATGGCTGTCAGTCAGCAGCGCTGCTGCAGAGTGGTGCAGTGCTCTCTCTCTCTCTCTCTCTCTCTCTCTCTCTCTCTCTCTCTCTCTCTCTCTCTCTCTCTCTCTCTCTCTCTCTCTCTCTCTCTCTCTCCTTCGCCCCCTCGTTCCTCTCTTCACCGTCCGTCCCTCCTCTTCAGCTGTACGTCCTCTCCGTCCAACTCTTTTCATCCCCTCGTACCCTCTAAAAAACAAAAACCACCCGTCCTTCGCTCCTCCATATTCATATCCTTTTGGTTTCCTATCCCATCTGCGGCTCCTCTCATCTCCCCAACATGCTCCTCTCCTCCCTTTCCAACATTTGCACCCCCTCTCCTCCTTAGATCTACTTTCATCTCGTCTAAGTTTTTTTTCGCTCCTTTTTGCTATTCTGTCTTTGTCATCTTCCCAGTTCCTGTCCAAACTCCTCATCTCCCCCCGTCTCATCCACCCTCCTCCACTCCTACACCCTTATATTTAGCTGTCTCTCTGTTTTTTTGTAGCCTCATAATCAGACTGAATTGCCATTTTATTTAATTTAATTTTTGAGGCTTTCGCATAAAAGTGCAAGGTGGGAGGAGCTATTTTGGGTGCGCCTGCATGGTTCCAGACGTTAAAGTTTCATTTAGATTTTGGCTGATTAATAGCTGGACCACTTCCAAGGCTTGGAGGAGACTGTAACCTTCCTCAAATGAATACATGAAACAAAGAGAAATGTCATAGGTCTGACTGGCGCTCTTTTAATTACATGTGTCCTGTTCTTCTGCAACGGTTTGATGGTGCCGCCAACTATGGCGCTGTGTTGTGTTCGCAAGCTGCAATCACAGGTCAGATACGCGCTTCTAATTGGTTTGTTCTCCATACCGTAGCAACAGCGGCCTGGGATCCACCTGCCGTGCCAAACCGACGGACATTTCTCACAGTTGCAATCGGCAACACAGAATGGAGAAAAATACACTTTGCAAACTCTATATAGTTGCTGTCCCATTCCAAATCCAACCTAAAAAAGCTCTGATTAGCTTGGTTGTTGTTACATCACGTAACAGCCTTTGTATCTAGGGCTGCAATTAATGATTATACTCATTACCGATTCATCTCTCCATTCTTTTTTTGATCAACAGTTTGATCATTTAGTCTATAAAAAGACATAAAGTTTAAAATTCAACTAGAAAAGATCTCCGCCAGGCGTGTCTGAAAGGATACGCTCTCATTTTCATCCATGGCAAGCTAAGTTTGCCGTTTGCTCAGCGATAGATGTTTTAAAACAGTCAATAAGATATGTTCTCAATAAAATAGGTTTTCGAAAAGTCCTTGAGCACACGGCCATAAATGAACACATACAATGTTAGGCTGATGGGTCCAGTAGTATGCGAGGTAAGCCGTGGACAGACAGGCAGACAATGAGATGCCCGCACACACATGACGGAACACATAATCTCCTGGCAGAGAAATTGTCTTGTTTTTTTTTTCCAACTAACCCAAATGTAACATGTCACAATGATATAAAACAAAGGAAAGCAGCAAATCCTCACATTTGGCATTTTTTCTAGATTAATTAATTATCAAAAGAGTTATGAATAAATTGATGTTGATCGATTAATCGACTACTTGTTTCAATCACTGATAAAAATCAGAGATGTGGGCAACGATTCAGAAGTCTTTTTCATCTTTTCTACTCTTTTTGTTGGACTCCTCTCCCTCCAGTATCCCATCATCCCTCTCTCCCCTCCCCTCAAAGCTCATCTCCTCTCCTTCCCACATTACTTTCCTCTCATCTTGTCTCTCCTCCGCTTCACTCTCTCTCTCTTGCTCTCTCAATCCTCTCCACATTTATTCTGCTAAAAAAATAAAAATTCCTCATTCCTAAAACTCTTGCATTGTTCCCCTCCTTTTAACCCTCACATCACCTTCTGCAACTCCTTTTCTTTTATTTACCCCCCCCCCCATGTCCTCCCCTCCTCTTCAGAGAGCTGCTCTCATCTCGTCTGCTGAAACACTCTCTCCTGTCCTCTCCTCTCCTCTCCTCTCCTCTCCTCTCCCAGGGCAGGGATCAACCACAGCCCATTTCACACATGACAGAGTGTGCTGTATGCCAGTGATGTATGTATGCTGCTAGAGGTGGCGCTGCTGATGGGTAGCAATGGAGATAGGGTAATGAGCAGGGAGCCCTGTGTGTGTGTGTGTGTGTGTGTGTGTGTGTGTGTGTGTGTGTCTCATTGACGGCCAACCAAGCTGACTGGGGTCTGTCTGAATTTCAATTCGCTCTTCCAAGTAAACGCATTAAGATTCCACTCATACGTTAAGAAATATTCTCAAGACAAAAAAAAAAGAAGATTCAGGAATTCTCCTCTCCCTTCTGACTGGATTGAAACACCGCACAGAGCTATCGATACGCTCATTCATCCAAGAGAGAGCAAGTAAGGAGTCATAAAGCCGCAAGAGGGTAGGAAATGAAAAAAGGAAAGAAGTGAGGGAGAGAAAACATTCCTTTTCTTTATAGCGGGGCAGGAGGTGAAGACAGAGAGTGGGGGGGCGATCACACATGACTCAAACGGATCAGTTCTGCTACAGGTGTGAAAAGACACCTTTGAATCTCTGTAATGGGTGTGAGTTCAATGGCTTGAAAAGCGTTTGTGTGTGTGTGTGTGTGTGTGTGTGTGTGTGTGTGTGTGTGTGTGTGTGTATGCGTGTGTGTGAAATGTGTTTGTGTTTGAGAGTGTGAGCAGACAGCGTTGAAACCGTCAGATTGATTCTGTTCCTGTGTCAAGTGAGAAAGACAAAAGTGTTCGAGGGGCCGGCGGTGATTTGACAGCGTCGACAATTCGCTCAGGTCTTCTTACAGCGGGGGAGTCCTTGAACTGGAGCTCATCTGTACGCTGCACCACAGATCTGCTGCTGAAAAGATTTCTGCCGGCTGTGGTCGAGACCAAAAGTGGTATTGGACGTGCTTTCCTGTGTGTGTCCAGAAGACATGAGAACACTTAAACCACACTTGCCTGGATCCTACAACAAAACTGCATTTTGCAATAGAAGTGAAGCTATGTTTACAGCCTCCATAATGAAGTAGATCGATATTCAAATTTATTCATAGGCAGTAAAAGATTATATTGCAAAATCAATACAACAGTCGGAGATATACAACTACAAAACCACTGGACATGAGAAGCCTGTTATAACTCAACCTGTGTCTGAAGCCATTGTCTCAAACATTACTGACAATTTTGAGTGGTAAAAGCTTGGTGGGCGTGGTGACGGTAACTAGGGGGGGTTGGGCTGTTACCGGCGCTAAACCTGCAACATTAGAACAAAAATAAACCAGGAATTGTCATTTGTGGACAACTGTTTTGAAGCCTCGTTTGTCATTTTGGCCATCGCCCATCTTGAATATTTTAACCCGTGAGGGGGAAGCGACCATATTTGGACTGTAGGAGTGACGAAAGGGACGGTGTATAGTCTGGTAGCGACGTGACAATCACAGTAAGCCCGCCCTAAAGCATACATTGCTTTATGGTCTATTTGACTCTAAATGGAGCATAATTTATGAAATGAACATCATGCTGTATTGAAGAAGACTTGAAACTAGAGATTGAGACCATAAACTCATGTTTACAATGTTTACTGAGGGAATAAATCAAGAGAGAAGTAGAGTCATTTTCTCATAGACTTCTATACAATCTGAGGAGACATTAGAGAGAATGTTAGTTTTAAGACATGTTTCGGAACCAGAGGTTGCCGCCTGGCATATACACACCTCGTACTACATCCTATGGATCCTAATAATTATCATTATTATTATTATGGTAGTAAAGTGGTAATTGTAATTGTAGAACCATAAGATGCACAGCTCCAGCTGAAGTAGAAACCACTGCCACGGTGATAATTTATCCTTTTCAGGGAGTTGAACCCCAACCAACTACGCAGTTGGACGGCGTCTCTCAGGAAGTATGCATGGTCTTACAGCACAGATTGAAATATGTGAGCCACACAGACAAGCATGTCTATGCTCCGACGATACCGAAGGTGTGATCACAGCGGTAGGTTCATTGGCCCATTACCAGGACAAGCAGGGATCGTAAACAACAACACAAAGGCTCAGAAATAACATGTTTACTGTGGTGTCATATCATACCAATTTAACAGCCAGTAGGGCTGGACCATATGGCTGAAATTCACATCACAAACTTATCAAGATTTCTTTCAATGATAGATAAAATGTTTTCATGATTTACTAAATTAAATGGATGTGTGTCAGTGCTTTGCGGCATAACGAAACCCTCCAGTGCACTACAATGCACTTACTTTGACGTGTCGTTTGTTGCCGCAATTTGAGTGATCAAACCGTAACAACAGGGTGCATTTTGTTTATCGAGCTTCCTCTCCCATTCAGCTTGGATGGTAACCCAGTTAAATCAGAGTCCACCGGCATACAGACGAGCCTTGGCATGCGAGGAGGCGCTCCAGGGAAAAGAGGCCACCGGGCAGACAGGAGGAGCCGAGGTAAGAGGACGGAGAGGGGCCCGGTATCTTGAGCGGCACAGTCGCTCTTCGCGGGGGCCCAGCGAGCCGCCATCTGTCCCAGGGCCGGGGAAGGCCGGGCCAGGAGACAAGCTCCCCTGACAGCATGTTACCGCCATATGCTGCTGGAGCGCGTACACACACATGAACTGGGGCCTGGCTGAGAATGGCGTGAGGCGGTATGGTCTTTTAGTGTGCACCAAACTGAGCTGACCTATTCTGGTGTGGTCTGATTCACAGGGTAGAAAACGCTGCAGAGGAGATGACTGCTAAGGTTTTAATCAGAAGAAAGAAAATCTGTGCAGTGCTTGCCGCCGTGGCATGAGCAACTACTTGAGAGAGCACGGCTAACAGAACCTGGTCCGGCCCAAGAATTAGAAAAAAGGATCTAGGATTGTAAAATTAAACAAAGTTTGAAACCAACAAAATAACCCAACCTGGCCATCTATTGACACTCAGCACTGGACACGGAGGGCTTTGGTGAGGCAGGTAACTAAGAACCCAATGGTCAATGTAACTGGGCTGAAGTTGGGTCGATTTCTGGTTTTGTACAGGTTAATACCTTTGACTTTATGCAAATCGGCTGAATCGGCATGTCATTATGAGATGTACTGGCAAATAAAAAAGTAGCCTACACCAGTAACCTGTGCCTACGTCGTCACAGGGCTAAATCCAACTTGTATTGCATTATCAATAAGTAATATTACAGGGCTCACCCCCTTCCTACCCGGGCCAAGTACAATGCCACGTTGGGCTAGTAAGTAACTCTTGGCCAAGTGGTAAAAAATAATTAAACACATGGTTTTGACGATGGTAGTAGCTAAGGAGTGAGCCGTCTCGCCTTCTTCCCATCTCTGTGGAGAGTTGCGCATGCTCAGTACCGATCAAACATGCGGCTCCCTGAGTCTACATCCACACTAATACGTTTTTGTTTAAAAATGGAGTTTACAAGTTAACAAAAACGATCTCAGTCCACAAGGTGTTTCAGCATCATTTTCAAGATGATCTCCGTCCAGACTAACACTCCTGAAAACAAATATCACGTGACTATTCACGTACACTGGGCATGCGGGTGGGGCGGTGTAAACAGGAAGTAGATTGGTTGCTCAAAGCCGCTCGTGACTTCAGACGGACGCTCCGTAGGCTGGACACGCCGCTCACTGATCGCTCCAATGACAACTGCTTCCTCCGCAAGCATCCTATTACGTTGCTGTCAATCGCCTTTCCCTGCAGGTGGCTAATCTTGATTTGCAGACCCCCGCCCTTGGTAAACTATCAATGGATAAATCCAAAAAAAGAAAAGTCACGGAGGAAAATAGAGAGTTTAATTCTGCGTGGACGTATTAATTTGCTTTCACTGCCAACGATGCTGGCTTACCTGTTTGATATGTGGCGAGAAATGTAATGTAGAAAGATACTTCCAGAACAAACACACAGCATTTGCTGAAAAGTATCACGCTGGAGATGAGCGAAAAAGATCAATTTCTCAACTGCTGCAGCAAAAGTTTTTTTCTCCTGATGAAATAGCAACAAAATGTCAAGAATTGTCTTTATTCTTGTTCTATATTTTCATAAATACAACAAATTATAGTTTTTGTATATATATAATATAACTATATATAAAACGTTATAAGCTGTAATATCAAATAGCTTTTGTGGCTCCAGACACAATTTATTTGGTGGAAAATAGGGAAAAATTACTCTTTGGATAGTAAAGGTTGCCGACCCGTGCACTAGCCCAACTGGAAAGTATAAAAAAGAAACTAGCGAGTGTGCGATTGAAAAACAGAAAAAAATAACTTAGAGTGTGAAAAGGGTGCTGAGTTAAGTGCGTCACCTAGAGGTAAAAAAAACGGCCCGGTTCGGTGTTTTGGCTCAACTTGATATAACCGGTTTGACAATGATGACACTGGCCCCAACGCTAAACTGAGTTCCTTCAGCCAAGACGTGAGAACCAGCCATGATGCACACACGACGAGTGTGCCAATCAGCAACTAGAAGGGTCGATCAACAACTCACCACCACTGCTGCACTCTATGGACCAGAGTCGACCGGAGCCTGTCAGTGTTCTGAAACTACGATTTCCACCAGATATAGAAGACAAAATAACTCTTTTCAATGTCGCTGACTGGGGCACGGTTACAAGGAAACATGCTGGAGAGTTTTTCGGCTCAAAGCGGGGACAGTGCAGCTGCAGTTTTACTGTCCAATGTGGATTTAGGAGAAGAATTGTCCGGTCTCACGAGACAAAAAGAGAACTTTCAGCATTGAACATGGCTACTATAATCGGTACAATGAAGCATGGCAGCACCATGCTATGGGAATGCTTCTGAGCAGACGTATGAACAGAGCCAAAACATAGAGGTCCTTGAGTAAAGACGTGTGCTGGAGGAGTGGAAGAGATTCAGCTTTGAGTACGGCAACAAAGACAAAGGTGAGCGTGAACCTGATGTTCAATATGTAACAACTGACGGGGTACACAGACACAGAGGGACGGCTGGACTGGAGGGTTCTGGAGGTAGACAGACAGACAGATAAAGGGAGGGGACTGCCAGGTAACCAGACTGCAGGTCTTGTGATCTGCTCACGTCACTCCCAGTGTGAGACAGGAAGAAGGGCCACTTCCCTGCTCTGCTGACGTAGCTCTCTCTCTCTCTCTCTCTCTCTCTCTCTCTCTCTCTCTCTCTCTCTCTCTCTCTCTCATGTCTATTATGATGGAAGTAGGGACCATAATTTACTAAATGAACATCATGCTGTATTGAAGTAGAATTGAAACTAGAGATTGAGACCATAAACTCATGTTTACAATGTTTACTGAGGGAATAAATCAAGAGAGAAGTAGAGTCATTTTCTCATAGACTTCTATACAACCAGAGGAGTCGCCCCCTGATGGACATTAGATGGATGTTAGTTTTAAAACACCTCCGCATCGGCTTTACTTGGCAGAACTGGAGGTTGACACCTGGTTGATACCATTTGATACACAGATTTGGTGCAAAAGTTTTAAGATTTTTGACCATTCAAGAATGATAACAAGGGTCAAAAACCCTCCAAAATACCACATTAAGACACCAATCCATGCTGTGATTGGGAATGAAAACTTCTGCAAGAATTGCAATTTTTGGCGATTGGATGGCGCTTCTGTTGTGTAACTCTGCTCGGAAGGTCTCTAGATTGTGTTTGCCTGGTTTTTGCCCATACCTGCATGGGATTATCATAAAGTGGGCATGTCTGTGAAGAGGAGACTCGCTTAGTTTCATATGATGCCAGTATCTTCTCTCCGGCTTTAAGACTGAGCACGCCACAGCCTCTTAAAGACAGTACCGTCGGCGGGTCTCAGAGGGTTAAAATAAACTGCTGCAGGCGTGTGATTAACAAAGCTTTACATTACATTAAGGCTGCATGGCTGCATGTTACCCAACATGATTGTCGAGTGAATAATGGTATGCCCTTGGCTCGAACTTAGTCCAAATCCTAAATCATGTGCGACAAGCGATGCGTGACAGATGGACGGACAAGCGGGTCCTAATCCCGGCACCGCGGAGGGGGAATGTGAATTAGCTTCCGTCTGCTGGGATGAAGTGGCTGAACAATATGCACCAACTAGCCTTGTCTCATCAACGTCCGACATTTATGGAATGGCGTAAAGCACAAAAACATTTTAACACACGCAACCGGTTGAGATCTGCTCTGAAAACTTCTGAAAAGACAATCGTCTTTTACTTGATAACAAGTTTGACAGTGCTGCTGTATCAACAATTCCTTTATCAGCAAAAAAAACTTTCTCTGAAAAAACTATCAGCTGTAACAATTTGATATATCATGATTTACATAATAATACTCGGCGACAGAGACACAGAGAGCTAAACAGATAGATAAGATAGAAAAGAAAGACTGCAAAAACAAAGACAGAAAGTCAGATGGTGTGTGTGTGTGTGTGTGTGTGTGTGTGTGTGTGTGTGTGTGTATTTCCAGAGCTTGTTGCATGTGCAGACAGAGACGTACACACAAGGTTCCGCGCGACAGATCGGCTTTTATAGTCCGTGGGATTTTATAGTGCACACGGTGCTGAAGAGCACACACCCCTCTGGTGGCACTAAGCTCATTTCAGCCTCTCTGACAGATTCATGGCATTTCCATCACCTCATGTGTCTGAAAGTGTGTGTGTGTGTGTGTGTGTGTGTGTGTGTGTGCGCGCTTGTGCTGTGTTCAACTTGACGCCCCAGAAAGTCCTGTCACAGTTGGCCAGGTGCCAACCTCAGAACAGTTGGCAAGACAAGACTGCAGTGCTCTGCACAAACCAGTGGCATCTCTCTCTCTCTCTCTCACACACACACACACACACACACACACACACACACACACACACACACACACACACACACACACACACACACACACACACACACACACACACACACACACACACAGCAGAGGTGATGAGATTCTTGTTAAAGAATAGATGGTTCTCCAGCACTGTAGAAGTTCTGCACCATTATTTTCAGGTTTAAGCTCCAACACAGTGAGTGAGTCACTGCTGGAGGGAGAGAGAGCTTTCATTCAAACCTCCGCATATGAACAAGAATGAATACGTACGTGTGAGTTCATTACAGGAATACTTTAAATGCTTCATTCATTTCCTTTCTTTCCAAGAGTGAGATGAGAAGATTGATGTCAATATTATGTCTATGCATTAGGTACATAGACATAATGTACTAGACAACATTAGGTCAATTTGCAAGCTAACTACCTCAAGTCCCCTTTCCTACTGCAAAAAAAACTGCTTGGGTCGTAGCATTCTCCACAGAAATCCAGCAGAGCTGCCCGTTTAGGGGGAGAGGGCCCTTCAATGTGACTTTGAGGTAAGTCTTCACTCCCGTACACAGAGGAGCTGAGGTGGGGAGACGCTAATCGCTACGTCCACACGTAATTGTAAAAACAGCACTCGTTTGCATGCGGGCGGGAAGCCTCTGAGTGTCTGACAGAGGAACTGTGCTTTTAATGACTCAAGGCTGTGTTGCCTACACACCGGGTAGGTTAAAACGCTCCCCCGACATTCATTCCCGGGACAGATGACTCCGCAGCAGTCACAGGTATCAAACGGCTCCCGTTCCGATCGACGGTGAAGGGAACATGACGCTATGCTATGAGGCTAAAAGCTGCATATTTTTTACACGTTTGGTAGGCCCAAACTCTTAAATCTGTATGCTAAGCTAGGCTAAACACCTCAGAGTAGAGCTCTGTACTTAACGCATGGACGTGATTGATTTTGATCTTCTCATCTCTCCATCACCTCCTGAGAAAAACATCTGGATCTTTATCTTCTAAATGTTCCACTGTGTTCAACAGCTAACTTTGTCTGTCTGCAGTTTGAGTCCCAGACAGGTAGCGCACAGTGGGATTCTAGAAACTTTTTGGATGAAAACAGCTACCAGCTGATGCTGGAAACGACGCCGATGAGAGCGGCGGGACTCAACCAAAACATCACTGTTGTGGTCTGTAAAACAAAATGAACAAAAGGATGCTGAAAAAGCCCGTAGAGCTGAGGGAGACTGCAGATAACTATCTGTGGAATCGTCACTATGAGTGACCCTGTTCACATTACACATTACCGTCTGTCCCATTATTTGCTGCTTTAAGTTAACAAGGACATTATAATTGCCTTGTCTTTTTAGTTTCTCTGCTTAAACGGCTACAACCCCAAAAAAGCACAGTGATATTGTGTCCACACAAATTGTACAGGAGTGACTCAGCAACTTAAATCTCAGGAAGTCTACCGCTTTAAGGACTTAGATGAGTGGACTGGCTGATGATGAGGCAAAAGAACAATTCAGCCAACAACACAAAAGGCTGCCTGGAAATGTGAATCTCCTCCAATACGCCGTCGTAATGACTTCAGAGTGCTGCTCAGCGCAGCACCCCCACCACCACCCCCAAGTTAAGGATGAAAACACGCCCCGGACTCTTTGATAGGGCAAGAAAGGAAAAAAGGGACATGAAAAGAAGGCGAGTAAAAGACAGGGTGAGGGACTAGAAGAAAGGGGGTGAGTTAGTTGCCGTCCCTTGGTAGACTCTCTGCAATTAAAGCTGTGGATTCAGAGCCAGGGAAACTTCCTTGAAGGTCTTGGCAGTGATGTGAGGCTATGCCTCCTCCACGCCGACACACACACACACACACACACACACACACACACACACACACACAACCCCGGCTGACCTCTGTGTTATCTCACATAAACACACACCTTCCTACCTGAGCCTCCGTCGGCCTGCACAAACCCACACCGACTGACTCATTTACACACTGCGAGCAGACAAACACAGTCTTCATTTAGTACAGCTGCCTAGTAACGCGTCGGGTATTTTCTGCCTCCGGAGCAACATGCAGTCTGTGGGAAATAGAGTCAGAACAGCTAGCGCTGCTAATCTTCACGCTATTGTTGGTGTTAATTAAATTTCGCAGGCAAAGTCCTTCGAAAAAAAAAAAAATTACTTTCAATTTAGTAATTTTAGTATTCATTCAATATACTCAATTATTCACTGGCAGAATTAGTCTGTGATTTGAAATGAGCTGATGGAAATATAGAGTAACCAATCACTTGAACTGTAATGTAGACGCTTATTATGATAAGTTGGACATTATTAAGCGGTAGCATGTATGGCCGATACTGCAACATCACGACAACATCAGAGTAAGAAGCACAAAGAGAGCGGATTTTTAAAGGTGCTTCACAACCACAGAGGTGTTTTCAGACCTCTGCTCAGGTTTGAGCTTAGCCTTGATGGTTAGCTTTAATGTCAGACTCCATTTACTAAAAATAATTATTAAGTTGTTAAAATAATATCACAAAAATAGAAAAGTGCACTCAGTAGTGTGCAGAGGTGTGTCTGCAAGGATGCTGCCGTAATGTTTGTAAGCCGCAATTGTCTAATTTGCATCTCTCTAATATTCATCAGGGGACGACTTGTATAGTAGTCTATGAGAAAATGACTCTACTTCTCTCTTGATATTTATTCCCTCAGTAAACATTGTAAACATGAGTTTATGGTCTCAATTTCTAGTTTCAAGTCTTCAATACAGCATGATGATCATTTAGTAAATCATGGTCCATTTAGAGTCAAATAGACCATAAAGCAGGGGATGCTTTAGGGCGGGGCTACCGTGTGACTGACAGGTCGCTATCTGAGAGCAGTCCTTGTTTTTGTCTTAGAACAGTGTGTTTTCACTTCATAAAAGTTAATTGTAACATTTTGGTCGCCTAAAAATGTCTTATTCAGCGTTAATTTGTACTTAGCTCCGCCCTCTCATGTCACTTCTGGTTGCAAAAAAAAACAAGATGGCAACGGCCAAAATGCCAAACTCAAGGCTTCAAAGCGTAATAATTAGATATATAAATAGAAAAAAAACACAATAAAAGCACCAATAGTAGACACAGACATGGAATCAAACAGTAAAGCAGCTCTGATAGCGAGACTGGATGTTTTCAGGGGAGTGTGGTCCAGAGGGAGGGGTGGTCATGGAAACGTCACTGCCGGTCCGGGGCTTGAGCCTGGATGGTGGACAAGAGGTGGGTGTCACGAAGCGTGGAGGCTGGGAGAAGGAGCCCAGCAGCGGAGAGGGTGGGTGTGTGAGAAGGCCGTTAGTTATGGAGGCCTTGGTGAGGGAACAGAAGGAGTTTGACAGGAGGAAAAGTCAAATGGTCTGCAACAGACTCAAGGAAGCAGCTTGTGATGGTGTTGAACCGCTCGACTTTTTATGCCACGGAGTTCGGTACGAGCAACACTGAACAGCCATTTTCTAATGTTATATCCTTTATTAAAAGCAGGGGTGAGTGGGATTCGTTACAGAATGCCAGCTAGCAGATTTTTCTTTTTTTTCCCGATTTAAAAATGTTGCTCCTGTCCTGAGGGCTAAGGGGACGTCATCTGCTAATTTGCATTTATGTGGCATCAGCAGTCCCAATTTCAGAGTGTCTGCAAGTTTCTCCAAGTCAAAGAACTTTCTAATGCCAGGAAGAATTAAATAAATATATATCCAATTACAAAAACATATCTCCATATCAGATTTACATGATTTGTATGAAAAATCTGTGTACCGAGACGTCACATTTCTAAGCCTCGCATTTGAGAACTCAGAGCCTGCATTAAACACTATGCAAGTGCTTACATATATAAATAATAAATGTCTGAATACATAAATCATCCAATGGTCTTGTATAAAGTGCAGCCAGAGGCACAGAGTGAACACAGGCCTGCCGACTGATTTGGGGATATTTTGTGGCCGGAGTTGCGGCACAGTTGGAAACAAGGTTGGATTACATGTTAGAATAGCTTTGGTAATGGCCGACAATCACTCAGGACCGACCAAATCACCTCTTTCACTTTCCTTCAAAGGCGAGTAAGTTCTGCGACAATTTTGGTTGTGAAAGAAAAAGTTGAAGTTCTGGCAAAAAGACAAGCTTTTCTCCTTGAATTAAGTTGCACAAAGCGGACGAATCGAAGAGAACAGTTCAATGACATGGGATGAAGACAGATGAGTATCTTTTTATTTGTGCCTTCTTGAGGAGACTATGTTAAATTGTGTCATGGTCAAAATACATCCATAAAAAAACTAAAAACATCTCTAAGTCAGCAAACTAACACCTATACATATTTTGCACCTTTGAAACAGAACATCCTTGACACCGAAGCAGCTCCGCTTCTTTTCTTTCATACACACCCGGCCGCTGTGCTTCTCCTCTCGCTGCCGTCACGGTCAGGTTCCCAGCACGAAGTCACAATATGAGGCGCAGGTGTGGGGAACAAAAAGGTATCTGTGCACGCGAATCGCCCGAACGGACGTAAAAAAAAAGAAAAAAAAAAAGAGTACCTTTTCTAGTTTTTTTAAAAGTGTTTCAGGTGCCGATGGAGAAGACAACACAGAGCAGGTGAATGAAAAGCTCAGAAACGTCCTTATGATGGCAGCTTCTGTTGAATAATGCGCAAAGTCAACTTTTGTCTTTCTGTGAGTTTAATTCAAGCGTCTGCAGCCGGACTCACAGCACAGTCCAACGAATGAAAGAGCAAAGGACAGAGGAGAAGCCAGTGTTTTATAATCTGTTAAGTGTGTGTGTGTGTGTGTGTGTGTGTGTGTGTGTGTGTGTGTGTGTGTGTGTGTGTGTGTGTGTGTGTGTGTGTGTGTGTGTGTGTGCGTGTGAGAGGGTGTGTGTGTGTGTGTGTGAGTGAGAGAGACAGACAGAGACAGAGAGAGTGAGTTACACATTTTCTTGAACTGGTGCAAAAACAGGGTCCTGCAGAAGCGTTTAGGCCGTCTTATCTTGTCCTGTCCTTGGACAGGAACAGCGTACTGTTTGCAAAGATATCAAATCTCTCTCTTTATGGTAAAACGTTGGGTTTCTTCACATTTTCTGCCTGCTCACTACGATGAAGTATGAAGTCGGCCAGGTCACGAGGTCTGGAAGCATTCTTAATATCAGGAAATGTCCCATTACATCCTCCTTGTAAGACAAACTCATATCTGGGGGGTGTCCCCCCCCCATATTACCAGATTACAGATAGTGGCCGTCACTATCTAAAAGAGGCAAACATCCTGCTAAAATATATATATATATATATATATATATATATATGTATCTTAAAATCTAGCAAAGACATTTGCTGTGCAAACTTTTCTCCTCAGCCCGATCTTTCACATCACAAATGAAATGTGAGAATGTAAACACGATTACTTCACCGGCTCACAGTAATGTCATGATCGCCTTTAAACATGAGTTTATGGTCTCAATCTCTAGTTTCAAGTCTTCTTCAATAAAGCATGATGTTCATTTAGTAAATTATGGTCCATTTAGAGTCAAACAGACCATAAAGCAGGGTATGCTTTAGGGCGGGCTTACTGTGATTGACAGGTTGCTGCTCCTACCAAAGCTGTATACGGTGTCTCTACCTCACTCCTCCACATTCCAAATATGATAACTTTTGTTCATTGGTTGCAAAAAACAACAACATGGCGTCCACAAAGCAATGTGTGACGTCACGATGACTAGTTTTCAATGAGATTCATAGTCTGCTGGGCTGTAAAAGAGCATGTAAATGATAATGACTGAATTAAACATATGAATTATATCACATTACAGAATTAATTAATGAAAAATCGTATCATACAGTCCTTGTATCCACTTCAAAAAACCTAAGTGCAGCTCAGCCCCCATCTAAGGCTGAATGTGTTAAACTTTTCCGGCCCATGAGCCAGATTTAATCAACCAAGTCTCACCCTGGGACCCGGCTCATTAAAATGCACCGGTGAAACTCGTTGTGTCACCAGAATCAGGTCGTCTCTCAGCTCCTGGTTTTAGCAAACCTCTGCGCTACTCTGCGAGCCGGAGGGACCCTGTCTGCTGCGAGATTCCCTGCGAGTTCAGCCGGAGTTCACTCCACCTTCAGATTTAAAAAAAAAAAGTTGTTACCCTGTGGCTTCCCAGAGCCCGGTCACCGTCCGCATCAATAATGCAGAGACCACAGCCTGCTAACATCTCAGCCTTTGGTGAGAGGTCTGCCCGACAACACAGCGCTGAAACAAAGGCAGGCTGACGACGTCTCGGACCGGCACCATGAGAACAAGAGCGCTAAGGCTGGGGCTATTTAAAGAGCGAGGGCACACACACACACACACACACACACACACACACACACACACACACACACACACAGCAGCTGTATAACACCCAGTCGTGCACACACAGATGAATGGCTGAGTGTGCAGCATGTACACACACATGCAGACACAATCAGGAGTGTGATTGTTTTTCATGAGAACAGCCTCTGTAGCCTAACAGTCTACTGAATTGACCCTTAAGCCCCTCCCCCGTTGACAGGTCACTACCACTACCAGAGCTGTATACGGCGTCTTTAAGTCACTTGCCCACAGTCCTTATATGGGCACTTCTGTTCACTGGTCAATCTGCCCAACTTGAGGCTTGAAAACATCAGTCCACAAACCAATGGGTGACGTCACGCCGACTGCGTCCACTTCTTATACACAGTCTACAGTCTAGTGTTTCATATCCGTGGTTGTCGGACCCTGGTCACAGCAGAGCAGCGCATACTATGTACCACACACACACACATGCACACGCACACGCACACACACACACACACACACACACACACACACACACACACACACACACACACACACACACACACACACACACACACACACCACGTCTCCAAATATCTCAAAATGATTCAGTAATCGAGGACGATGCTCATTTTAACTGTTCACGATGTAACTGTGGAAACTATATATCTTTTATAGTCTTAAATGAGATTCATAGTAAATGTTTAATTTGAGTCAAATGAAAAGAAGAGGAAGGTTTTCAGGGTAACAGCATCAATGTGAAAAGTGTGTCCCTTTCTCTCTCTCTCCATGCAGGAACTAAACTGAATTATTAAATCACTACTTAGGCTTTGTGGTTAAATGAAGCTATGCAAACAAGGGTGAACTTTATTAAAAACATTCAAGCAGTAAGTGAATGCTGCCCGACAAAAAAAAAAACGGTTTAAATGTCCTCCGTGAAACTCGCTTAAAGAGTAAAAACGATATCAAATCGCTATCTCCAGCACCTTTTTTTCTGGTCGTTTCAAGGGTTTCTTAACTACTTGATCAACGACTCCATGCTGCAGTTTGTAGATGGCTCCTAATCAGTGTGGGAACCGTGCAGCCGTTAGCCAAATGCTGGGGACTTTGTCTTCTCGAGAGCTCCAGGGCTGTGACATCTGGAGAGTGGGTTATCCCAAAGAAGCAAGAAGGCAAGATGAATGAGGGGAGTGGAGCGAGTCCTGGTGGAAAGAGAACTGTGTTTTATTCATGATAACCATCGCTAAGACAGCAAACATGTCTCCCTTCATGAATGATGTAGCCCCACCCACACACTTCCCACTTCCTTTCCACCTATGACTGCAGCATGTGCCTCAGTCACTGTAAGAAAAAAATAAATCAAAAAACTGAACCAGGTGAGATGCATCATTTACCCAGCTTTTTGTGAAAATCCCAGTTATTGGTATCTGAGCTGCTGCATGTGGTACGTGTCAAAACACATAATGTAGCTCCCCCCATGGGCCAGACGGCGTATTACTGAAGATGATCAAATGTATCAATGCTCCCAGATTAAAATATGACCTACAGATAAGATATATAAGATACATTTGCTCCAGAGATAAACAGTCAGGGCAGCAGAACTCTGATGGAAGAGTACAGGGCTTTAGAAATACTTTGGTCAACAGAAATGTTTGATTAGCCACCAACAAGATGTCTGAAAAAGAAAACAAGCAACAAATTCCCAAATTCCCCAAAGTATTACCAAGGACATGACCCCAGTGTCCTCAATTGGAGCTAGGGCCCTTAAAAGAGTGTATGTTTCTGTATTGCACTAAGCGTGTAATCATGTGGAGTCATGCACTGCTCCATGGGCTGTGTTTGTATTTTACGGTCTTTAAAGACCAACTCAACACACCTGCAGGTCTTATTTCTGTACTCCGGGATGTGTTGGTACACCGTGACGTCACCGTTGGGTGTTGCTACAGGTAGGGATGTACAAGCCAATACTAATGTAAGTCAAAGGGGGATCGGGGGGCTCGAGACCAACGGCGTCTGAATTCTGAAAGGACGCAGTAAGCTCACCCTATTTTCTACCCGGTAGTACATTGTGGACAACAAGTCTAAGAACCCGTAACGAGGTTGCTTTTCAGAAAATAACTTCTTTAAGTAAGGCATCAAAAAGCATTGTTTTAGCATCTATCTGGCATTAATTCCCATGTTGTTACAAGCCCACTATTTCTTTATGGGGGCTGGAAATGTAAGCAGTATGATGACTGATCCACCCTGAAAGATTTCTCCAAAGAAGAGAAGAAAACAAAAACATCGAAGCCGTATAAAAGTGCCTAAATCTTGCAAAACAATTTGCACAAGCCATGAAACCCCCGATGGAGATGAACGGGATTGCTGCCGTCCTGAAAACCTGAGCGGCAACATCTCTGAGAGAGCTGTTCTGTGTTCAGTGACTGAGTGAGATTAACTCTCACACAGGACTTCTGCAGCACAGAAGAACACATCATGTTTTGGCAAATAACTTCTTTGATCAACTTATCACGGTGTGCCAACTGGGGTTTAAAAATAAAACCGCGGCGTTCCTCCGAGGGTTCCCGCGCAAGCACTTTGATCTGCCGTTTGAGTAGCACAACATTTTTCCGGATGCATTCAGTCGGAACTCAGCGAGATGCCCGAGAAGAGATGGTAAAAAAAAAAAAAAAAATGGTGAAATTGGAATGGAAATGTTAAGAATGTTTTCCTTTCTCTGGCCAGAGAGTGAAAAATCTTGCTTGTAGTGCTTCTCAAAGGATATGGATTTTTTCTTCTTCTTGTTCTTCTAATGGATTGCCAAATAACTTAAAAAGAAAATTGTGGTATCAAGCTGTTTCTCCTAAAAAAAACCTTCTCATGTTGATGCAGAGAACATTAGATGGAGAAAACTGAGCTGGTAGCGTAAACATAATGAACTTTTTCGCGATTAATTATACAGCAGCGCCAACGATCAATTTCGGATGATTACATGAAGGAAACAGCTCTGAGGAGAAAACAAACAGTTAAACCAACTCTGAATGAGACGTTTTGGGTTTCTTCTGAGGCGGCTACCGCTCTTAGAGTCACGTACACAATACCAGACAGTCTATTTGTTTTCTACACACACACACACACACACACACACACACACACACACTTGCCAGTCTTGCGCCATCGCTCCACCGACACATTACTGTCGCGTTTTTTGGCGCGTCACATGAGCTCTGAGACGGACGAGGCTGTATTATCAACGAGCTCGTGTGTGTGTGTGCTGGAGTTGAGTGCTCAGCCAGACTGAAGTGTGTGTGTGTGTGTGTGTGTGTGTGAGAGAGATAGAGTTCAGGTTGAGGGTGAGCCGTCAGCGGCAGACAAGCCCAGTCAAGTCCCCCCCCCCGTCTAACACACACACTCGGCCTCTCGCCTCGGGAGGTGAGAAGCCGCTAATTGGCAAAGGGTGAAACACACACACACACACACACACACACACACACACACACACGAAGGAGCGGCAGAAACAGAAACGCTAACGGACAGATGGGCGCGGACGTCTGGCTCCGACACGTCGCCGTGTCTAATAATACACGCGCTTTGCTCGCTCACTTTCTCCTCAACTTTCCCGCTCAGTTATTATTTGGTGACGCCGCGCCTTTTGTTCGCTCGTGTATTAATAGAGTCCACCGCCGCGCATCAGAGCTGACCTTAACAAGCGGGAGAAGCTCGCCCCATGTGCTCTTTGGTTTCAATAAGGGTTGAATTAAACTTGAAATCTGCATGTGATTATTTTTATGGTTTATGCACAAATTGCAATAGTCTTCTATTTACCAGTTTCTGTATCTACTTTACATTTATCCTGCATTTGATAATCAAGTTGTCCTGCAATATTGCAGCATGCAGGCTTGTTAGTTGTATTTATTGCATGCCCTTTCTGTGAGAGGGTCAAATATCTGCTTGCCCAAAGTTGATTTTTACTTGCCCCTTTAGGCGGCTTTAGTTTTTTAAATGACTGATGCTCGGTGATGGTGAGATTTTTCGCACAAAATAAATATCCATTTTCTCAACATGATTCCGTTTGTTGGCAGCCTCAAGTTGATAATTGTTTGATGAACCTTGTGTTTAATAGGCGGGTCAGGAGAGGGGTCCCATACCGTAAATCCATCAAAAGTCTTTCAGCGTCACCTGACTAAAGTCTGCCAATGATATTCATTCAAATAGGAGGTAAAAAAAAAAGGTACGAGAGGAAAACGCTGAAGCTCAGATGCTGCTGATACGGCTGTCAGGTAATGTGTACGTTTTATATTTGTGAAAGTAAATCCCAGCGGTCAGTCATACATTAAAAGATTATTTACTCTATTGATGGATCGATCAACAAACATGGTTTGCAGCGTTGGAGGTGGTGCCCCATCCATTCCTGTGAAAGTTGCCCAGAGGCGCATGAAGCAAAAAAAAGTTTGACTTGTCAGTATAAAATAACCCAAATCTTCTGCATCCATAGGACCATGGACCTTTGACCTCGCCTCCCAGCCCTCGATTCAGCCTCGTTCTCGGGCTCAATCTTGTGAACGAAGGAAGGATAATAACTCTGCGGTGGGTTATTAGACCGTTTCGAAACTTTTAGATGACAGATTACAAATGAGCTACGGTTTCTCTTTCTCACTGTAAATCTATGGAGAAAAAAAAGTATTTATAGTATAAGTAGTCATAGTTGTATTCATTAAACTAAGTTACCGGTTTGTTTTTTGTTTGTTTGGTTACACATGTAGCAGGGCCACTTTTGTAAATAAAACACCTTTTGTTATCTGGACAAAGTATCTTCTACCAATGGTCAGGCTTCACCACAGACCCCACGGCATCACGGCCGTGACAGACAACGGGTGTAGCATTGCTTACATGCAAGGCTAGGATGTGTGTATGCTCGAGATTAGCATTAGCGCAAGCAATTAGCATAGGTAGTAAGCACGTCGCCATCTTGGGTTAAGGCCGTCGTCATGTTTTTTTTGCAACCAATGAATAGAAGTTACCATATTTGGAACGCAAAGGAGTGGTTGCGGCAGCGACTTGTCAATCACAGTAAGCCCGCCCTAAAGCATACTCTGCTTTATGGTCCTTTTGACTTTAAATGGACCATAATTTACTAAGTGAACATCATGCTGTATTGAAGAAGACTTGAAACTAGAGATTGAGACCATAAACTCATGTTTACAATGTTTACTGAGGTAATAAATCAAGAGAGAAGTAGAGTCATTTTCTCATAGACCTCTATACAACCAGAGGAGTCGCCCCCTGCTGGTCAGTAGAGAGAATGCAAGTTTTAAGACACTTCCCGCATTGACTGCACTTGACAGAACCGAAGGTTGCCGCCTGGTCGGTACATAGACCTGAACAAATTGGGTTACTAGTATCTCAGCGAGCATGGAGGCCTGGCCAATCATAGCGCTTGAAGTCTATGGGAGTTGGTTGGGGACGAAAGCTGCCTCCAGATATGTCACCTAAGCTCAGCCAAATTAAATTGCAATAACCGTGTTCCAACCAGTAGAGGGCATGCATGTGTATATAATTTGCATTAAAACATAAAAATTTGGACCCAAATAAATCAATAACACAACTAAATACACATATTTCACCTACAAATAAAGTGAACCTGGAGTTTTGCCTTCATCCTCCAACCGCCTCCCAACTAAACCCCTCTTTCCGCAATAATGAAATGCTTGCTTGCGCTTTAGTACCGAGCAGGTGGAACTCTCAACAAAGGTGGCTCAAGATTCAGGGTCACTTCAAGTCCAATGTTGCCACGGATAAGGGGTCCCCGAGGTGCTCGCAATATGGGAGAGTACCGAAGCAACTGAACACACATTTGCTGATGAAGACCAAGTGATACGGTCAAGTTGAAGATGTTTGACAGTGTAACATGTTTGTTTATTTCACATGTGATCTTTCTGCTTACATTTACCATACAATGCACTAATATTGTGGTATTCATTTCACCCATATTCATCCCCGACAGATGCGACGATGAAGTCTGTATGGTAATCTTTGTGCATGCTTCGATGCAAATCAAAGCTCCGCTCTCATCCGTGAAGATAAAATACAACTCAACAACCACGACTCAACTTCTTGAGTACTAAAGGGCGCTTTACTGCCATCGGTGGAATAGCGTGAAAACCGACAGCGGGAACGAGTATCACAAAAGCGAGGTTAGTTGTGTGTTGAAAAGCTCCACAGGGTACCTTTACATTTAGAAAAATCTATAAAGAAGAAGTTATGGTCTCTAGAGCTAATTGCAACTATTCTAATGTATTCTTTTATTGGTATTTTACAATTATGTTGCAAGTAAGAAACTCAGCTAAATTAAATTATTAGAAAAGATTCAGTTAGAATAGCTTTTTTTCTACAACGAATAATCAATCTCAGATGAACTCCAAAGCCTAATTTTTTTAACTCTGTAAAAATAATAGATGCCAGTGAGTGGAGTCGACTCTACCGCCAGTCCAAACACTAGCAGAAATAGTGTACAGAAAAGGCTCAACATATAGATGACTGCCACTTAAAGCAAACATCGGTCTCATGTCCTAATACGTTAATTCCCCTGACACATACTTTTACACACACACACACACACACACACACACACACCATAGATGCCCTCTCATTGCACCCAACTTAACAAGCCTTCACCTGCACGGCTCACATCGCCGGTGCAGCAGCAGAGGAAACGGGCGAGAACAGGGCAGGTAAACACAGAGGGGAGAGACAGAGACAAGGCACTAACAGACAGCCAACCAGCAGGGCAAATAAACCAAACACACCCTTATGCACGCACTACAATTCTCCTTTTCAAGAGTCAGTAATCAAATTGATGTAAACCCGATCAGTGCTTTGCCACAGTATGGTGTCACATATAGATTTGACCATGTGAAAAGTGTCACGGGTCAATTTTGGGAAAATGTGCATCCACATAACTGATGGGGACAGTGTCATCCTCCTCCTCCTCCTCCTCCTCATCTTAAAAGATGATCTTTCTCTCTACTGGTTTCCTGTAGGAGAGAGAGAGGGGGGACATGTGTAGTTGGTGTTTTATAGTTAACCTTTTTTTTATTTATTTTTTTAATGTGCATGTCCTCTCATGTGGTGAGAGGATGGATGTTATCACTGTGGTCCTCAACCCCCCCCCCTTACATAGTTTAACGCCCCACACAGCTCTGCACCAACTCGCCGCAGGTGAAGCCACTTGGTGACACCGCGTCATCATATGCACCGCGTGCCTTATTTGCATAAAAAACGCCGGGTGGCCAGCCCCTTGCCTTTAGACGCGAGTGACGGACAGCTCGGGGTATTGGGTGTCTCATCTAGCCTCCCAGCTAGCTTGTTCATCAACTCAAAACAGGAGCAGTTGACGACACACTCACATCCGTCTCTACTCGGGGGAGTCATAAACGGTACAGTTAACACGGAGGTCACGGTCAGTGGGAGTGGGAGGGGGACATAGCGGACTGGGTGTTTTGGCCCCTGCGAATGGATGGGAGCCAGGGCTAGCCTGCTTGCTGCTTAGCCCCACGTTAGCTTAGCTCTGCTTTTCTGGCGCAGCTTGGAAAGCAGCCCCAACTCCTAAACAGCAACTTCAACCACCGTCAGACCCCCCCACCCACCGGACACCGGTCAGCCCAGACTAGCGTTTAGTCACACCAGCTAGCACAACCACAACGTTCCTCCAGCCGCCTACGACTACAGTATTATGCATTTAAAAAATACACACATGTACAGAGATAACTCGGGGGGGGGAAAGGGAGCATGTCGCTGGCAGTCCCTACCTGTAAACGCAGTCGCTGACGCGCTAAGCCGCCACGTCTGCTTGCTTTAAAGTCTGTGATGTTGTGTCGCTAGACGTCAAGTCCAACTGCACTACAGTGGATTCCAGTCTGGGGAAGCAAAATAAAAGCTCAGCTGCCCTACGTGCTGAGGATGAAGCTTTGGCGACACCTGCAGGTCTCGTTCCATAGAGCAGCCGGGCGGGTTAAAAGCGTGACACCTCATCCCTGACTCAGGTCTCATCCTGACCTGAGACGTGCTAACCGCATCCCAGTGTGTTGGAAGCAGTTCAGCAAATAGTTAAAATAGGTGGTTCTCTTGTCATTGATTCAAAGGCACTTCAAATCCAGTTGTTTTGAGAGGGGGGGGATTCCAGTATTTTTGTGCAGAATAAGGAGTTAACTGATTATAGATGTAAAGCAGAGCCAGAGGAACAGATACATTTAAATTAATTTAATACATTACAGTCATTTAGCAGACGCTTTTATCCAAAGTAACTTACAATTCAGTATCTCTACACACAGCTACGGGAGCAATTTTGGGGTTAAGTGTCTTGATCAAGACCCTCTGATTGATAGGCAGCCCTGCTCTTCACTTAGCCACAGCCACCCCTCCTAATAGAACCTTAAATTGAATTTAACAGTGTGCTTTGATGTTGGGATGGACTTCATGACAGACGGTGCAGCAGCAATGTCAGTCTCACTTCTGTTATACTGCCAGCAACTATATGCTGCGTGTTATGAAAGACCCGCTAACCCCGTTAGAGCCTGTGTGCGCCCTCTTCCATCAGCCGATAGTGGCCTTCTGAGCGTTTTCCCAGAGCGCGACTGCTGACTAAGGGCTATCACATTTTTGCAGTCCGGGCCCCCAAACTCTGGAACTGCTGAGGTCAGGTCTGCCTAACCCACCACTACTTTAAAATCTCTTCTTAAAAAGAGATTTTCTGTGAATTGTTATTTCATTACAATTTATGGGAGCCTTATTGTATTTCATTATTACGGTTTTATTGGGGTTTTTTCCCACTTCTTGTTGTGAACTATTGTAAGGAAAGTGCTATATAAATAAAGTTCATTATTATTATCACCATGCATGCATTCCATCAAAACGTAATGCTGGTTTAATCCCATTTCATCCTCTTCTCGTATTTACAGTTTTAATGTTTGTCTAAATGTTGACATTGGGTGCTTGTGCTTTTATTGTCCTCTGCACACAGGACACCGATCATAAAGCAAAAACGCTATAAATAGAAAGCTACCTGTCAAACATACAGTATTTCTTCCAATAACTTTCCCACGATTAAAGCCAGCCAAGCTATTTATCACAAAACTTTATTTAAAATGTGTACATACAATATATTACATTATATACTATTTAAAGCATGTGCAAATTGTGTATCTAAGTATGTCAGGATAGTTGTCGGGGCATGTTGAGAGCAGCCTGTGACAACACACTGCCTTCATATCAAAACGTGCTCTACTAGGAGGAAAGCCGTGCTCCACTAGTGTTCTTCCAAAGTGTTGCCACAGCGTGTGGTACCTAACAGGTTAACAACACATCCTTGATGAAGTTTACGTGCGTTTCCCCATGATATTCCAGCTCCAAAAACAATTATGGATGTGAATCCAATAACTTCCCCCCCAAGCAATTTTGGCCATTTGCCCCAGAGCCAAAAGAGGAAGCGGGGAGGTAATTTTCTGTGACTGGAACGGTGATTAACACCGTTTTGCCATGGTAACCATACTAAGCGGGCCTGGCGAGCTGCCGAACAAAAACCCACCAGAGGGAGACTCTTTTAGCACCTAATAACAATCATTAGCCATCCTAATGTAGCTGCAGCGATCCAGACTAAATCAAGTACATCTGGACCGCTTGGAAACGAGCCTTGGAGGTTGCCGGGAAGTCAACACGTGGCTCCACCGACAAAGGCCACTGTGCAGGTGGCCTCCGAGAGATGAGGAGCCATTTCCATAGAAACCACATCGGCACTGAAGATTAGGATAATGTTATGAAATGTAGACAAACCTATAAAAAAATAAATAAAAAAGGGAGTCTTTATATCTCATGTAGTCTTGATAAAATTACTTTATCAGGGTCGAGACAAAAAAATAAAAATCCCCAGAGCAAAAGGCAACACATCCCGACTGGCACCGTCTGACAGCGGCCGTGGAGACAACGCTGCCTTGTGACTCAGGGACGAGGCCAACACCAGATCTGGAGTAAAGTGCCAGAAATCATTAGCTCTGTGAAATGTCAGAGCGATGCAGACTAATTGTGAGCCAGTCAGACCAAAACGAGATGCAATCTTTTTTTTTTTTTTTTTCGCGGGCCAGCTGAGAACACCTGTGCCACATCCAGAGGCAGAGGGGGCCGTGTTGGCAGTGGAGTCTCAAGTCATCTCCAGTCAATCAGCCACTAAATATATCTCCAGAGCTGTAGATCTGGAGATATGACGAGGAAGCTTTTATTTGATCCATAGCCGTTTGCAGTTTTCCTCTCTCGGTACTCTCGTCCAGCCAGACCCAGCCAGCATGAGGAGTAGGATGGTTAGACTCAAGGCAGTGCCTCACCGGTCAGCTGAATAACAAGACTTCCACTTATCTCCGACTGGATGAGCAGTGAACCGGCGTGTCTGCCTGCAGTACTGGGCTTGAACTGGACGGGCAGCTTCAGATAGTGCTGCGACCTGATGGGTGGCAAAGAACGCTGGTCAACAGATGGATAGTTACAAAAATGATTTCAATTTGAAATGTTGAGCATGATTACACAACATGAACACATGCATTTTCACATAAAATGAAAATAAAGTACTTGGGATTGCACTTTATGAATCATGCTGGACCAGCGGTAGGCGACCTACAGCATGCAGCTTAAATCTGTGGCACTCTAGCAATACGTGTGCAAGACAGGTTTTTTAACTCAGATGAGGATGTTTTCATAAAGATGTCTTCTTGTATAATGCTCCAATGTATAATAAAAATGTCCTGATTATTGGAGAAAATATATTTTTTAAATGTTGCTTTGTACATGGCTAATACGGTAAAAAAGAAAAGACAAATCCGATTGCGACGTGGTGTCATATTAAACTTAAATGTTCACCTTGATGTTGATGTGACACACTGATTAATAAGAAAATGTAAAAATGGCACCCCTGTGCTGGACTACAAAAAAATAGCCTTAATGCAGAGAAGTTCACAACACACCTGCTGTAGGGCTGGCTCAGGTTCAGGTTGTGTGCAAACACACGGCAACAGTGGAGATACAAAAAGTCATGACACACAAACGTTATGTCCGACAACGCTTCATTTTTGTCGAGGAAGTGAATAAAGTTCGATATATATTATTTGTTAACACCACATTGTTCAACAACAGGAAAACACATGCTGTGCCCATTCTGAACGAGTCCCTCATCAGCAGAGCACGACCGGTGACCAGGCAACCCCCCTCCCACAGGCCTTAGTTAGGGAACAACATCAGTGCTCTCCGAGGCCTCGAGTGCTCCCCGCATACAGTAACGTCCTCCGGGGCCCAGCACCTCCCACAGTGAGCGGTCGCAATGGGCCAACGACACACTCTACGTTACAGCACAGAGCACGTCTTGAGTTGTGTGTTCTATATCCGACTAAACATTATTACCTAGCTACTTAGACCCGTGAGAGAAATCTGTGTAGAGCACGAAAAAATAACTTAAAATGGAAGTGCAGCAACAAAGAAAAACAGAAGTTGGCACGAGTTATCTTCCCAATGTGTCACCCAGCTACCATCAAGAGTGTCGAATGAGAGGGTGTCTGTCTGGGATAATGACCATTGGACTCACCTCAGGGAATATTTGGAATGCTTGATGTGGAAGGGCTCCGTAGGGTTTACAAATTTCAGCTGCAAGTCAATTAGAGAAGCCACACATCAAATACCAAATCCATGCAAAGCCCAATGACAATCGTTAGGGGTTATTACATTCATCATTTAGTACAACAAAAGACAAGACAGTCGTGCAATTTTTATTGGCAATATTGAATGAAATGAAACAATGTGAGCTAACATCTTCTTTGTACACTGACCCAGAGATAAAAGGATTTCTTTTAAAACCTTGCTTTAACTCAGCTCATCTTTATCTGGAATAGAAAGTGCTTCATATGTGTATATTGGACTACAGTGAGGAAGCAAACGCTCTCCCCGCGTCCTCCTGAGAATAAGGCGTGCCTCACCTCATGCGTGTCGGACGAGTTGTTGCGGATGTTGACCTTCAGGGTGCTGGATTCTCCCGTCGGCGTGGCCGGGAAGGTGTAGAGATCCTGTGGAGAATACACACCCCTCCTCACCGCCTCCTCCTGACTGAAAGGCAGAACATGTGTTTTAGCAGAAAGCATAACCAGCACCTGAAGATGAGACGCCTGCTAGAAAACACAACCTGTACATGACATTTTTTAAAGAATGTCGACTTTAAAATAAGGACAAAACATAAATGACTTTGAATTATTGAGTACTGGGTGCGAAGGTAAATTATAATGTGATGATGTGTTCACATGTGATCTTGTAAAATGCAGTGTTGGTGAGAAACTTGAATTAATCCAGTTGAGATGTTTTCACAGCAACATTAATAGATATCAGAAGGGGGGGGGGGGGGGGTCTCACCTGGTCTTGCCTGCTGAGGCAATTTCTCTCTTCCTGGTCTTGACCGTGGCCTCGGTCTTCACCAGAGAGCAGTCTCCTTCCTGTGGTCCTTCCACTGGTCCAGACTTCACTCCCTTTAGACACACAGACAAATCTTTAAGATCCCGGCTAGTAAGTTTAAATAATTCAATCATAAATAAAATCTCTATTCCACTTCAAAACTAGCTGGTTGGTAAAATACAACTGAGAAGAAACACGCGCAAACATCTTTCAAGTATATCATGCACTGCTAAATCTACTGCTAATCATCTGCAGACCTGATTAAAAACTAAATGTGAAAGACATCACACCCATTTTAGTTCCACATCAGACTGACAGACGCATATCTAAATCAAAGCCTCGCAAAACCGGAGTCACAGATTAGCATTTAACACCACCGCAGGATTTAGCACTCACACTTTTTTTTTTAACGCTGCATCTAAGAAATACGGCGACAACAAAAGCGCCACCATCGCAGCCACTTAACCTGCTTTATGTGGAGCCATCTATCAGACATCCCACTCGCTGTGTATGTCTGCTCTTAAGTTAACTGGGTCTGTCATAACACTTCACATTAAAGCGGAGCACACGCAAAGCCTGCGGGCCCCGTCTCAGCGGGAGGGGGGGGCGCTCTCCTTACAATCCCACAACCCACTTCTCTCATTTGTTAATTCTGTAACACTACAAAGCCACAGTCAAGGTACTATACTACCGTATGTGCTGCTGTAAAAAAAAAAAATCTGCCTGATTTGGTTTGAAACAAGTTAAATAGTGAATAAATGTCATGATTAGTTCAACAGAAGGTCTGATAAACATGGTAGATAAATGTAGATTTGGACATTTTCTGCTTCACATTGTAAAGGTTAGAAGGATGTACTTCATTAAGGGTTAGATAAAGCATGGTTAAAGTTTGTAGTGGGGTTCTTCTCAATAGTTAGTGTATTACAGTACAGTAGAATCAATATCAGTTTAAGAGTACCCGACGGGGAACTTAAGCTTCAAAACCCACAAAACTCTGTTGACCAAAGCAGTCATTTACCTCGCAAGAACACAGGGGATGCTGGTACTTCTGCTGCCTTGATTGGTTAGTTTGTTTGTGTTATTGTGCGACTTTGTTGAATCCGAACGTGCCCTTTAAAAACATCAAAGTTACACAATAACACAAACAAACTAACCGATCGAGGCATGTTTAGACCAACAACGCCCATGCTGTGAGGTAAATTTACTCTTTTTGTCCAAGGAGTCTGGTTAGTTGAAGAAAGCGTTGATAACGGCTAAGACTCTCCTCGTCAGAGAGGGCTGTCTTAAGCAAGATAAAGCGGAGAAAACATTTTAAATATATCGTACACTGAACTGAAATTGATTTTTTTAGGTGTCTAAAAAAGATGTTTTGCTGCCGTCCCCGTCCACAGCAGAACATTGCTTTACTTGAGGCTGGAACTCTTGTTTCTCCAGACTGGGGGGTGCTGACCGTCATTGACTGTAGCTCATACACTGACCACGGATAAGAACCTCAAACAACCATACTTCAGAAAATCCTATCCATCCCTTTAAGGAGAGAAAATAAGAAAGTGATGATAGTAAGAGCAAATGTCTTTCTGAGTTTTTGTTTATGTAGTACAGTGTTTGAGTCCCACTAAACCAATGAATGAGTCCTCACAGTGCCACAGAGTTGGAAGCGGATTCTGCTTTTCTGCTGGGGCTCAGACACAGGGTGGCACTCCAAGTCCCAAAACTGGGCATAGTCCCCTCTGTCCCTGGGCAGGAAAATAATAGGCACCTGGGAGAGCAAGAGAATCATCAGAGAAAAGGATCACACTTGATGATTGTCGTACTCCTTTACGTTCTCAGAGGCCGACCTCTAAGAAAATAAAACTCATAATAACTTTAAACTGCAAGGTTTTCAAGAGGAATATACAGCAACTATAGCTTATAATTAGCACATAACAACAATCACACTAAAAGAAAAAGAATTGAGTATTGAAATTGCATGCAGTAATCAAAGAACAGATTTTATAGGTATAGCTTAGCTCAGAGAAAGACTGAAGAATTCATGTAAAGTGTCATAGCAGTTTTCACAACAGAACACGGTTTTGCTTGAACTTTTTGAGGCATTGGTTTGACAAAGTGCTGCAAACAAGATTGGATTTGGTGAAGTGCTGTTGCCCTGGGGAAAAACAAAACACCAGTGGTTCAATTCTACAGGCCTTCCTCACAGTGTTTAGACTTGTCAGATAAAATAATGGCTGCATTCTACTTAGATGTACCACTTCCAAGGCCTTGGTGTTGTGTACAGTCTCTCTAGCAGGCTAACGGCCACACCTAAATGGAACGGAGCATTCAGGTCATCATTCTATGGCAGGTAAGTAGTTGCTAGAATTGACTTTGTTTCACGACAGCACATTGTAGGTAAAACAAAATACTATAATATTAATATTCTGAGATTAAAGTGGTAAATTAAGAGAAACTCAAATAAATTTGTGACAAAAAACAAACAAACTGGAATAAAAATATTTGTAAAATATCTCAGAAAAGAGTTTGTTATTTTGTCAAGGAACTAAATTACATCGCTACACTTTGACAAAGTATTAAAAGGAAAATGTATTCAAGGAAAATGATTAAACACAAAAAGGGTCACTAGTATATAAAAGCCTTAATTATAATTTCACTGAAGTCCATCACATGTAAAGTGTCCTAAACTATAAAAGTAGACATTGAAAATAATGTTTTTACCAATGTTAGTTTTATTGGCTATAAACAATAATAAACTAACAATGAATTAAGGTTATTTATGCCATAGAAGCTGGACAAAACACACATGAAAGAATACCAACAGGGTTAATAAAGTGTATACTGGTATGTCTTTAATTATGACTGTGTTCTAGCTATTGGTGATGTTGATCTGTAAAAATACCTTTTTTCTTAACCTAGATGCCCTGAAAATAACTCAGTGTTTATATGTGGACCTTGTAGGCAGACTATTTTGATCGATTAGTCTAAACTTAATTTAATGGAGCATGGGCAGCTGTTCCCTGGTGCCTCTCAGCTAACCCTACCTGCATCTTCTCATAAGCTCCCAGAGTGCCTGAGATCCTGGAGCATCTGAAAGCAGTGTAAGTGGCCCGGTAGACGTCTCCAGTGTTGTCAACGCCCTGAGGAGAGAGAAGGGACCACAGCTTGAGTGGTCACTGCTGTCACTCAACGGGCCAGCAACAAGATGACGACACCAGAAACATGCACAACATGTGAAGCTACAAAATAAACCCATTACTAAAGTGAGAAGAGTTTAGCTACACTCACATAGTGAAATTAGAACTAATCTTCAAAACAAAATCTTTTCATTTCCAAAGAAAAATAATAAAGGGAAGAACAGTAAACAGAATGACGGAGGTGACAGAAGAAAGAGATAATAGAAAAAGAAGCACCTTAACATATGGAGGAGCAAATGATGACAGGTACCACCTCACTTCACCGTCCCCATTCTGCACCTCCAGCTGGGCCTCTGAAGTAGAGGAGCAGAGTCTTAGTCTCCCACAGGAGCACACACACACACACACACACACACACACACACACACACACACACACACACACACACACACACACACACACACACACACACACACACACACACACACACACACACACACACACACACACACACACACCTAAATAGTTAGATTAAATTATATAAAAAATAAAATCACAATTTTTGACAATTTACAAAGCTAGTTATTTTTATATAGAGTTCACATGAATATCGGCCATCAAAACAAAATGCGCTATTTCAATAACCAGTGAGGTTTGAATACCACCCAACAATCACAACACATCAGGTGATCACAAAGGTGATTTGACAACATTAGCTGGCTAACATTCTGTCAGATGCAGTGAAACTAAATGGATTGTTTAAAAAAAAAAAAAAGAAAAAAAAAAAGAAAATTCATAATATATTCTGGTCACTACAGCGGACTGCGACCAAATTAGGCTTCTAGATCAAAATGTGTGAACAGAAACCTCCGTCCTCTGGTCAGTCCCCTCCCTACCTGATGTTTCCCCTGAGGGGGTGGTGGGGAACATGATGGTCTTATTGCTGATCTCCACCAGGGCTTGAGGTGCCTGTGGGGTGTGCGGAGGTAGCGAGGGCCTGGCAGCGAGCCTGGCCACAGGCAGCACCGGGGTGGCAGCCTGAGGAGGCAGGGCTGACAGGGTTGTGTCTGCTGGGGCCGCGGACACATCCAGAGCCAGGTCCCCGCGAATCTGGACCTTGATAAACTGAACCGGTATTCACAATGCACACGTTTAGCTCTCATTGAGGGACAGTTTAGATTTCTTCTGGTGTGGTTGTATGAGGTTCTCATCCATAGTCAGTGTAATAGTTACAGTAGATGTCGGACGGCACGTCCCGTTTGGAGAAACAGTCGGAAGTACCAGCACGAGAGCTAAGCAATGTGGACGATGTGGACGGGGACAGCAAAACATATTTTAGACAGCTAAAAAAATGTTTACTTTTTGTTTGTTTTTGTTTCTTTGTGTGACTTCAAGGTACAATTGTGTGAAATGCTTTTGTTGGGAGGCTCCATGAAAGAAAGAAAGAAATAATAAATTGTAGATATAAAAAGACATAAAACATAATATAATAAATATAGTAAACATTTTTTAAGAAAGAATAAAAATATCCATCTGAGAAAATACAAAACAAAAATCAGACAAAGTAAAATCTTTGTTTTCTGAGAGGTAAAATGACTGTTTTTGTCAATAGAGTCTGGTGGCTTTGACAAAAGCATAGACATCATCGGTAAGGGCTGTCTGACAGCAACGTAAAGCGGTGAAACTATTCTAAATGTACCGTACACAGCAGCACATTTCTTTGTTCCTGTGTGTGTGTGTGTGTGTGTGTGTGTGTGTGTGTCTCTGAGGGTGTGCCGACTGTCAGCTACTGTAGCTAATACACTGACTACGGTTCCTCATACAACCCAAACTATCCCTTTAAGCGCTCACAGCACAAGACAAGATCCATGACTGACTTGTCTTGAGGTTTGAAAAGCTGAATGTCTGAAGTGTCTCATACCTTCTGTTGACTGTCACACTGCACATAAATCTGTCCGCTCCATGGCAGCAGGGTAGATTTAGTTGCTAGTGAAGGGTTAGGGCTGATCAAAATCTGCAGGTGGCACCTTGTTTAACATTAATAAAGAAACAGGACACAAGTGGATTAATACAAATCATATACACACAGTCACATAGGATTAGGACTGGACCTTCTTCCTGTAATTGTTCATTTAGTGTGGCTATGATGACCTTTAGCGTATGGTATCACCTATACAGCGTGGTAAATGCAAATAAAACCACAAGCACGTGTGTTCTTACTGGGGCTCGATAACTCCATGCTGAGGGGTGATGGTGAGGCAGTGAGCGGGCCAGGACAACTCAAAGCTCAGCTCTCTGGATGTATTGTTCCGGATCTGAACCTGACTGGTGGTGGCTGTGCCGTCTGAAAACAACAACAAAATAAATTCATGCTGCTGGCTCCTCATCAGGCACCGTGTCATTCACCTTAGGGTCAGGGGTAATTGCTTTGCCAGCCATACTCAAAATCTGTAGTGAATTGAAAGCTACGGTGATATAATGGCATATTATATGCTCTTGAAATCTAGATTCCACTCACTGATGGTGGGAGCTGCAAGGACAAGTTGTTCTGGGTGGATGGTCCAGGACTCAGACTGCCTGTGTAATGGCTCTGAAGCCTGAAGGGAAAAGAGGCATTCTGCATTGAGAAGTATTTTCTTTGTTTATGTCAGATGCAGTGTAACAAACGTTTTCATCTCATCCAGCAGAAACAGCATCTCATTACTCAACACAATGAAACCATTAAAGTCCATTACAGAGGGGCTTCTGGTACCTTTAAGGAGGGCTCTGCCACTCTTAGTGCTGGACCTTGGGGACCTTTCACCGGCAGCACGTCCAGAGACACATTGCCAATGGCCAAGCTGCTGGAATTTACACAACAACAAAAACTGTACACTGTGTCTAATATGATGCATTTAATTTAATGTGCTCACTTTAAAAAACAATGTACAGACCTACAGTCTCACAGTATTGCTTTTTACATAATCAGTGCGCACATTAAAGGAACATTCTTCAATTACTCTCTTTGCGTTACCTCGTATTTGTGCAGAACATTCTTTTAGTTTATGCTTCAGTGTTTTATATAGTAAGGAGCGAGCATTATGACTGGATAAACAAGACTTGGATTATACTGCAGGTTTTGTGTGAGAGTTAGTAAAACTGTATCAAAACCCCCATTTATAGTTGTTAAAAGCAGCCCCCCTTAGATTGGACCTTTCTCAGTTTCTGTTCACTGTGAAGACATGCAAGAAAAAAGAAAAAGTTTTCTCCAAGAGTTCAAGGTAACACGGGTCGAGTCATTGATAAACAAATGACCCTTTTGTTTCCTAATCGTTAAAATGTATTCTTTTAAAGTAGAATGCATTCCCACATATATTTGACAAATAGATATTCCCGTTGCTGAAATGCATTACAATACTGATTAAGGTAGGCTTGTGATGAATGGATCTGTTGAGTCGGAGTATATTGCACTAGCAGTTAGTGTGACAGTACCTGTGTGTCTCTGAACGGTGTCTGGAGGAGGGCAGCAGCAGCAGCTCAGTGTGGTCACTCTGCTCACCGTCTGTGCTCTTCGTGCCTCCCAGTAACGACACCACTACCTTGCTCATGTTTCCGTAGAAGATGTGAGCCTCGTTGGGCCGTTGGGGCAGGTCGTAGGCTACAGAAGAGGGGAAGAATTACAGAGAGACACCAGTATTTGAGACATGTACTCCAACAACACTTTTTTCAATTGAATCTGCTATTTCCAGTATTTTCCCTGTACATTTATAGTAACTGGTTTGACAACCTCAGTGTATAGAGCATCAGACAGAAGTTTGAAGAAATGACTGCAGGGTACGAATCACTTTTCAGTAATTAATCAGCATGTGAAAACTTTGCACATTATTTATTACCTTTTAGTATTAGCTGAGAGGTCATATTGAACAGGTTTTCCGACTCGGCTTTATTTTTTAAGAGGAGACTAAATATATCTTTCGACTAGCATTATAGGGACATCTTACTCTCTGTGACGATTTCCTCTCCCAGGAACTTTTCATTGAAGTTGATGTTTTTCAGCAGACTGTTTTCAGGCAGAGCCTTCCGCACAGCCTCGGGTTTGCTCTGAAGCAATCTGAAAAGACAAAAGCACAACTGTATGGAATTGGATTTATAAACCATCAGCACTTTCAAAGATTTCTATTATTAAACATATCAGCATACAAGTCATCTGTAGGCAGGTGCGTCACACAAATACTGCTTTTTGCATTAAAAAGCTGACCATAGACAATACTTGTCCTTGATCTTATCGTGGAAATTAGAAAATGAAGGAATTGCTGATAAATGTAAACTGTTTCAGTTCACCTGCATTGTTGTTACTGTATGCATTTTATCTTCAGTTTAGAAGTGCACATGTTTTCTTTGGAAACAGTTAAGGCAATAAAGGTGAATAGAGGAAAAAGAAAACTAATAGATGTCGGCATGAACATTTTTAAGTGGATTACTTTCATTAAAACCATTATTTTGTATTATAAGTTTTCTGAAAATATATGTTTAAATATGTAAATGAGGTATTGTCTTACCAAACGTGTTAATTTGCATACCTCTAAACATTGGATAAAGCCAAGATAAAAATGATTGGAGAGTCAAAGGTTTTTACAGAGAGACTTTTGAGGATCTCTTTGTATCACTCCATAAATCAGAAAACACTCATTAAAAAAAAAAGCAATACACTTTCACCATGTTTTTTTTAGAAATCAGAGCAGTGCCTTTAAAGATATGAATTGTGGAATTCCAAACATTTTGAAAATACTGCATGTGGTTTGGGTAAAAAAAAAAAAAAAAAAAAAAAAGTATATTTCTTTCAAAGTAGTAAAATAAACATCTGAATGTGTATTGGGGATGTTTTCTTTTCCACTAGTCAGAAAGATGTTATGGACACTTAACAGCGCCAAAATCTTAAAATTGACCAGCGTATCAAAAACAATGTTTATACACCTGGAGTGTCTCCACTTAACTTACATTTTCCATTACACACAGAACAGTGCTGTCGTGGTGAACGGAGCAAAGTGACTGATACAATGCAAAAGGACATTTTGGTTACATCAGAGCTTTGTAATAAATCTTTAATTAGAACAGTTCAGATTTAATTATCAGCTATAATTGACTACTAACTCCCACAGTGCATTACAACTTTGATAGCATAAAAGCAAACTGCGTTGGAAGGTCTCACCTCCTATACTGCTGCCTGGAGACCTCATCTCCACAAAACAGACAGACAGTAGCCAGCAGTGCATTGGCTGACTGACACAGGGCCTGTTCTCTCTGCGTGGACTTTATTAGCACAGTGATCACCTGGAGAACACACACACACACACACACACACACACACACACACACACACACACACACACACACACACACACAGTATTAGTAACAGGGACAAGACACTTAAGAATCAGAGATTTCTAAAGAAAAGTACCAACTACAGCTAGAAGACTAAATGAAGGGCAGTCTTTATTCACATTAAATTAGTGTATTATTTTTGTGTTATAATAATTCCCCTACCTCTTGCGTCCTTTCCTTCAGTACAAACTGTGACGGGGCCAGGCTGATGACGGAGGGCTCCATGACCGATCGTGTCTGCACATCGGAGAAGGCCACGGCTTTGATGTACGCTGCTCTGGAGCCGGTGTTCCTCACGCACAGGCACACTTTGCTGACGCGGCCGACGGCGATGTCGCTCAGCGTCGCCACGTAGCCGTCCGCCTGCTTCCTCTGGTCCTCCAGAATGATGTTGCTCGTCCCGCCGTAGCCCGACAGAGGAATCTGAAGATGGGGAAATAAAGGAGCCCACTTAGACTTAAGTCCATTTCTTTCTATAGAAAATATTTTTTTAAAACAAGGCAGGAAAAGAGACAGAATATACAGAAGTTAGAGAAATGCAAAGAGAAAGAAGCCAGAGAGCAAGGCGGGACCAAACGGTGACATCCTCACAGTGAATTTGACCCCAGGCTGAGAGGGCCGGACTCCAGACTGTTTGATCTCCAGCTTGGCCAACATGCACGCCACCCTGGTGGGAGCGAAGAGCAGGTGGACGATCACATCCTCTCTGGGACGAATGGACAGCTCCCCGTGTCGGGTCAGACGCTCTTCAAGACTGAACATGCTCTGAAGCTGAGGGAGAAAAAAAAAAGAAAAAAAAAAAAAGTTTATACACTTCATATCTTCAACAAATACTTAGCCATGGTTTTATTTCATCTCTGTTTTATTAGATGGTATATAAATTGCAAAAGGTCATGAGAAAGGGTTAAAAAAAAAACTGGACCCTTAAAAAGGGGAACTCCACCGATTCTACACATCAAAGTCTGTTTACAGGTTTTGGGGAAAACCCGTCTTCTCTGAAAACAGTTGCATGAAGCCTTTTGTGGCTCCGGAGGGAGCTGTATGAAGTCTGATAAACTGTCCCAAGTGATGTCACTTCAGCATGGACTGTCGATAAGAAGTGGAGGTAGTCATCGTGATGTCACCTGTTGGTCTGTGGACTGCCGTTTTGAAGTGCAGAGATCTGCAATTTTAATGTCTCCATCTTGGATTACAGCCGTCGCAATGTTTTTTTGCTGCCAATGAACAGAAGTGACCATATTTGGAATGCGGAGGAGTGACGTAGAGATACTAGATAGGTCTCTGGTAGCAGTAGAGACCTGTCAATCACAGTAAGCCCGCCCTAAAGCATACCCTGCTTTATGGTCTATTTGACTCTAGATGGACCATAATTTACTAAATGAACATCATGCTGTATTGAAGAAGACTTGAAACTAGAGATTGAGACCATAAACTCATGTTTACAATGTTTACTGAGGGAATAAATCAAGAGAGAAGTAGTCATTTTCTCATAGACTTCTATACAATCAGACTTCTTTTTGAAAACTGAGGAGTCTCCCCCTGCTGGTCAGTAGAGAGAATACAAGTTTTAAGACACTTACACATTGGCTTAACACGGCAGAACCAGAGGTTGCCGCCTGGTTTTGTGTCAGTTTTGGTTGGTGTTGCAGACTAAAAGCTTGGAAAAACATAGAAGTGAGGCAGACCTCTGTAAGCCACTCCTCATCTCTGATTGAGGCTCAAGGAAGAAGGTTCGGCTAAAACGATTATTTAAAATAGTCCCTCATGAGTCCAATTAGGAATGCAATGCTATTCGGTGCAGTACTCCTTTAATGCCACATGAATGTATTCACCTCGGCCCTCTTTTCTATCTGGTTTACGCTACATGTATCTGTGTGGTCCAGTCGGTTGAACAAAGAAAATCCTGATTAAATAAAACCACACAAACGCTTGCAGTGGATCGCTGAATAACAAACACAAGGCACTGTGGAAATGAAACCAAACTCTGCATGTGATTCCCAGCAGGGAGTCGAAACACAAAAAACACCGTGCAAGGATGCTCTGAACAAGCAGGAATAGAGATGAGATGTTTTCGAGAAGTGAAAATATTACAACCAACCTGAAAACAGTCCTGGTCTTGACCACGAATAAGCAGCCGCAGCTGCTGTGTGGAGTGGCTCGAGTTGTTCCTTAGAACCAGCTTCTGTTGGCTGGAAAACAATAGCAACTGTTGGTTGTGTGAGAAAAGTTAGTGTGCCGGTGTTCTGTGTCAAACTCGATGCCTTTGACAAACTTTGACTTAAGATTGCGTCATTATCTCAATGTCCTACATTTAAGTCAACCCTGCATCCAGTTAAACCTTTAAAGAATGCATCCATTCTATGGGGGATTTAGCCTTCTTACTGCTGTCTGTACTTTACCTCCCTTCAATGAGTATAAATAAATTGGGCATTATGTTGAAATAGCTTCTGAGAAATAACACTCCCTGTAGAGACCCTCTGTCCCTTCTCATGAATAACATTATACAAGCCTTAATAGAATAAGAAGGCCCACTGGGCCTTGACTTTTTTTATTGATTACTTTCCAATGAATAATTGATAACTAAAAAAAGTATTTTTTTTTTTCTGCAACCAAGTTAAGTTGAAATTAATGAGGAAATGAAAAGTTGCTTACACAGCTCGTCCCAGAGTGACCCCTCCCCAGGCTACAAACTGCTTGTTGGAGAGAATTGGAGGAACGTCATCGGCAACGCCGGGACCAAAGATGGCAGCAAAGGGAATGGCAGGTTTCCCAGAGTCCTCTGGGACAACTTCTCCTCTCAGCGTTACCTCATACTGAGGACCCGATGGCAGCACCAGGATGGTGAGAAGGCTGCAACACAACGAGCACAACCGAGTCGATCACAATCCGTGAGTTGAGATGTCCACTGGACATTCAACACGTTTTGAGGGAATAACCGAAGACAGTCTCTCTCGGGGAAAAAAATAAAAAATAAAAAATGCAGGTGACTGTACAGGTTTTGGTATGAGATGGTTCTGTTTTTGGTAGACCTCGGACTGATGTGGATTAAGTGACTCAATTCTACAAAAACAATGTTTAACTCTCTTAACAAAAATAGTTACACTTCAAAGCTACACATTTTAAGTTTTGTGTCACTTTCAGTTTGATGCAATGTTTCTTTTCACCAGTCTACCACACACACACACACACACACACACACACACACACACACACACACACACACACACACACACACACACACACACACACACACACACACACACACACACACTCCTCCACCAACCATTTACATCCATGTCTGTCCAAAATGTCATCGCTTCATAATTTTATCCGTGAAGATATTTGTGTGAAATTGTCAGAATTAGCATGTGAATGCATGAGTTATGGCCATAGACTGTACACAAGAAGCGGACCTAGTCTCTGTGACGACAGCTTGACATTTTACTACCAACATCGAATCAGCTCATCCTGAATGTCTCACTGCGCTGTCGGTTACTTCAATAGCATTAAATGTTTGTATACCTTTCTCGACATTTCCTGCTGCCCTGTGCTTTGAAGGACACCACAATGCTTTGCTCCTCTCCCATTCGCAGAGACAGTTCATCAGGAGTCACAGAGAAACTGTCCTCAGCATCACTGCCCTTTATACAGGAATGAATGAGAGACAATGAGAAGAAGTGAGAAGAGGGCAAACCTATGGACAAGCCAGCAAAGAAACATTGGGAGGCAACTAGATAGAGCTGGGCATAAATTAATTTGATCAATTCATTTGAATGGTTTAGGACTATGCTAACATGTTTAATCTTGTTTATAAAAATGTTTTTCTTCAGGGATAGAATCATTCTCTTTAACTTCTCTTTTTGAAAAGTGAAGTTTGATGAAAGTCAATAATTCCTTTGCTGGCCTAGTTTGTTTTTAAAAAAAAAATCGTGGTGTGATGTGGAGAAATCTGAGATTTGATTTTCCGGCCACATCGTCCTCACTAAATGGAGAAAACAAGAAAAACAGGAGCAAAATATCATTGAATCCCCACTGTATGTGCCACAGTCTGAGCCCAAAATGTCACAGAGGCTTACCCAGATCTAATAAGAAAAGTAAAGGTCAGAATTACCTTGAGTTTCAGCTGCACGTCAATGTTTCCTGCGTTCTTTAATGGCAGCGTCTGTTGACTGGATTTACCCGCTGGAGCAGACAGGCTGACAGTCTAGACAGAAGTAGCACAAAAACTCTTCAGAGGACAAGGAAAGTTGAACAAGGAATGGAATGATGATGATTTAGCTCAAACTTGATGTTAAATACAATTAAAGTTCTGCATCCCATCAGGTTAACTTTTGCAAAAAACAGACAGAGGGTTAAAGCGGTCTGCAAATTCAAGACTCAGGCCACGTCCACACTACTGCGTTTCTATTTGAAAACGCATACGTTTTGCTGCGTTTACACTGAGCGTCCACACTACGCCGGTGTTTTCGAGCACCAAAAACAGAGGAGTTTGGAAACGCTCCCGAGGACGGATACGTTTGAAAACGCCAGGGTTGCGTATTCGTCTGGATGGTCGAAAACAGATACGTTTGGAAACGATCACATCTGAAGTCACGGTTAGCGGCTTTAGGGAGGGTGATGGACACAAAACGGAGGACTTTGCTGTCTTTATTAATGCTTATTTTTTTCTGCACAACTACTGTGAAGTCTGCAGATAAAATGTAAAGGAACAAAAGCAGTAATTGCTCTCCAGTAGGACAGAGACTTCAGCCACCAGCAGAGCTACGAGTGAGAACAGACGACAACGAAACCGAGAGGGAACGAGTGAGAGACGTGTGTTGACCACATTTATGGATCTTTATGTTGATTTTAAAGTAAATTTGATGAGTGAGAGAGAGAGAGATAAAGACCTGCAGCACTGTAACTAAGTCTGAGAAATACAACTTCTAAAACTTTCCACGAACTGTGTCTGAGTTTATAGAGGAAGATTTTAGAGAAGATCTTAAGTATGAAACACAACCTTTCATTATTAAAGACTACTTTATTACTGTCGTATTTTCTTTAACTAAGCAACCAATCTACTTCCTGTTTACATCAACACCCACTCGCATGCCCAGTGGTCGTGAATTCGCGTGATATTAATTTTCAGGCGTTTTAGTCTGGACAGAGATCATTTCGAAAACGTAGTAGTGTGGATGTAGCCTCATTCTTCATCTGCCTGCTGGGAAACTACGATCGATCATGTCACAGATCGGATCAGCAGATAAAAAGGGGGACAAATAAAAAACTTTTAGAGCTGCCCTGATAGTGTTTTTAGCTTTTGTTGATGTTTGACATGATTTCAACCACCCCAAGAGAACATATCACGGATCAACTACGGTCAATTGCAACACTACCGATTAGCTTAGCTTTTTTAAGTAGGTCACTGCTAATGACAATAGTTTGTGTATTCTTCTTCCATTTTTTTTATTTAACCTACTTTTTTCTTTTTCTTCAAATATACATTGTGCTGGTACAGTAATCGTCAGTTACATTTGATTGGCCAATGGAAAACAAGCTGTTCTATCTCACTACTACGAAGACTCGTCACATGGCATAAATAATGTCTTTTCCATGTATTTGCGTGCAGAGCTACACTATCAGTCTGAAAAACCCCAGCCATATGGCAGATTGAGTACCTGCAGGTCTTTAGGAGCATGGACCCGTGCTGTTCCAGACCTGGCCCTGAGGGGAACACTCCTGATCACATGACTAGGACCAGGAGAGTCCACTTCAACGTCCACCCGAGCGCTGTACTCATCAGCCGGACCAAGCTCTCCTGATGAGCACAACGAGATAGTGTTAGCAGCAAATTACTGGGTTCTGTTTGGTGATTTTCTTCATCACAGCAAAAAAAAAAAAAAAAAGAAATTCACAAAAAAAAAAAAAAAAAAAGGATGCAACAAAGAGGAAGAGGGAGTGAGATGACACCTGTAGGTAGGCAAATAGCCTGTACAGCATTTAATCATAGCTACCTTATGTGCTAAATGGATTGAACTCTTCAGGGGGTAAAAGATAAAGCAAATACTCATTCCCACCACAAATACTTGTGAACTACACTAACAAACTTTAAACTTTGATGCTTTTTACAATACCTGGTTTTAGGAGGTGCTGCAGCCTCGTCAGCACCCCCTCTACCCGCATTTATGCTACGTGCATAAATAATAATAAAGAAAGAAATACATACATACACATTAATGACTGCATTTTTTTTTCTGTACTATATTCCTTTTTAAACTGTACTTCTTTAAAATAGAAATACTTATTTCCCCCTGGAAATTGCCCATACAGCATACACTGTACTTTATATCTTAAGTGACATATTAAATAGTTAACACACTGCACTGACTTTAGCCTAAATGATGTCGACAGTTCAAACATTAAGTGTTGATGTAAGGTTGGTTACCTGAAGAAACAGTGTACTTTTGAGGGGCCTTGAAGTGAACCCAGACCATGAAGCCCTGTGGATTCTGAAAAATATAATAAATAAATAAAACTTATCATGTGACTGATGAAGCCAGTTTCACTGCTTAATAGGTGAGAGTATTACCCATATCTTAATGTTCTGCCTCCCTTTCAGAAACCAAACAAAAACACTGATTCGTTGCAGTGAAATACCACAAACACCTCAGCAAGCTTTAGATGCATTCATCTTAAAATAAGATCAGTGACCCGAGGATTTCTGGCCTCTCACCTCTCCGTAGCTGGCATGCATCACGTGATTCATCACCGAGGGAGAGGAGACCGGCGTCATGTGTCCAGCCTGCTGCGCCGCTTCAGATGTAGCGGAGACAGGCTGCGTGGAAAAGGTGAAGCATCGCCAAGCTGTAGCGTTCTGGAGAAATGAGGTCAAATGTGAACCATTCAGATAGGATTTATTAAGCTCACTGCTGTGTTTTTGCTGCCATTTCAGTTCCTCGGAGTTAAGACCAGATTTATGCCAGATGTAGGACCAGTTGAATCCAGTGTTTAGATAACCTAGATTAGATTTAGATTATGTAGAAATTACAGATGCACCTATTGATCGGCAGCAGATCAATATCATATTTCCGTCATTGAAGACATAAAGCTGCAATTTTTCACAACTGCAAAATAAAACTCATTAATTTTGGAAAAACTTAATTAAATCAGACACATATTGTAATTCATTCCCGTGATGCTGCTCAGGCTAATCGCCATAAACTAGAATACATACAGTGAAGGAGAGGTTTTCACAGCAATACAAAATAGAGTGGGATGGTGGTGAAAAAAGCTACTAAATATTAGTTCTTAGAAAGAAAATTGGAATCGGCGGGTCAGACTTTGGCTAATAGAAAGGCGCATGGTGCATCTCTGGCAGAAAAGCACTGTTGACTCACAGCGCTGATGACCAGCCGGATGGGCACTGTGGCATGAGTCCTGTTGAGCAGTTTGAGAGGAAGAGATTTGGCGCTGCCTCCAGGAAGGTCTCCAAAATCCAGACAGCCAGATTTGCTTACTTCAACCTGAGTATCAAAATGGAGTTGAGAGCCTGGCCCTCGTGCTATGCAACATATTTCAATTTCATTCACGGGTCATTCAGTAGCGGCCCCCACCTCTAGTGCAGGATTCTCTGCTATGGCAAACAGAACCACCCTTTTAGCAAAGATGTTGGCCCTGGCAGCGACCTCCGTCTCCGCCGATGCGGGCCAGGAGCAAACGCTGAAGACACACTGGTACACGCCAGCCTGTGGAGGGATGAACAACACCTTCTGCTCCTCTGTGCTCTTGGGGGCAATGATCGTCTTGTTCTTCACTATAAGCCACTGGTACGGCGAGCTGTCCACCTGTAGGTGTTGGCATCGGGACGGAAGAAAAAGTGATGATGAAATGAGCTGGTTTAGCCGGATATTTTAAAACAATTCTGAAGAGACTTTTAGTGTATGCTTTGAATTAGTCACCACTTCCTGCTCACCTTCTCTCCATCGATGGCCAGGCTGGTGACAGCGATCGACACCTGCTGCCATCTCTCGGAGGGGTTGAAGAGGCTGAGGGAGGTCTGTGAGGCGATGCCAACGCAACAGGCGTGAGGGAACCGCAGTTCTTCTGGCACCACCACGTGTCCTGAGGACGACAGAGGAACAGGGATAGCTGATACGGTGAAACACTGCCCCTCTGTGGAGAAGAAGTGCTAAGTAATGCTTTACTGTCAGTGAGTGTAAGCGATGCAAAGACTTGAGCACTATAATTTATCACAGGATTTACAAATTAAGAGTTAAACCGTTTGTGGCAATTTTCTGATTTGCACAAGAAAATGATTATCTCCCTTACATTTAACAAACTGACCACATATATAATTAGTTATGGTATGATAAAGATATTAACAAGACGACAACACAGTGAATGAAAATGGGTAAAGGAAGTAAAAACTCATAAACACCAAATCCACTGCTACCTCTCAGCTCCTCAAGACCACCTGCCACCAGTGGCTCTGCACCATATTGACTGTGGGGTTTTCCCATCATTCCTAAGTCCTGCTGGCCCTGATGGGTTCTGGGGAGGTGATGGGACCCAGCAGAACCAGAAATCCCCAGATGACCTGATGCGGGATGGATGTGTCTCACTGTGAGATCACTGTTGGGTATGCCTGGGGAAAAAAAAAGAAGAAAAAAGAAAAAAAAGAGAAAAAGAAGATGAGGCAGTTGCGCCATTATCGATATTTTCCTGGGTATTTTATGGTTTTGCAACAAATAACTCGGCATGGTTATTTATGAAAGCTGACAGAAAAGACATGCCTGTGGAAGACACGCTGAAGAGACCATTTCCTGTTGCTCCCACATGGTAGCCCCCAGGATGTAATGGAGCTTCGGGTCCCAAATACTGCTGAGCCAGCTGGGGGTTGAAGAGAGAGTGTCCAGCGAGTAGGGACTGCATATCTGCTTGGTGGGGACGGTCAATCAAGCCAGCACATTGGGGCTTAAAGCTCGGGATGGGCACATAGTGAAGTCCGTCTGACGAGTAGGACGGAGGCATGCCGAGTCCTCCAGCGTACGCCGAGCTAGCAGCGCCCCACTGCTGCGAGCTCTGGGGAGCTGTGGCGCTGCTGCTCTGCTGGATGTTCACATTGCTGCAGTAGCCAGAGTCCACTTTAGTGAGCTGTCTCGCGTTGGACTCGGAGAGTTGCTTGTGGTTCCTGCAACCTGCTGAGAGCTCTCCAGTTCGGTCCCCATGGTAGTGGTAGTTACATTCACTCTGGCTGCGAGTGCAGCTCAGACCGGAAGCACTGCGGGGGGGGTCCGGGCTTTTACACTGCTGTGCTGGTAGCGGGTCCAGACTTTTAGAATGCTGTGGTTGCACCTGGTCCAGGCTTTTGGGCCGGCCGAGAATATCGAGGTCGGACTGTGCATCTGGTTCCACGGGTGGAGTCGGACTGAATCTGATGATGGTGGTGCTCAGTGCCATGGTGCAGTTATTCTGTGGACGACAAGAAGAACAACCCACAAGAAATACCACACTCATGATTAATAAAGAACTGAAAAAAATTCTCAAATAACACACGCAGAAAACATAATTCACTATTTCATCCTTTTAGATCAGAGTGCGTATATACTCCTTTAAAAATACATGTTTAACATTTAATTTCTGCAACATTTACAACAGTACAGTCAAACTGCAGCATTTGAAATGTGTCAGATTTTAACAATATTGACAGTGACCTGGCTTTGCAACATTCATTTCAAAAGAGAACTGCCCTTCGTGTCTCACACATAAGGATTGGTATTATATACCACTATAATATATCAATACTAATACATTCTTATCCTGTAAGCAGTGATTTTGTGATGAAAAAGAACCAATAAGAGTTTTGATAAGAGTAGTAGTTTCAATAAAAATTCCTTACGATACCCGTCCCTACTCATGAAACAACAATGAAACTTTCAGTGCTGTTGCAGCTGAGATTAGGTACGTTAGACCTTGTCCTAGCGTACCTTTTGCCTGTCAGGTGTAGGTATGACAGTGCCATCGTTCATTGAGATGTACGTGAGCCTGCTGAGACTCGGGCTGGAGCAGGTCGACTCAGGAGAGAGGTCGACACCTGGACGGTTGTCTGCCAGACCACCGCTGGATGACACCATACTGGTGAGACAAGACAAAGTGGGAACAAAAAATATAAATAATAACTTAAAATACAAATGTATCAGTCAGTACTAGAAACTTAAATTACACTGGACAAGAGACTATAGGTGTAATATTAATGGGACAGTTACTCTCTTGACAAGTAATCAATTTATCCATTTGGATAAAGTTACAACTGAAGCCATAAAAAGGTTACTACTTAACAAAAAGTACTAATATTCAATTATTTTGATATATTAAGACTATATGTGATACCGTACCTATCAGCACTGGGAACGGAGGTCTGACTTGGAGAGGAGTGAGTGAGCGGGGAGGTGGACGGTCTGAAGTTACACTGAGTCTCCTCCACGCCGGGCTCAGAGAAACACTTCGGCAGTTCTGAGGGCCAAAGTTATTGTCAACATACACATTCATGATGTCATCAGGGCTGTGTCATATGATAGGAGTCATGATTCGGGGGCTATGGAGGAGTCCTGAAGGCATTTCAATACACCCCCCCCTCCCCAAAAAAAAAGAAGACGCTGGTGACTACATGATAGAGGAGAGTTTTGTTATAGTCCATGTTATGGAAAGGATTACTTTTTTTTCCTCCTTCGTATTTAGAAAAAAGTTAATTAAATTCTGGATCAAGTGGGTCAAATACGTACGAGCTTTCAGGCCAGATTTTGTGGAGGTACAGAATGAATGATTTTATAACTTATATTTTTCATTGCTCTTGCATGCACTTTCCCTCACCACAAATGTACAAAGTTACCCAATTTCGATCAAATTTGGGGACAGCATGAGAAATAAATCTGCCCATGTGCTGATCCACGTTTTATAATTTAAACTACTGTCCTAAATATAAAGAATATATATAAAAAAAACTAAATGAGGCTCTATTGTATTCACTATTTTACAGAGGCGGAATATAGATAACAACGCGGCTCATTTAGTGTTGTGTTTAAACCCCTCTACTGCTAGATAGCAAAGTGTATTGATATTTTCTGACCCCCCTAGATGTCATCTTAATATTCTCACAGTGGCAATACTTTCTAATTATGTGTAATATGCTGTCTACTGATCCCTACAGTTGTTTGAAGAAGGGTGATGACCGCCCAGACAACTGTTGCATGTGTGCTGTTAAAATCACAAGCCCTGTCATTTCTGCTTTTCACTCACCAGACACAGAGTCCAGCGGAGGCTGAGTGTTTTGGCAAGAGAAGCCAACATGTTTCTCCAGAGAGCTGCGAGGTAGCGGAGCAGCTGAGATATTCCTGGGTGGTGGTGGTGCTTTCTCTGGCGAATGACTCTGTCTGTCCTGCTGCTGCTGCTGGCCTGCACTCCTTGCCCTCTGTGGCGGAGGAGAGGAACCTTTAGAACAAGGCAGGCTCGACTGACCTTTCCTCAGGCCTGGTGGGTTACTTGGCAAGCCAGGTGAGGCGGCAGAGCCTTCATCACTCTTTTGTGATGTTTCTAAGGAAGAACTAGTATTGCTGGATGCTTGTGGGTTCAGTTCCCCTGGCTTTACACCATTTTCTGTGAGGGTCCTGCTTGAGGAAGTACACGTCTTCTCGCATGCTGTCATTTTGTCTGCAGGAGGCAGGACAGTGGAGGCCTGTCCTGAGCCCACAGACCTTCTGGAAGAGCTGAAAGATGTACGAGGACGAGGAATAGAGCTTCTTTTTGAGTGGCCCTTATGACCTGGCGATAACGAGGAGCTGATGTTTACTGTGGTCTCTCCTCCATCTTTGTCCTCGGTTTCTGTTCTCGCGGGCTTCTGTAGAGTCTCGCTATCAACTCCCTGAGCTGAGCTCCCCTGTTCGTCAGGACGTCCTGCCTCGGGGTTCCTGTGAGAGCTACAGAGGTTGTCGGCCCAGCCGGTCAGGTCAAAGGTAGTGTGCCCCACAGAGGCGTCGCTGCTGCCCGACACATCGGCCTGTCTCAGGTATTTCTCCATGTCGAAGGCGCTCAGCTCTCCGTAACACGTCCTCGGCAGTGCGTCCAGCAGGCCGCTCTGTTCTGGCTCAGGGAGGATCTGTGTAGAGTGAAAAATATTGTTTTAATTTGTTAAGTTTCCATTCACACTTTCAATGTTGCCGATCCCTGCAGCACAAACACAGATAGTAATTTAAGTATTTAACTTGAACAACCGTATAGTATAGTATATATTTTTTCTTAGCGTAGTTCTAATTACTTACAAGGTAATGTATGTTTTTCAGTTTGTCCTAGTGAGACATAATATATTAAGAAAGATTAATCTATTTCATAATAAGGATTTGGAGCACTAATCTTGCTCATTACGTTTTCTGTTCTTACACCAGAAAACAAACAATGTTGACTCCGATTGAGAGCACTTTTGAGAGTAATATTTCTATAAAAAATAAAAAAAGCAGCAAAGCCTTACATGTTCAGCAGAGCGAGGTTCCTCTGTGCAGTTGACAGCAGGTCCAACGGGTCCTGCCGACTCAGGTCGATTCCTCGCCCTGTTCCTCTTGGTCAGCTCCACGATCATAGCAGCTAGCTGCGATGGGTCGGTGCTGATGGACGCGTCGGCAATGGCTGAAGCGATTGTGCTGATACTCAGCATCAGGTGGCTGCTGTTATTGTTGGGGGACACGCAGCTTTGGTTTCCAGGGCTCAAATCCGAGCCAGAGGCCTCAGTGTGGTCAGGTAGTGCAGTTCTACCAGCGTGGTCCTGAAGAGGAGAAGGGATCTCATGTCAGAAAGCCATACTGCCACGCATGTAACCCTACATGGAGATATTGAAACATCAACTCATCCCAAAAAGTCCCTGTACCTCCTGTTCACGTGGTTCTGGATCAGTAACACCTTTCTGTGACATCCTTTCACCTGGTGCCTCAAGGGTTTTGTCCAGGTCCTCTGCAAGGAGATGATCATGAGTAACAGCAAAGTGTAAATGATTTAAATATATGGAAAACATCTGGTACATGCGCCTAGAAAGTGATTCTTCAGCCCGAGCGATATCGTCACCACACCTGGGTTGAGGGTTTTGTCTGCTTCACTGAGCTCCATGGTGTCACTGAGAGGAGAATTGTCACTAGCTGAGAACTCTGAGGGGTGAATCAGGGGAAACGGTTCCCTCTTCTCTGGAGAGGTGATAATGTAGCCGAAGGACGGCTAGAGGAACAAAGACCGAGCTATTAATACATGTTACAGCCAGACGGACTTAAAAACAATCTGCTTCAGCCCTGCCATAATTATTCTGGAGTCTCCCAGCAACAACAAAAAATAAAATAAATTAAACATATTCACCCGTTTCACCCAATCCACATCATCGGTGCTGCCCAGACAGCCCAGGGCTTCAGAGCGCTGTCCGAAAAACTGCCCCAAAGTCAGTCGCAGGTAGCTGTGGTCCCCCTGCTTGAACTCCGAGGAGACCTGGGAGGCCCTCATCAGGACGTGGCTGTTGGTGGGGGCCTTCCAAGAGGAGTCGCTGTGTAAGGTGCTGTTGCTGCTGGCTGGTTCAATCTGCTCCTCCTGCGCAAACGGCAATACTTATAATAAACCGCAAAAGGCTGTGCTTTATGAAAATACACGGTAGCTGAGAGTTTTAGGGGTCTGTTGGTGTCTTCTCTCACGATGTGGCACCAACACATCAAGGACAAAATGGGGCCGTTGTGTACCTGCATGAATTGGTGCTCTTTCTCAAATTCCTCTTGATCCTTAACTATCTTTCCCATAGCATCACCTGCAAGGAGGAATAATAAGTGTTTATGCATTAACGGTATTGCACAGTAACACTACATTAGAGCAATATTATAGTAAATGCAATAGTGGCCTTTGTACGTACTGGCAGGAACAAAGTCCTCAGTCTGAAACTGGGCAACATTCTCCGGTGTCTTCCCGTCAACCTCTTTCTCAAAGGAGGAGTAGTACGCCAGGTCGGTCACCCACTGCCCCTCTTCGTTCTGGTACACCACGCTATGGGTGGCATTGGCCCCTAAAAAAACAAGCAATGCTGTTAACATCTTACACCACGCAACGATGGGCCTCATGAAGGAAATGATAGATGAACAAATTTCCTCTCGTTTTTGTTTCGTATCCAAGATTTGGTGGTATTTTGTTAGCATCCATTGATTTCTTTGGTTCATCGATGTTTTCTTATTTTTGCTCTTCTCTTCTTAGAGAACAGTTTACGAGAGCACTTTAACCAAGATAAGAAAAAAACAGACTGTTTATCCAACAAGGAAACATCTTTAAATTAGAGTAAAATACTGTGAGTCCATTGAGCCCAATTAAGAAACTCTATAAAAACCCTTGGACGATAATGCATGTGTTCAGCTTCTGATTGGCTTACAAGCTGCTCTTTGATTCTTCAATAACGCTAGTACTGACAACCTGGAAAACCACATGTTTACCTTGCATATTTAAATAGTTTATTAAACAGTATATCGATTTCACTAATGCTGAAGTTCTTCTTCTTCCTCGTTTTTTTGGTGGCATCTCTTCCAATTCTTGGGCATGTGCCAGAGTAAAGTCGTAACTATAATAACTTAAATTCCAACGTTTTTCTCCATGTCAATTGGATGTGATCCTAACTAGTATTATTTCAATTCCCGCCTGCATTGCAGGGACAATACGGATGACCTCATTGCAGCACATTGTCTTTCAGACACGCTGGTGAAGATTAATTTGGATCAAAAGTATTTGCCTTATATAGTGTTTAATAAAAAAACATGGTCACGCGCCTCAAATTTATGATCATGTGGGGTTCATCCTTTAGCACACCTGGGTAAGAGCACATCTGGGGGCGACCCGATAGCTGAGCGATTAGGCCGTAAATACCCTGAGCAGAAGTAAGACTCCCAGCTAGACAGAGTGTTTGATGCAAGTCATTCCTCTACTCTATCGGCCCACATTTCTTCTTCCTCTCCAATACCACTTTCAGATAAAAGGCATAAAATGCCCAAAACATTTTTTTTAATTTTTTAAACATAAAAAGAGTTGGATGGTTAAAACTGTTTTGTGCATCTGGAGTTAACTTCTCCTATTTTTTTCCTCTTAACAAACTAAAAGAAAGTTGAGATTTCAGGCTCATTGTGTATTAGGTTTGAGTGCCTAGATCTAAACGTCACAGATAAAGCCAACCTTGTTGAAACTCCATCTCCAGGTTGGCTGGGCAATGGTTCCAGCCGTCATCTGAATCCTCTTGGTCCTGGTGGAAGCTCTGGGAGAAATACTTTGGTTCCAGCGAGGTGGAAAGAGGATTGTTGCCGTCCTCACTGGTGCTGTCCGAGGCCTCTGCTGCTGTCAATTCACCACAAGGTCCTCCCCTTAGGCCCAAGGAAGGCCTGGATCCATCAGGCTCATCTACTCCACCACCATCATCATCATCATCATCATCATCATCATCATCATCATCATCATCGCATTCTGGCAGCAGCACCTAAGGGTGGGTTTGTTGACAAAGGTAAAAAGGCTGCATAACAATGACAATTTGTTTGGATACTTGTCTCTGAGCTCTCAATTTGATTTAAAAACGTGTTGAAATGTGAAATATTACATGTTGACCGTGTTGTACCTGGGAGAGGTGGAAGTTCCCCTGGGTGCCTTGAAGGTGGGAGAAAGTTACATTTGCAGAGTCCTGAGGTCTCCTGAGTCCAGCTCCACTCCTCAGGTAGGCTGAGTCCAGAAGTTGGTCCACAGTGGGCCCAGACTCTGTGCTCTCCATCGCATCCTGCCATTCAAATCAGAACCACATTGCCAAAGAGCCACAAATCATATGTATTAGTATTTTAGCCTTAGAAGCCTTAATTTTTATAGTATGTTCTATTGTACAGTGCTTCGCATCTTCTTGTTAAATGTTCCCTGACATCATGTATGTATCACCACCATTCAATTAAAGTCATACAAAAAAAGAAAACAAGAAACAAAATGTAATATAAAATCAACATGTACTCACCAGTGCCTCCTGTCGGTCCAGGGCCATGCTCCAGTTGACGGGAGAAAGCCTCTGAGTTCCCCTTGATGGTCCAAAAGAAGAGCTGACCTCTCCTATTCCTACAGGACCCACACGGTCGCCCATCTGCAACCATTGTGGAATTATTTAACTGTTAGGTGTAAAAGCAAAAAACTATAGAAGATAACAGTGGGCCAATAAAATCTACTACATTATGAGGGCAAACAGGAAGTATGTGAGGTGTAAAAAACAAAAAGATGTCTTCAATAGGATTTAAAGTGTGGATGAAATCTGCAGATAAAGAACATGCGTCTGATAACATGAATGATACCTGTGTTCCTAGGCGCTCCGATGCAGCCAGAAGTGAGCCTCATTCTTACCTCAGTATGTCTGGAGAGACCGCTCCTTCCGTGTCCTGGCAGATTCAGTTCGCCGTCCTCATCCTCACCAGCAGCACTGCTCCCCACGATCCCCAGCCCGCGCAGGACATCATAGGTGGTCTGGACAACGGGCGTCGGGAGGGGGATGGTCGAAACCCCTCCGTCATTTCCGCTTTCCTCGCTCCCACTGCTCCCATCCCCACCTCCTCCATCCCCTGGAGTTACGCAATGACACAAAAAACGGTAGTCACTTTAAGATTAAATCGGTCTAAAATAAATTCCCTCAAAACTACTTTTGAATACATATCATAACATGCATTCACTTTGAAATATCAAGAATGCAGGAAAAGCAGCCAGAGAACCAAAAAGGAATAAATAAGGCAAGGAAGGAGAGGGATAGAAGCTGCATATTGTACCCGTGACTGGAGGGTTGATGACTTGTCCCTCAGCAGATCGTCTGTGTTCGATTCCAGACAGAGATGGACCGCCGCGGCCGCTGGAAGCCTCATCATCAGAACTGCCTCCCTCTAAGCCCGGCCTGAAACTGGGACGGTTACTCTCTCCAACCTGTACACACAGGTGGATACAAACAGAAATTACATAAAGCAAAACTCTGTTGTAAAGTACATTTTGATCAGAAATGATGAAGCTACTGGATGTAGGATTTTTTTTTAAGGCTTAAACTGATTATTATATTTGAGAGTTTTAAAATTCTGATAATATTGTTTTTGATTTCTGACCAGTTGTCGGGAGGTGCTGGGCAGCAGCCGTGTCCTGGTGGCACTGCTGCTCCTTCTGACACACTCCAGCTCGTCCTCGGTGTCCTCGGCGCTGGCAGGACACGAGTCCATACCCGTAGCAGCCAGACGCACATCCGGCATCTGGAAGTCCTCCTGAAGGAAAGTGAGAGATTACAAAGACATGGAGAATAAATTATATGGGGAGAACATGTAATGGTTGTTTGATTTGAGTTAAGTATATGATTCACAAAAGTAATGACATATTTGCAGGTAGAGAGTCAGAGCAATTGGGAAGCCTTCGCCAAAACCACAAATTGCCAGGTGATATTTACAAAACTCAACAGTATTTTCAGGCAGAAAGATCATATTCATACTTACTCTCCATGTAATCAGCACATGGGCACAAAACAGTAAGGGTGTAAATGTGCTCACCTGATTGTAGTCATCCAGGAACTGGTGTCTATACTGGTCTGGTTCTGTAGAACTTGGGTTTGATATGTTGTCAGTAACACCGGGGAGTCCCTATGAACAAAGACATATATATTAATGCGGATACAACAGATCAAGTGAATGACAGTTGAATGAAAACCCACTTTAAACAGTTGTCTAATGACTCACTAATGCTGGTAAGGTGTAAGAGACAAAGTGTTTCAAAAGGGGACTTACTGTTGCAGGAATCTCTTGGCCCTCCACTCTGCCTCTCTGCATGGCAGGAGGCACCAGATTATTGAAATACTGCTCTAGCTCATCATCAGGCAAGTCGTTCGAATCAATGTCATCATCTGGGAATCAAATGCACGTTCACAAAATCACTCAAGCTTTGACTAAATGTCGGTAATCTATGTTGAAAAAAGAAGGCTGAATAAAAAGGCTGTGTGAACCTGTGATGTCACTGTTCATGCTGTCCACACACATGAGCTTCTCGTTCACCAGGAAGCTTGAGTTGCTGCCACTGAAATGGTCACTGTCCACTCCCTCACTCTGCACGTCGTCGACCTCCTCGGCTGTAGCTGGTAAGAGCTGAGCCTGTTTCAACTGTCCAGGAAAAGAGAACGGATTCACAGGAACCTGATCATAGTTTTGTTGGAGGTAAAAACAGCATTCATACATTAGAAACATTGTTTAAAATCCAAAACACAAACCTATATTTGAAAATATTTTTGAAAATCCTTTGTATCCTGTAAGGAACTAGGGTAGAACGAGACTATTTAAAAGACGAAATATGCCTAATTCTAAAGACATTAAACTGAAAATTAAGCAACATAAAAGGTTTTCAATTATACGAGTTAAGCCTCAAAATGGGTCACGTGATTTTCTCTTTCTGATATGCACATGAAAAAGGTCCACATTTTTATGAGCAATAAAATGACTATTATTATTATCTATATGGCCCAGTTTTGAGTCTACGGGTTACTGCAAAAGATCAATCATATAAAATGTACAACTGTCAACTAACTGGTCAAGAGTTACCAAAATGTATACCGTTGCATCTGTGCTATCTGGATGTCCAAAATGAGCAAACGTCAGAAGCCCCGTTGACAGATCTGTCAGAAGAGACAGTAAAAACAAAGTACATTAGTATCATTCAAAGAAAATGTGTCTTCATCTAATAATGACAATTGTTTCTTCTTTATATATCAGAAAGCACAAATATACATCCATATAGGTTCATGTGGTATTAGGTGAACCCACCTTTGATACGTTTTCCAATCAAGAAAGGAATGATTACTGATTCTGAGGCTGGGCAGTGTTATACCTACTGACCTTTTCACAGTTTACATCATAAAACATTGTAAATGGACTCCTTTGTATTTTCTGTTATGTTTGTTAATGCACGAGCAGACAGGAAGGAAACATGGACCAAAGCCGTTGCCATAGCAACAGATTGGCAATAAAAACACCAATATAGACCGGTGCATTGATATTTACCCGTCCCGAGTTCTGTGTGTCGGCCGTGGACTGAGCCCATCTGCGTGGTAGGGAGCCCCAGCATGGAGCCTCGGTTTTGAGATGCGCTTTCATCCAAATGAATCTTCACCAGCATGTCTGACAGACGGTGGGCTGCAATGAAGTCATCCGCATTGTCCCTTTAAAGCAGGTGGGGATGTAAATAATTAGGTTCACAAAAAAACTGACATGGAAAAAGGTGGAGGAATATAAATTAATATAGTTAAGACTAAGAATGTCCATACATTTTTAGTTACACAAAATATATATTTATGCCATGCTTTTAGCATGATTCACTGTCATTGAACATATGTACATAACTAGAAAAGTACTTAGTGAAAGAATTCAACCTAGACGGGTTGATTCACAAAAAGATAAATGAACATTTAGATGCATATGCGTTGCATTTCATAGCATGGCTTATGCTTTTAGGTGACAATCTCCTGCACGGATTTAAATCATGCTAACATTAGTCAGCAAGCAATGCAATTACAACAAATTTGGGGAAAAAAATATGCAATTACAAAGCAATTCTACGAACTAAAACATGAGATCAGCTTTTTTTTTTTTCTTTACTGACAACATTGCAAAAACAAATCAGCAGTGTGAACTACGTGTATTTATAAACTCACAAGTCATCCTTGAAGCTGAGGGCAAACTTGGGCTGCTCTCGAACAGATGACTGTGAGTTGGCCTCCAGATATGAAGCCTCAACAGGATCTCCTCTGTAATGAAAGAGCACATAGCACTGCTGGTACAAAACAACTGGTTGGTAACGTGCTAAACAGCTCCACCTCAGGGTTACTGCTCCAAAATGACATTTAGCAACAGAGCACTGACTCACTGTGAACATCCTGTTACTTTAGTGGGAAATGTAAGACACTAGAAAGGGCTGCAGCAACATGTATCCATATGCAGTTCTATATTTGGCAATCATGTCTGCGTGTTTTGTCATAATGTATTCCTATCTTATCTATTTTTAGCATATAAATACTTCCCTTTTCACAGTAGCATTTCAATGCTTCAACTAGTAAAAACACAAACTTCCCAAAACAGGAATTGGAAAAGATTTCAGCGTCCATTCTCACACTAGTCAAAACGGTTTGTGTCATGAGTCACAGATTAATGCATGAGAGCATTTCCACAAAAAGCCACATCTGTCCCAAGCAGCAGCGGGCTCCCACCTGTTGTCAGAGCCTGGTTTAATTTTAGCCACTGTGGAGGCAGCCACTGGAAGTCCAGGGCCTGAACCCAGTGTCACATTCCCCAGTGTGGCGCGGCCGCCGGTGCTGTTCAGGGACTTGCAGAGGAAACTGGGGAAGGCTTCATCTTCCAGCTTGTAGAAACTTTCTGCCATGGTTTTGAATGGAGGAGGGTGACAGCCAAATGTGGCTCGACCTCAGTTCAGCAGGTGAAGACCATCTGTAATGTCTAGGACTAGGGGGCATAAATGCAGGTCGGTATTACTTTAGGAACTCGAAGTAAAATACATGCAAACTTCAAAGTGCGCTGGCAGGGATGGGACCATTCAGATTGTATGTCGGCGTGTTGATACCACCTCACAGCTGTGAAAATCAGATATGAAAAGTAGTTTACCGCAAATATATAAAAATATTTTCATGCATATTGTTTCAAGGGGTGTAAAGTTTGGCCTGGCTACCAGAAAACAAATTGAAAGCAATTAACGCTAACGAGCTAACTTGATTTATCTAGGTTAGCTTACTTTCAACGCTAGCTCATATAGCGCCCCTTGCTAAAAACAAGAGGGGTTTGTCAAAAGCACCAACACACTCCAAATCTGAGCTAACTGACATTATCTTCCATTATTAAGTTCGATACAAGTGTTGCAACACAAGTTACAGACGACACAGATAAGTTGACTAAAACTGCGTGCTGCCCAAACCCCAAAGCCATGGTCCATTTCAACAAGAGAGTTAACGTTAGCGCTAAATCATAACGTTCACGTTAGTTGGACTTCAACTCACGTCCGACACTCCAGAAGACCGCCGAGATCTCGGTTCCTGTCCAACTCGAGGTTTGTCTCTATAAACTGGTGCGGACACGTTGCAAGGCGTCGTTAAGTTCCAAAAGAAACTTCCCAAACACTTGAGTTAGTCATTACTTCTTAAAAAAAGGCACAACAAACAACCCATACGACTGTTTGGAGGAACCAAGCAGCGCCCAAAATCCACAGGAAGCCCGCGTGAGCGTCCCTGTCACGTGGGCGGGACTTAACCAATTTAAACCGCTTTGATTGGACAACTAAACTGAGGAGGAGGAAATTGTCAATCCTGATAGGCTGGGATTCACGTCATTCCGCTGGACTTTTAGACACTTGGGACAGTTCGTGCATCTAATGGCAATATAGAATACAACAATATACAATAAATTGTGGAAATGTATAGAGTAAAAATCCAGCATTAGGTTGAAAAATAAGCTAATGAGTGTAAGTTAGGTTCTTTTCCTACCATACAGAGAGACATAAAAGATGTACATTATATGTGTTGCAGGTTGAGAGTGGAGTTTGTTGGATCAAGTGTTCCTCCCAAGCAACTGCAGGAGTCTTAGTTAGCAGACAGCTGCTTCCCGAGCATTCCACTTTTTGAGGCATCAATAGGAGTGAGCCATGAAATGAATAAATGTTATCCTTCCTGTCAAAACAAATGGCATGCCCTTTATTTTGCTTAATTCAGAGTAAAGCTGGGAGAAGACATTTTTAAGTTTAAAAAAGTAGGCCACATCCAGTTGCTTTCAAAGTACCATACCAATTCACACGTTTTAGAATATCATTCATAAAGTGTCAACAATAACTGTGACTTTTCACCCAATTCAGCATTGAAAAATAGTGGATCAATGTCCTACAAAAGAAATGTGTTGTGATGAATCATGTGCTATTTCTATATAGGAGCTGTCCCACATGGTAATCAGTCACTCATGAATGAATGCCGTCAGTTTCTGTGTGTGGAAGGAAAACTATTCAAAAATAAAATTCTCATATCTTGTGGCATTTATTCTGACTTCCACCATGTGTGATTTTAAACCACCGTGAGCGATAACACTTCCTCTGCAGGCACCAAAGGTTGGGGGTTGGTGAACCTCGGAAAAAACTTACTGGCCGCCTCAGGACTCCAAAATAAACAAAACTATGTGCTTTTTAAACGCACATTCCATAAACTTAAAGAACTAGAATACAAAACTGAATATGAGGAATGTTTAGTTGATTGTTCACATACTAACATTGAAATGGTTATCAAAATGGCTTCACTGGCCATTTCATGCAAAATTCACTAAATCTCCATGAAGGAAAAAGAACAAAACATTTAGAAAACAGAATCTTTATTAGAAATGAATGGCACTTGTGTTGTTCCCACCCACCCCTCCCCATTAACCCCATCCCTTCTTATTTGAGCTAAAAAAAAAAAAATTAAAAAAAAATCACAGTCCTTCAGCCTCTGGTAAGGGCAGCAGTGCTCTAGAGTAGAGTCTGTGGGGAAGAGGCTGTTGCTGAGGCTGAGCAGGCTCAGCGTCACAATGCTCTATGAGAGAGGAGGGAGGCAGCAGGTGACCATACCCGGTCCCCGCTCTGGGAGGATCCAGAGGCGGAAAGAAATACCTGAAGCAACACAAAAAAACGGATGGAGACGCAGATGACAGACACACAGACAGGGGGAAGACGATGGAATAGGGAAGGGGGAAACACGTCAAAAGGAAGTAGAAATGAGAGATTTAAAAAGGATGCATGTATGCTTTAGAAACTGAAAAAAGAGGGGAGAATGGCAGACAGAGTAGTGATAAGGGTTTATTCTCTAAAAGGTGGATGTGCGTTAGCAGGTTGGAATCTAAACAAAGTGGAAGCTGTGAAAGCAGAACCGTGCAGGTTTAAATTCCATCACAGAGCCCTTCACCAGAAAGTATTCAGCTAAGACATGACATATTCAAACGCAGAGACACAAGGGCAAGTGGCAGCTGGTGCAGAGGAGACATTAGTAATACGCAGGATGCTGGTTTGTCTTTGGAGAGGTCAGCTGCCGCAGGGGAGGGGCAAAGGGAGCTCTCTTGCCAATCCTGCATGCAACAAGCAGTACAATACCACATTACTTCAACAAGCCCGCCGCTCACAGACGAAATGCAAGACAATCTTTTATGCAAAGCCATTTTACAAAAATCAAATCTGGGTTTTAGAGCATGTCATATGCAGATGTTTAATAAGGTTAGAGATGACTCTAGAGTAAAGTTGAAAACTGCAAAGCTGGTAAATACAGAGGTTTTGTAAAGTAAAGAGGGTTGTTAAAGTTGAACATAAATACAGCCACATACCGACTCTGATGAGCTAAAACACTTTTGAAACAGTTTCATATAAACATCCAATATTAACTCATTTGTAATCCAAAACATTAACTGTACCTATAGCAGATGAAGAGTCACTTAGCCACTTAAAGCTACTGGCCATACCAGACCAAGTAAAGGCTGGAGCCACAACAAACCTGAGGGCACTGAATTGAGAAAGTGTGAGTTTCATTTCTTATGAATTCAACGTTGCATTTGTAAAAGAAAGACCGTTATCTCTTCTTTGACAAGTTACATTGTCTCGCTGTAGAGTCATAACTGTCAGTGGCTGTATTCATACCCGTGTGATCATACTCATATTGTTATTACGGTTGGTTAATGAGCTTCATTCAAGTCCTTCTGCTCAGCAAAGAGTTTGGCATTACTTGCTCAAGGATGCATTGAAATTGAAAAGTGATCTCAAAATGGCAATAGAGACATAGGAATCTCAAGCTAATCAGATTTCTCAATATTTACAAAATAATGTTACCAGACATCAAAATGGTTCTGCTGCATATCCCAAAATATAAATTTGAAATAATCGTCACATATCGAATTTATATAAAAGCGGTTTATTTTTATACCAAGAGTATGGTTAGCGCTAACACTGACAATGCAAAGTGGAAACTACTCTTGCATGCATCTGTACAAGTCAAGAGGAAAGAAAAAAAATAAACACACCACAGCACATCCAACTCCGCAGGCTCGGAAGCCAAGCTCTTTGCATGAGTGCATCATTTGGTCAGTGTGGGGCCCAGGAGGTGTGTCAGTGAGCGGCTGCAGTCCCGGTCAGTGTCAGGCATGATAAGCTGTCAGTTCTGACCGGCTCGGGTCGGCTCGGTTCGGGCTGGGTGAGTGGCGGCGGACGCACCACACCACCTACCTTCCTGCAGACATCCCGTTCAGGGCGTTCTGGGAGGTCTGGACCGAGGAGCCCACAACGGTGCTCATGGCTGTGGGCTGACCGGAGGAGCCGGTGAGCGGGCTGCCGTCCCCTTTCAGGATGCCCGTGCACTTCCAGTTGTCCATGTAGTTTGCTGCGGGGGGGACACGGGAGATAAAGTGAGTGTTCACGCTGCAACATGATCGACAAGTGACCATGAGTTCATCATTTCCTCCACAAAGTGGAAAAAGGCTGATGGAGGAATGTGTCATTTGGTACTTTTCCTTCTTTTACATTCCACACATGGACAATTAAAATGTGACACAAATGAGAGGGAGCCGAGGCACAACCACCACGTGATGCAGCTGCATCACCCCCAAAAAAAGCTCATGACATTCAGAAAAGTAATCGCACATAATTCAGTAAACATGAATTATTCTCATACAGGTAGCGCTGTTTGCTATGTGTGTCAATAGATAGAGTCTCAACAAAGCCAGGTCTTTTATTATATTTGTTGCCCAATTCTCCAAACTATTCATTCATTTATTACCTTATAGCCATGCATGTAGGCTAATTTGTTTTTATGTGCCATCGCTGTAATTTGATGTGATCATTGCACATTTGTAGCCGTTTTCCTTCAATGCAAAGGACCCTTGAAGTTAGATTTTAGTCCTCATGTCTCATTAGACAGCAAAGCAAAGTACAATGTAAGTGAACAATTACCACAAGTTTGAGGAAAAAAATTAAAAATCCTGCTTGACTTTTTGTTGTACTCCTGACTGAACAGGAACTGAACAGAGGGGTCGGTGCTTCTGGGATGCTCAGTGAGTAAAGACGCGACAGTAGCGGGTTTCTACTCCAACACACAACCTTCCACGAGAGGGGAGAACATGTGTGTACCTGACGGACATCTGTTTCTCTTACTGACTGAGTGGAGGGTGAGAGGAGTACGTCGAAAGAGGAGGTGGTTCTCCTTTGACACCCTCTCTCTCTCCCTCTGTGTGTGTTTGGGTGTGTAAAAGTGTGCATGTATGTGCATAATGTGTGAGAGAGATTGAGACAGTCGGCCTAAAGTGACCCAGACTGGAACTCTTGGTTTGGGTTTTTTAAGTTCCACTCAGGAGCGGCAGCTGAGTCAAGTCTGACACCTAGTGGTAAAATATGGCATACTGGTAAGGTCCCATGTTTGACTTATTTGAATGTACATCATAACAACTCAGATGATTTGAGAATAACTATCTGAGCGACCCGATCTGATTGATCTTTCGTAAATCGACTGATTCACTCAACACCTGGTGAGAGTATTTTAAACATGTTGGACTAAAATATCTGTCAGTATAGCAGTCACTAAACTTAAAGGAACACAGACGAGCAGTCGTCGACCGAAGCCGACAGTAACCTCTTACCTTTCCAGAGGCGCACGCAGCCATCATCACCGGAGGAGGCCAGCAGGGTGCTGGTGATGTTCCAGCTCACACGCCACACCTGGGAGTTGTGGTTGTCGAACTGAGCCACAATCTGCACCTCCAACTTAGTGGGTCCCGTAGAGGTGCTCTCCTTCCTGTCCGATGGATCAGAAAATGTATTCACACAGCGGTAGGTTGTCATTTAGAATTGCTCTAAATCGGTTGCGGCTGCAGAAGCGCGTCCGTTAAGACGTTGCATGCATATGGAATTAGTCACCTCATGGGAACAAGCTTAAAGATTCGGACGTCTTTCGTTGCGATGGCGAGCACGTGGAAGGATCTCCCCAGGTTTGGGGCGAATGCGATGTCATGGACGGCGTCGGTGACCGTCATCAGCGTCTCTGCTTTTGCATATTTCCTAGTGTTTTCATTATACTCATAGATCTGAACTTTCCCACCGTACGTCACGTTACTGTCGTCGCTCCCCACTGCAAACATTGGCGGGTGAGCACGAGAGCTAGGTGGCAGGGAGGAAACACACGAGACAAGTGTCACAAATTCACAGTTCATATGTTTAAGAAAAGGTCGGCAGCAGAGAAAACCTTCCATTTGAAAAGGTAATTTACAGAACGTCTTGAATTTAACACCACACTGCCAGAATGTTACTTATTGGACCAACTCTTTTCTTTTATTTATGTAAAGACAAAGGATTTCACTGAATGTCCAACTCCAGAAATACACACAGCTGGTTATTAAGACAAAGTTATTGTTTTTTTAAAGTTCACATCCTGCATAAATTACTGTTTCTGTTCATGACATTCACTGCTGTTACTAACAGTTCACTGAGCAACACTTCTCCTACTCCATCCCACAGCCTGGGGTTAATAGCATCTGTATTGTGATTGATAATAATTGTTGCACAGTTTTGTGTGTTTTTGTGTGGGTTAAGTTGTAACTCCACATTTAAACTTGGAAATAAGAGCATGTGAGGAGCACGTAAGGCAGTAATACAGCAGACAAGAAGTATTAGGTTTCAGACCCAATACAAAAGGCTTTTTCACAGCAGACATTTTAACATGAATGATCAATTCAAGTGTCCCAGTGAGCCGCGACAGGGTTCAACGTTATTGTTTTTTGTCAGAAATCTACTTGGCCAAAGTCAATTTTTACTTGCCCCTAAACTATTGTTTATCAAAAAACACCAACGACTAAAGTTAATTGTCATGTTTCATTATTATTTAAGTAAATTAATCTGGTGTTTTGTTTCGCCTACATCCTCCAACTTCACCCAACTAAACTTGCGCTTCAGATCGTATATTTTGTCTTTACCCGACCCCATTTCTCTTGCGAGTGCCCAAGCAATACTAAGTTTTATTGCAAGGCAAGGTACATTACAGCTAGGACTAGGACTGAAGAACTGTAAATCTTCTACACATTTCAATGTCTCAACAGTCCCCCCCCCCAGACAAAGTCACACTGCGGTCTAACCTCGAGGGGTTCCAAGAGATGCAGCTGCAGCTGAGCTTGCAGGAGATCTCGTGCTGCAGGGACCACTGACTCAGGTTCATCACGTCGGGGGCCTCGTAGATCCTCACCACTCCGTCCGCTGAGCAGGTGGTCAGCATCAGGCCCATGTGTTTAGGGGCGAACTTCACATCAGTCACTGAGGTTCTGCTGTCCACTAGCGTGGTTCTCTTTATCTAAAAACGGAACAGCGTGGAAACAATTTGGTCAGGTTCGAACAAACGACTGTAGAAAACCACTTTTAAATATATAAAAAATAGGGACAACAAACTATATATATAAAAAAATATTTTTTAATATTTGGTGCATTAGCAAAATTGTAAATATTATATAAATAAAAGGAAATTTTTGACGTCTGTGGAGGCGAAGTATCCCGGCATCTTTAAGCTGGAAGGAAAACTATACTGCAAAGCATCCACAACACACACATAACATGTATAGTCGCTTCATTATTCAGCTGACGTATATAAGGTGACTTAAAATGGCAAACATAGTTTCAGCTTTGATAACCAGAAGCTGATGCCTGACAACCAGCCGTGATGCTAGCGTTGCACTAACCCAGTGGCTCAGCCCTCTCTGCTTGTCGTTGGACTCCCCTACAATCTCTTCCCACACAGCAGCTGTCCTGTCGAAGGAGCAGGAGGCCAGAACCTGCCCGAATTCTGGATGAGCCCAGGTCACTCTCCACACTGATCCACTGTGTGTCTGCACAGAAGACAATACATCTTTTGACAAATCAATAAACCATAACACTAATTTACATTTCAAGCTGTATCTATATCCGTAAGCCCACAAGAGACACCGAGTAGGACATAAATAGATATGCTGTTATGCAAGCACGCTGGCGTATAAACTCAGATTTGACCAGGAAAGCCTTTAATGGTTAAAATGAATGAAGCAGCAGGAGGCTTACCTTCCAGCTGGCTGTGCAGTGCCACTCTCCATTCTCACTTTTATCCCAAACCTGAGAGAAAGAAGATGAGAAACAATGATAGGAAGTAACTAATGTTAGATAACACTTACTAAATGACAGGTGTAACGTTACTAAACATGCAAGGGGTATTTCTGCCGTGTTTACATGAGCTACACAGTCTAAGTTGCCTACAGCTAACGTTACCCTAGCTTGTATGCTACAGGCAAACTAGCTAAATTTAATAAAGTGAAGTTGCATGCGATAGTCAGAATTAACAACAGATTTAGCAAATGACCTGACGTAACGTCTCTGAACAAGTAGTGGGAAATGAGACAGCAAATCCAATAACGCGTTACGGGTGTTTCTAACAGGCTAGCAGTTAACGCTAGCTTGTTAATGTTAGCAAACTGCTGAATAATACTTCATGTTAACTGACATTACCTTGACACTTTGGTCACTGGAGCAAGTTGCCATTCTCCGGCCGTGGAAATCATACGATACATCGTGAATTAGATCTTTATGATCTGCTGCAATACTACGCGCTACAAACATGATTATATCTGGCTAGCAGGAAAACTAGCCAAGCTAGGCCTGTCACGTGTCTACACGTAACTTGTGTGCGCGCGTGTGTGTGTGTATGTTTGGCGGGTCCTCGTAGTGTGCAGCGTGTGCGCAATTACCCAATTTGACCACAGAGGGGCGCATTCAAACCAATTTTAGTTTAATCCTATGGGTAAATTATGTTTTGAGTTACTTTAGGATAAAGACTATGTTGAAACTTGTCGTGTCGAATTGAACAGCAATCAGAATATAATTTGGAAAAAATTGAAAATGCAAAGCTGACAAATAGAAATTAGTTTACTCTAACAATGTACACTTTAGCTCCACTGCCAAGTAAACTGCCCTCCTCCTCCGTTCACTGGGGTTGCCAGGTTTGGTGGAGTTATTACCTACATTTTGTATTAACACTCATATTGAACACTTTACGACAAGAGGTCTATGGCAGAAGTGTTTGTCAAATGTTTATTTTGTATTGTATGGTACTTTATTTATCATTCTATTCATGCCTTGTGTATAATGTGAAATAAAAAAAATTAAAATTAGGGTTGAACAAACTAGCTTTCATAATTAAATCGTTTACTGCAAGGGTCAGTGTTGACATATGTCGATAATATAATAAAACATCCATAATATGTTTAATACAGCAATATGTGATTAAGTCTTTTTTTTGATTGGTTGACAAAAACACATAACTGGCAACCCAGTAAGTCAGCGTGCATGCAGTATTGTGTTGGAGCAGCAGACTCCCCGCAGGGATCCCCAGGGTTACACACACACACACACACACACAGCGCTGTTTAGATGGCTGGCAGAAAGGAGTAACTTAGTGAACGGTACTGTAAATACTCTGTGATCATCCAGAAAGTGTCTCGGGGCACGAATAACGACACGATGGAAGAAGAATTTGAAGATATCGATTCGTCCGGGAGATGGCAAAACCTCTTCAATGTAAGTCGGGACACTGGGCCTCTCGTGTTTCTATGACGATCGGTTGCTAACTTAACGTTACTTGGCGAGCTAATTGGTTAGCTAACCCGTTAGACTCCTTTCCCAGTATTTGGTTACTTTTAGCCCTCTAGTCGACTCAGTTACTTGTGGTGAGCTATAGACTTCATCACGTCATGTAGAGGTTATGTACAGTACTATGCACGTATGTAGGACGAATGAGAAACTAGCAGTCCGCGCTAGTAGTCCCTGACTTCCGTAGCTAGAAAGCTTGTAACGTTAGCAAGAAAACGTGCAGCACAGTTGAGCTCGGTTAGCTAGCTAATGCTGGATGACGCTCGCAGACGTCAGCTGCAGTTTCTGAGAACTCATCAGGACTTCCAGAGAAAAGCGCATGTGTTTCACCACCAGCTGTCTGAGAGAGCCCAGCATTTCTATTATTTCTGTTCCGGTTGTTGAACTCTGGCTATGGCCGTATAATAATAATAATAATGTAACTACTAACCCGGGGATAACATGCAGTTGGAGAGATTTCGTAGCTAACATTTAACGCTGCCCTGTTTGGAAGTTACAGAGAAACACACGTAAACAGTCACTTTATAAAGTGAAAGCTGGATAAACTGTCCCGGGCTTGGAAAATCTATTTTGATAGAGTACCAAGGAAGTCAAAGGTCTAAAACTATGCAGAGTGTAATAATTATATCATGAGAAGTGGAATTGCTTTTCTCATGTTTGACTAACTATCAGAACCGGTATCTAAATAGATGGTAATATTGACATAAGTGAGTGTGTGTTTCAGTTAAAGGTATAGTCTGTGGCGCATCTACAGGGTGTTAATTGATAATAATAATCAAAATGCATGTAAACTTGCTATATAACATTACGATTCCATGCTATACTTTATCAGGTTTTTATTATTATTATTTTTTTGATAATGCCGTTCTCATTCCTTTAAGGTCATTCATTATAACTGATAATAATGATCATAATATTAATAACAGTGTAATACTGCAAAACTGATATTTTCTGTGATGGTCATCGTACCGTGAACATCTCATATGTTACAACAACAGTTCCTATGAATCTAGCACAGCATACATGTTGTAGTAAAGACCTTTGTATCATTGTGTGGTATGCACATTAGTGTGGGCTGTATTACTGGCCTCCACTTCAATCAGACAGTAGGTGTATGTTATCCGTAAGCATCGGTTTGCTTCACAGCGTGTGTTGGTTCCTCATCAACGTAATGGGGCACTCCTAACTTCCCACTTGTATCTTTTGTTTCTGGTGTCTGGCAGGAGATCCGTAACCAAGCCAGTGAATATCCGTACAAAGTGGCGAAGCTTCCAGCGAATCGGAATCTGAACCGCTACAGAGACGTCAGCCCATGTGAGTCATGAGATGAACGAGGTTGTTATTATACAACGTGTTCCTGCGATGTCTGTGTGATTTGTAATTGCGCCGTGTTTGTCTCCACCTGGTTTCAGACGACCACAGTCGGGTGAAACTCGAAAACTCTGAAAATGACTACATCAACGCCAGTTTAGTGATGGTGGAGGAAGCCCAGCGAGCTTACATTCTCTCTCAGGTACAGCTTCACACAAGCAGTGTCTGCATAAGTATATGTTTAAAAAAAAAAAAAAAAGTCTGAAGAAGAATGTACAGGATTTCACTCTGAAGTGTTGTGAGCTTTTGATAACGACAGGGTTTTTTTTTTCTTCTCCATGTATATTTCTCTCTTTTGTGTCCACAGGGCCCTTTGAGGAACACCTGTGGTCATTTCTGGCTGATGATTTGGGAACAGTGTTCCAAAGCTGTTATAATGCTCAACAGAGTCATTGAAAAGGGATCTGTGAGTAGATTTTTTTTGACTTTCTTGTTTCCAGGTGTCAGATCTTGATAGTGTTGGCTGTAGATGTTCCTGCTACACACAGAGCACTTTGCATCCATTGTCTATGATAGTTTGACTTTATTTGTCATTCTTAAGTCTACTACGCCAAAACTTTTCTGTATTTAAATATTATATGTTTTTGCTGGCAAAGTAACATTTTATATTTTTTATTATTTTTGTTCTGTTTAACTGGTTTTAATTAACCTGCTAAGAGGGCCTGAAAGGCTGGAAACATATGAGCTACTGGTTTTACTCAAATGAATGCATTCAAGAACATACTGTACCTTCCAACTTTAGAAAAAGTCTTCCTGTTGTGGTTATCTATTGAAGAACACTTCATCATTACGCTTCATCAGTCCTCAATAGCTATTCCTCAAGATTCTGTTAGGCCCCAAATGATCCCCTCCTCTGCTTTGAAGAGTGATTTGTGTCTGTTATCATTTTTTTCCACTAAGAAAAGATGGAAGAACTTCGTTAAAAGTCACATCTACTCCTTCTCCCCCGATGAAAACATCAGAATCTATGAAAATGCAAATATATACTATACTATCTTTTCATATCAAAAGTTTAACTGCTGGACACAAGATGCCTCCTAATTCACTTTAAAAGTTCATTTTCAGTGTGCGTGCACTGGAGGTTTTAAACTTTCCACATTGTACTTGTGTACTGATTGGCTTCCAAACTAACTAAGATATAAAGGAACAGTTCATCCCACAAATACATATCTTTCCTCTCTTGAATATAATGGCACTATATGGCACTTGGTTTGTGGTGCTCAAAGTGCAGCAATGTGTCTTTCCAGAAAACATGACCCTGTTACTCCAGATAATCCACAGAATTTATTGTGAGCGGTTTCATGTTGGAACTATTTTCTTTCAACCATAGCAGACATCTATGTCTACCGATGTAGACATAGCTAGGCAACTCACACCAAAACAATCTAGACTGATGAATAGCACCACAGGTAAGAGGACATTTTTTCTTTTATTTGGGGGGTGAACTATCCCTTTAAGGTGAGCACAGAGAAACCCCCCCCCCCTTCAGCAGATTCATGTAAAAACAAACCACATCATCCAGGTGAAGGAGCAATAAGACGTTTAACACAGTTTTCAGGGTAACTGGTGTTGAAGAAAATCCTCATATAACTTGTTATGTTGAACTTGGAACACTTGGTTTCATAAGAGCATTCCTCGAAAGTGAGGAAGGTGTGCCAGACAAGATGGAATATATCATTCCAATTGATCCCAAACATTTCCCGTAGGTGTATCATTTGTCCTGCCAGAATGTCTTCTTGACCCAGACGAGGACATGAGAGCATGACGTAATGAGGAGACCAGATGTGCTGTATTTGTGGTTCAATCGACTGATTTGATTGGTGGAAAGTGACATAAGGGGCTGACTTGAGACTATAAGAGTAAGCTGTAAGAACTAATACTTTGGGTTTGTTGAGTGTTACCTTGTGTACATTAAAACACTTCCCGCTGGTTGCAAACTCCAACTACTACGTCTCTTCTCATCGTTCCTGCCACGACACAGGGAATTAAAAGTTGTCCCAAAACTTTCATACTGGGTCTCATCGGGGTTGCAATGCTTTGTGGGAACTGCTTATTTATGACTTGTGGTAAACAAGCTGCCAAGTCCTATCGGGTATAGTATCTCAGCACTATTGACTGTAGTGACACTGAGGGAAAGTAATGTGATCCAGAGTGTTATTTGTACACAGTGCATTCCTTTACGTTGGTAGCGAAGATGGATTCCCTGAATTCACGCAATGTTCTTAGGAATGAAGTCCGCTATGGATCAAAGTGCTTTCATCCCGTAAGACTTCACTCCTCAGCTCATCCTTCAGAGGCCCGTGGAGAGCGAGTGGCTTTCTTATCCCAAGACCAACTGAATTAATTTTTTTGTCTCAACAGGAGAAGTGTGCACAGTACTGGCCCACCACAGAGGAGCTGCAGATGTCTTTCACGGACACGGGGTTCGTTGTCAGGCTGCTTTCAGAGGAGGACCGGTCCTACTACACGATCCGAGTGCTGGAGCTGCAGAACACAGTGGTAAGCATGAGAGGCAAACTATGAGATAAAAACTTCTTCTTTTTTTATTGCAGAGTAGTTCGAATTTTGGGTTGATATTTTGTCGGTGGGGAAAATGCTAGGTGTCTAGTTCTGTAAAAGTGCAGTGCGTTAACTGTATTAAAGAATTGGTTCTCCCCCTTGCTTTGCTTCTGTCACTTCATCCAGATTTTAATTTTCAGGACAGCTCCTGGCTCTGAACTTTACTTAGCCAGTCTCAGCTCGCGTTATCCTGCGTGGTCGTAGCTATTATGGGTGTACTTGTCTTTTCAATGCGACTTTTGTCATCCGGTCGTGCCAGGACACGCTCCGAGTTCGTGCACCAGTTCTGATAGTTAGCTGATCCGAGACCGGATCTTGCTTGCGTTACTGTGTCCACACTTGACACTTAAATGCGAACTGCCTGATCGGATACAGATTGGATAACATTTTGCGGAACGGTGGATAAACAGGTTCCATTTCCTGTCAAGTCTTTTTTTTCTGCTTACTTCCTCCCTGCAGTATTGGTGGACTTGTTATTAACGAAGCTCATGTGATTCGGCGATAAGCACATTTTCCTCAAAATTCTTCACAATAAACCCCAGTGCCCATTCTGCACACTATTTAGTTTGCCAGAAAAAACATGTAGTGTGTTCATAACATAGTACGTCAAATGCAGCATGCCAAAAAAATCCCAGGATGTCCTACTGCATCCAGTCACATTTTGCCCTGTGCAAGTCAGCAAGCTGTTCTGGCTATTTTGACCCACGATCCTCGGCACAGCGGATACTTGAGCCAAGATGCAATGTTATGACGAAAGTAGTATGTCCCTATTGAATGCACACTGCATGCAGCAGTACGTACTTTGTTAGGGCAGCTGCAGTACGTACTAGAAGTAAAAAAGAAAAAGTTAGTGATTTGGAACTCAGCGCTGGTCTCCTCCCTTTTGCTCTCCTCTGGAGAAGAACTCCAGTGTGGAGGGAAGACGATATGGAAGTTTGATATATTGTGCGGATGCTGTCCAAGCCTCACTGAGATCCAAACTCAATGCGAGCCGGGCCCACCTCTGCATGTGGTCTGGCTGATTTGAAAAGACGAGTGCAGCCACAGCCTTAGTCTAAATCGTATGATGATCGGTGCTCTGCTTGACGGGTGGGGGTGATGTTTTTCCAAGTGACAAATCAGCCCCAAGTCATGCAGAACTCTTGTCTCCACAATGCTGCTAAACACGGCCTGACATCACATTCCGCTGCAGATGGGGGAGTCGAGGGAGATCTACCACTTTCACTACACCACGTGGCCTGACTTCGGTGTCCCGGAATCCCCGGCCTCCTTCCTCAACTTCCTCTTCAAGGTACGGGAGTCCGGCTCGCTGGGACCGGAGCACGGGCCCTCGGTGGTGCACTGCAGCGCTGGGATCGGACGCTCAGGGACCCTCGCCCTGGTGGACACCTGCCTGGTGCTGGTGAGGACTGAGAGGGGGGGCGGGGGGGGGGGTGTCCCCAGATGAATGTACTCTGTGATAGTTTTAGAGGGAGAAATTGTTGCATGTTTGGATTGTACTTCAATGCAGAGATCATTTTTTAATTCATCACATCAAAGAAGTGGATTTCAGTGAAAACCTGGGACATTTCTTTTTTGGCAGATGAACAGGAGGAAGAACCCGTCGTCGGTGGACATACAGAAGGTGCTGCTGGACATGAGGGAATACCGCATGGGCCTGATCCAGACCCCCGACCAGCTCCGCTTCTCCTACATGGCGGTCATCGAGGGAGCCAAGCTCATCCCAGCGGTAAACTCAGCAGCCCAGGTAGCTTTTTAAACCCGATTTAAATCTGGGTTTAACTTTCAATCACGTAGCACTGAACTTTTAAAACTAGTTAAGAAAGATTCCATTCAAGCCTCTATTTAAAACATCAGTTTAGTTTTTCACTCTAAATTTGGTTAGATTGAATTCTTTTGCACCAAAACTCAAAATACGTGATCCAGTATTAACTTTAAACTTACACTTGAGGGGGTTTAACTCTAAAAATATCTGCCTTTTTTTGAGATGGATTGATTAACAAACAATGCACCGTTTTATTAAGGGTTACAAAGCAGCCTAAAGTTAACGGCCCCCCTCTTGTATAGCCTACTAGCAAGCTTCATATTGATAAAACATTCAAAACAGAGATTCGTTTTTAATTATGCGACAGAGCTCAGCTTCATTTTGAATCTGGATTAACTCATTTTAAAACCCTAGTTTTGTGAAACTCTGATTAGAACTAATATTAGAATAAATGAATCCTTGTGGTTGCAACCGTGCCTAAAAAACAGGCGTTGTTGCAGTATCACTCTTCTGGTTGTTTGTTTTTACTTTAAAACCATTATCAGTATCATTATGCAATCAGCCAGCACACCTGATATTTACATTGTTTCCTCCCTCCTCTACCTGCTCCTGATAATAGCATGAAAGCAAAATGTATATATTAAAACTGCAACAATGCCCCTGCAACAAATCTGTTAAAATATATATTATTAGGGCCCGAGCCACCGACAACGTCGGGCCAGCGAAGGCCCTATTGAAATTGTACTGATTATTAGGGCCCGAGCCACCGACAACGTCGGGCCAGCGAAGGCCCTATTGAGTTTCTAAGAGTTTTTATTAGGGCCCGAGCCACCGACAACGTCGGGCCAGCGAAGGCCCTATTGAAATTGTAAGGATTATTAGGGCCCGAGCCACCGACAACGTCGGGCCAGCGAAGGCCCTATTGAAATTCTATGGGGTATTATTAGGGCCCGAGCCACCGACAACGTCGGGCCAGCGAAGGCCCTATTGAAATTCTATGGGGTATTATTAGGGCCCGAGCCACGGACAACGTCGGGCCAGCGAAGGCCCTATTGAGATTCTAAGAGTTTTTATTAGGGCCCGAGCCACGGACAACGTCGGGCCAGCGAAGGCCCTATTGAGATTGTATGGGGTATTATTATTATTATTAGGGCCCGAGCCACCGACAACGTCGGGCCAGCGAAGGCCCTATTGAAATTCTATGGGGTATTATTATTATTATTATTATTATTATTATTATTATGATTTTTATTTTTGTACTTTGGGCGCATATTTGGGATACTTGCCATACATGAAAACTCACCAAATTTTGCAGACTTGTCAGGCCTGGTGAAAATAGAGGTATGATATAGGTTTCATATATGTGTGAAAAGAAATGTCTCTCTAGCGCCCCCTCAAAGTTGGACCGGCGACGCCCCTCGGCCAGTATGTCCGATTTACTCGAAATTTGACACACATGTCCAGATCCACTAGCTCTACAAAAAAGCCTCTCAGACCCCTAATCTCCGCCTGGAAAAAGTTTCCGCCATCTTGAATTTTGTGAAAAACACATTTTTGAGAACTCCTCCTACACACATTGCTACCAAATTTTCTGTGGATCATTATTGGATCAAGATCACATGAAGTTATCAAAAGCTTGTTGATATCTTAAAGCGTTTAGAAGATACGTACCAATGAACTTCTTGGGGCGTGGCTTGTTTTTCAATACACATAACTTCTCAACCGTGTATCCTAAAATCACCAAATTTGCAGTATTTGTGCATATTGCATGGTGGAACATACCCTGCAATTTTCATTCCATTCAACCCATAGGGGGCGCTACAGTATTTCACTCAATTTCAGTTTTTTGGTGATTTTTCATGTTTTCAGCCTTTGTATTTTAACGAACTCCTCCTAGAGAATTCATGCGATCGACTTCAAATTTGGTCGGGATGCTCTTAAGACCTTTGTGATGAAAAGTTATCAAAAGCTAGAGTTTTCATCAAAGAACCATGACGTGGCGGGGCGGCCATTTTGCCTCATTGGTCGGGAAGAAAGAAGTTGTTATAACTCCAAGGTACATTATTCAATCTGCACGAAATTTGTTATGCATGATGCTACTTAAACCCTTAGCACATTTCAATTGAAAAATGTTCAATAACTCATAGCGCCACTTACTGGCAAAAGGAAAATGTCATATTTTATACTTTTATTTACTCCTCCTCCTAGTCGCTATACTTTAACGAACTCATCCTAGGCACTTTGTCGGATCCACTTCAAATTTGGTCGGTACAGTCTCAAGACCTTTGTGATTAAAAGTTATCAAAAGCTTTACGTTTGACAGAATGGCTTAGCCGTAGCGGGCGGCTACTTTACGTGACTCCCCATGAAAAAAGCTGATGTAACTCAGCCGGACTTGTTCCAAACGCTCCTAAACTTCCCATGCTTGATAACACTCATGGCCTGAGGATGTCTACAAGCTCATTTTCACTAATACTCACAGCGCCACCTGCTGGCCAAAGTAATTCTGCGTTTTTTGACAAATGGCATCCGATTTACATGACTTTTACACAATGTTGTCTACAGTTGTTATAGAGCAACATAAAACATGTTTGTGCATGTTCTGTAGCACCACACAGCGGATACAGGATGCTGTGGACTATTTGCATAGCATCATTTCCTGCATCACGCGGTCCAAGCAGAAAAAAATCATCGGACTCCGACGTGCGTTGTCCGACTGTCGCAGACGATCTCGGCTGCATACGTTGGAGTCCCGCCGGCACCCCCGACGTGCGGGAGGAGGCGAGGGCCCGTTCATCGCTGCTTGCAGCTTTAATTATTATTATTATTTAAATGTTGTAGCAATGCACTTGCCACCAACGGTCTGCCTTTGCATAAAGCAACAACAAACTTTGCATTTCTGTAAGTTTACCGTAGCTATTCTGAAGCTTTCAGTCTGTATATTGAAGTGGTATAAACACAAAGGTGAATTTGGTCTTCTAGAGATTTAGTGTTAACAGACATGACAATCTCATACAGTCCAAAAATATTCTCTCAGTTCTCCAAACTCCGTCTGTCCTCTCCATCGTAACTTTGCGTTTCTGTGTCTCGTGCCCTGTTCGCAGCAGAACAAGCAGGGAGGGATGTCCAGAGACGACTTGGAGGAGCCAGATCTGCCCCCTCCATCACCACCACCAACTCCACCCCGGCCTCACCTCAACGACAGCATGCCCAACGGTCAGCCAGGGCCCCGTCTGGAGCTCCAGGCCGCCTCGGGAGACCACCTGTTGGCAGGAGTGCCGGACGGCCACGGCGTGGCAGAGGACTCGGGGCAGTAAGTAGCAAGCGCGCTGTCAGGTCATCGATGCATGTCACCTTTTCAGGACCCCAGAGAAACTGATCCCTGACCCCTCCCTACAGTTCCATTTCTTATTCTTCAGTAATAATTGAGCTCAGTGTTGATGGGATTCCCACGCAGCCACTTGTCGACCACTCACCCGTTAACCGCCTCTTATTTCAGCGTCAGAAAGCGGCATCGCGAGGAGAGGATTGCCAGCACCGCGCAGAAGGTCCAGCAGATGAAACAGAGACTGAGCCACTCGGAGAGGAAACGAGACACGTGGCTGTACTGGAGACCCATCCTGCTCAACGTCGGCGCCGGGGCAGCCGTGGCTGTCGGCCTGCTGGTGTGCTGGATATACTCCCAGTGAACACACTTTGGAAAGAAAACAAAAAAAGAAATGGACTCCTATTTTGCACCAGTACTTGGGATTAGGTACTCCCCTAAGTAGACGTAGACGGTAACACGAGCATAACTGAGGGTATTTATTTCTTAAGGTCAAAAATTGCGGGAGCGCTAGATCAAAAAAATTATTGTGTGTGTGTGTGTGTGTGTGTGTGTGTGTGTGTGTGTGTGTATTTTTCATGTTAAGATCTTAACAAACAAAAAATAATTAGTAACATCTCAGGATCTTGGTGCCAGCACGACGATTTCATTTTCCTTCTTGCCACTCGATGAATGTACTGTATCATAGCAAACCGCTTTGAGAGCAAACTTACGAAAGGTGCAGTGCGAAGCAAGAGAATAATAATAACTCTGACGCGTTTAGTTTTTTCCTTACTTGTAACGGTCAGGTGCGTGTCGATTGTCCGTGGACACCTTTTAACATTTCAAATAACTTGTTGCGTTGACTGTCCGCCCCACCATGAGACCCGAGAGCCTAGAGCCAAATAGTTGTTTTTTTCTGCAATGAAATGTGCATATCATGCACACACTTAGAGGTTTTTCCAGAGGACCACTTGTTCTTCCACTCACATTTAGCAGGGCATCCCGATACGGCCAGATATATATTTTTGTGTGACTGGATACTTCATGGAGAGCTGCCCTGCTGATGTTTCAAACCTCTTTATTTCTGTCATACGAGCACCTTTTTTCATAAGTTTTGGTTGTTGCGTTCATCGTAAAAGTTCGTCACTGTTTAGTACGTGTATTTACCCACTGGATGGGTTTATGTGTGTACTTTCAGGGTTTTTGTTTTTTGTTTTTTGGAGGAAAACCAAAGCAAAGGTGTCCATAACAGCCAGGAAAGCTGTTACATTAATGAAATCTTGTCCTGGAATGCATTTTTTCCGTTGGAATCTCTTTAACATAACTGACACAAATATTTTGCGTGACTTCTTAATTTGAACACAGTGAAGCAGCAATATAATTGGTTGTGAATTGACTGGGACCAATCTAAAGCTATAATAGTGCAATTGAGAAGTGGGAGCAGCGCACCATGGGATTGTAGTCAGGAGATTGTTAGGTGTTTGATCGCTGGGGGAGATAGCTTTAAATGTGCCTTGAAGTGAATTTAATTAAAAGAAAGAAAACTAAAATGGGTGTGCTCCAAGGTTTCCTAGCATGATCAGATAAAGGTTCATGAGAGCTGCTGTTTCCCACGTAACATGAGTAACACGTTAGCGCCGCATTCACCGGTTTGTAGCAACTTGAGGTGTGGTACAGGGAGTGGTATCAGGAGTTGATTGTACACCAAATGTGTCATAAGCATGTACTGACCCCTTGAGATGAAATGGGTGTGTGGCTGATTTGTCACTTGCCGCCGTTGAACATGGCTTTGACTCATTTAACCCAGAAGAGACGCATTTGACCGTAACATTCCATTCATTGTTGTTTTTCCACATTTAAGGTTTCAGGGGAGTTTTTGTACACTGCTAAAAGCTGCAGTGAGAACATGACGAATGGTGTTTTTGAAAGAGGAAAAAAAAGAGCAAACGAAACATGAAATACTTCCTAAAATAAAACATTCTTTTTTTTTTTTTCTTTTTTTTTTACCAAATCCTTCTTGTCTGCTTGTGTTCTTTCTTTAATCTCTTGTTTCAGTAAAAAGCAGCTTTACAGTGTCCACCCACAGCTCTGCTTCCCCTGTGCTGCACTGCTGTGCCACAGTTGTAATTTCATTCCGACCATGAGCTAAATCAATGCAGCCAGACTAGAGGCTCCCATCATGGATTCCGGGAATTGATTCAATATTTCAAGAAGAGGCCTTACTCATATCGACTGCTGTAGTAATTTAATTTTCTCTTGTCTGTGGAATGGAATTGGCGTATGTGGAGAAGGAAGTACTGTATTTGTTGTCTTAGCTGTCCACTTTTGTTTCCTTTTGAGTACTATAAACACAATCACATAAATGCTATATATTAGAGAGCAAAACAAACTGAATTGTTTTTTATAATAGAAAACTAGTTGATTTAACATGAAATAACTGGTAAAAAGATGTAACTGGACAGTTACAATTTGGACTACAAAGGGGTCCTTTCAGGGTTGTCGTAGCACACGCGACAATAGGGCAACCAATGCAATCCCTGAATAAAATGTCATATTTCGTCAAACGACATTAAATAAAACTAAATGAAACGGTCCCTAAAATAAAGGGGACATCTAGTGACATTCCACTCGACCTATATTACTTCGTTCCAGGACATAATTGTCAAATACAACATTGAGCACAGGACGCTGTCAGGCATCGGTAGGGCCGCATTCCCGCTTGCTTTTCCGCCATAGTTCAAACTGGCAGTTGTGTTGGTTATGGGTGCTTCTCATCCACGGGCTGTCACACAAATTGGATTATGTTACAGACGACAAAATGTTTACAAGTATTGCTCAAACAAGTGTAACGTTCCTGATCGTACCCTACCACTAACGTAGCTAGCTATCTTTTGCTTGAAAACCAGCTAGAGCTCATCAACTGTTACTGTGATGTGTCTGCCTCCAGAGAAAGCTTCCGAACTGAAGCAAATCATTCACAACCATCTGCTCAAGGTGAGCGAACTACTTCACTTCTATTTCTGTACGTGTATGTTATTAAACAATGGTTTAATAGTTACACATAACGTATACTTTTTCTTGAAGGGAGGCTGGTACGCCAAACGCCATTCAAACTAGAGCAAATTAAAGTCTACGTCCTCATTGAAGAAAAGTGTACACATTATAAATCATTTTTTAAGATATGGCACAACTCAACGTAATCTTTTAATAAGTTCGGCTGTACCAAATGTATATGATGGCATTATTTAACAATATTTGGTTGGTATTTTCAAGCTAGTGCACTTTACGCTAACTGCTATTAGCCTGTCTAGCCTCCAGAGGTCTGTAAGCAGGCTGCCCTCTGAAGTACAGAAGAAGTAGGTCAGATGAGTAGAGATGCACCGATACATTAATGGACAGTGTTATAATTAATGTAATAGGGTATTGGTTCTGTATGATTAATCATAGCAACTGGCTCACTATGGGACCACTATTTTTGTGTTTACATCAAGCTATTCATGTCTGAAAAGACATGAATCTTATAAAGACACATCCTCTGTTCTGTTACAGCAGGATTCTAATGAAAATTAGAGACCTGTACCTTCTGATAGGTCTACTGATGATAATAATAAACCTGATAGGTTACTTCTTCCTCATGAAGACTTTCAAGACTTTGAGCACTGCTGCATTTCGCCCACCACCCTCCCAACACAACACAGCAAAGAGGGATGAAGTTTGTCAGTGTGGGATGTCAGCGGTAGTCCAATTTGATCAATGGTGAAATTGCTGTGGGGGTGGGGAAAAACAAGGAGTCTGTCTTTACAAGATATTCGGATACATTGGTGAGCCCAGCGGCATCTGCGTGTGACTCTTGTTGAGGAAAAAGGTGTGGGAGTGGTGTGTTCATCCAGGTCTCTTTTGGTCACCAGATGGACATCCACGGGAGGATCCGAGAGGCGCTGGCCGAGACTGTGAGGGATGTGCAAGGCCCGGCACATCGACCGCTGTCTGAGACAGATTTCCTACACGCTCTGCAGCGCAGGGGCATCATAGAGGATGTGATGAAGGACCTACACTTCACCCAGGTCGGCCGACACTCAACGGGCAATTTTTCAGATTTGCATACTTTTAAGCAGGTCACGTAGATTAATTTGATTAAAAATCAAGATTTCTAAAAAATCTAAATAACAAACTTTCTTAAATGATTTCATACTAATTTGAACCCAGATGCAGATAACAATTTCTAAATTGTACAAATTAGTGAATTCAATTACCAGCTGACTGTTTTGGTATTTTTCTCATGTTGGTCTGCTTTGATAGGAAGGCACAACAGATGCTGAAATAGGTTCTCCTCCAAAACCTGCTACTCACTTTGTTGACAAGAATATTACTCCGCTAAAAAAAAGTAAGTAACGTCCCGTACAAGTCCAAAGATACCAACATAATAGCACGGCCTATTTCCTTTCCCTCAAGTTGTCCTTCTTAATGTTGGAACGGTAAAGTGAAGACATTCTTTTCATTCTTTCAGCCAATATTGACCCATCCAGGCGGCACTTGTATGTCCAAGTGCTTGGCGGTAAGGCCTTTCTGGAGCACCTCCAGGAGCCAGAGCCCCTACCCGGTCAGGTGTGCTCTACGTTGACACTCTACCTGCACTTTCGCAACCAGAGGTTCCGCTCGAAGCCGGTGCCCTGCGCCTGCGAACCTGACCTGAAGGAGGGTTTCCTCCTAGAGATCCACAGAGACGGCACAGGTACGTCAGTCAGTTTGGACCGGCAGGTTCTTATGGTGCTGCTTAATTTGTATATTTTTTAATTTATTTTTTTTTTTATTTAATTTTGGTACTGTAGGTGAGGGCAGTAAAATGGTGGACACGACCATCATGCTGTCTCTGTGTGACCCAGTTCACTTGGTGCTGATCAGGACGGACACCTCCGGTGAGACGGCGCTGGTCTCATCCTACTTCCTGGACTGGAGGGCGGTCCTCGGCTCGCCCAGCGGGAAGACCTGCTTTGCCGTGGAGCTGATGGGAGTTGGTGAGGAATTGGTGATTCTGCTGCGGTGAATGCAGGAGCGACGGTGTGATACTGAATTATTAATGTGCTTTTTTTTAAAAAAAGGTTATATCTATATGGCAAGGAGTGAAGAATGATTAATGCAGTTCATTGGTAGAGTAGAGGAGTTTATTGTTATTGCAAATACAAGTGCCCAGCTCAGAAAAAAAAACTGCACAAAAATCATTGACATTTTTTCCCCATAATAATCCAATCGGAAGACGATGTAATTAGTTTTTTTAAAAGCCTTTAAATGATCATACAATAATCAATAAAAGTAAGTTTCTCCAAAATCCTATGAACCTAAATGCAATTGTGCAAACACAGATGTTTTGGTTTAATTATTTTTTGACATTATGCTCTACATTAGTGTAGTATTATGTACCACCACCAAGGCATGGGATGATCTAAAAATTTGACCAAAATGATTGTGATATATATTATCCCGATAATCGTCAAAATTTGCTGGAATTCTCTTTAAATGACTCTCAAACATATTGGAATCACTTAACCTTACATTCTGTTATTACGTCACAGATAGATCACTATTGATGTTCACTTTTTTTAAGGGAACATCAAGTTTGGTGAAAAATAAACAAGCAATATTAAATAAGGTAATCATAAATCATAAGCTCCCCTTGCATAAATAAAGAATAAATATATTTAAATATAATAATAATGTAATTTATTCAAATTTTTTTACGAATATGTTTATTTACTCATCCATCAAGTAAGTGGCCTTTTTAGAAACCATTCTGAAGTAAACTATAAATTGCATGTATTCTAATCTACTATAAATCCTGTTCCTGTTAGAATTCTGATCATCCTAGCTACACAATGAAAACTTTTATGCTTTTTGCAGTCAAAATATTAATTTTTGTCTTTTTACAAAAAAGCATCATGTAAAACACAGAGAACGCAACCCTTAAACCATTAAACACTGCCTGCTTCCAACCCTTTTGAAAAACATTTAATACTGTGAAGAGGCCATAACATGTAGACTTCTGTAGTATTTTACAATAAAGGTAAGAGAAAATTAAATAAAAGTAACACAAACAATATTTATTGTCCTGTTGGTTATCTTGTGAATCCATGGAAGGGTTCGAGCCCCTAGGCTGGAAACCAATGCTATACAATGCTAACAGTTCTATCTGTTTACCACCAGAAAATGAGCCAGTGTATGCTAGAAATATATGTTTTCTGAAAAACATCTGCGGTTTGTTCGTAAGTGTTGTGGCAACAAGCTTGTTGTGTGTCTCCAGGAAGTGAATGCAAAATCCCGGCTGGTGTTCTGACCGTCAGTCTGGAGCTCTACCCTCCTCTCACAGAGACCCTGAGCACTGCCGTCATCAGCACACAGGTCAGCACGCCAGAGTCTCTTCACCTGTGTTTTATTATTTGCCGGCTTCAGTATTCATTAATAAAACAGCCCCGTGAAATAACAGTGAATCATTGATGCTGTTGAGAAGTGATCTTCGTCAGAGACGATATAGAGGCAGCATTATTATTATAATTATTATGTAGTAACTGATGTCACTGTGTGGTTCACATTCAGCAATCACTGGAGAGGCAGAGGACGGCAGAGAAGGAGAGGCTCTTCTTGGTTTATGCCAAACAGTGGTGGAGGGAGTTCCTTGAGATACGGCCATCAAACCAATCCAAAATGGTCAAGATCTTTGCCCAGGTTCGTCTAAATTAAGCCCTTATATGACATGGTCTTTCGTACTTTGAAGGACATTCGTTTCTTGACAGGTTTTTCTTTTAGACCTGAGGACTGAATAGATGTGTTGCATATATATGCAGACACTGCTTAGGGAGTTCCTCTGACCAACCTAATTCATTTGTTTCCCTGGTTTAGTGTGTTAGTGGTTTGGGGAGAGGACTTCTCATATTCCTAACCAGTTTAGGGAATATTGAATCCTGAACTCCTCAAATTCATATCTGCTCCAACGTGTGTGTGTGTGTGTGTGTGTGTGTGTGTGTGTGTGTGTGTGTGTGTGTGTGTGTGTGTGTGTGTGTGTGTGTGTGTGTGTGTGTGTGTCTCTCTCTCTCTCTGCAGGACGAGAACGGCGTCAACAGGCCGACGTGTTCTTACGTGCGTGTCCTGCGGGCGGGCCGTCTGCTGGAGAGCCCCCGACAGGCAGCCCGCTTCGTCAGCCTTCTGGCCCACGAGAAGGCCCCGGTAGTGGGAGGAGGAGGAGGCAAGCAGGAGCAGTGGTGCTCATTAATGGCTTTCCTGTGTAGAGGGAAGGTGAGGAGAACCGTCCGGCGTCTTGGCAGTAACAACAGAGATGGGCTCATTTTTCAGAAGACAATGCACTTACTGTGCTGCTAGGTCTGAACTGCTAGGTCTGAACTGTCAAAGACAGAGACAATGTCAGATTTATGCACACCAAGGTTCCTGGTAAAGCTGGGGTAGGCAGGTTTTATTTTTGTCCCTGGGCAAAAAAACAGAGCTAGCTGTTGAGCATATCAACAAGTGCAGACCAGATTTTTACTGTGCTTGTCTTGAAATTCTTTTTCGCTTCCTGGCTCCCGACTGCTGTTGGCAAACAGCTTAACTATTAGCAACATTTTGTCTCCATCTCTCTGCCAGTTAAGCCTTGGGCTAACTGTAGCCGAAGACTTAGCTGCTAGTGATTCAGCAAAGTGCAAGCAGTAATGTTGCCCAAAGTTTAGCAGAAAGCTAAACTATTAGCAATGTTTTCTCTCCAGCTCTTTAATAGTTTAGCTTTCTGCTAACCGTAGCTAAAGGCTTAGCCTCAGCCGTTGGCAGAAGGCTAAAGTATTAGCAACAGTTTCTCTCCATCTCTCTATTAGTATATCCTATTGCTAACCATAGCCAAAGGCTTAGATGCTATTTTCTGTCCATCTCTTTCATAATTGAACCTTCTGATAACTGTAGCTAAAGGCTTAGCCACGGCCTTTAGCAGAAGGCTAAACTATTAGCAACATTCAACACCAGCACATACAGCATCAGAGAAAATCACAGGCATTAGTGAATGGATTCAGAGTTACAATTTCTAAATCGTCCAGCGCGACAAAACATTCAAGTTTTAAAATAATCTGTAATTCATTCTATTTATGAGGATGTGTGGTAAAAGAAGAAATCGATAAGATGAAAGGAACAGTGTGAAAAGAATCATAATCATTAAAAATTAAATGAATGCATGATACGTCATATGCAGAATGCATCAAAATCGATGGAGAAAAAGTGTAGTTGACCTTATCCCCATATAACCTCAGTCTGCCCCCGCTAACTAATATGAATGTTGTCCTAAAATGATTTGTTCTAAGAGTCAGAAGGCGTCGCATAAACTCGGCCCAGCTGCGTTTACATTCACTCCATTTCTGAGCACAGCCGATTGTGTCATTTCTGAGAAAGAGGGATTTGCGCAGAGTCGACTGACTGATGCGTTTTCATCTCTGCTAGATAGCGGGGAATTTCCCAGACCCACCGCAGGATAAATGTTCCCTGCCTCTCCTCTGTGAGCGGCTGGCAGGACAGACACAATGCAACTCTCGCAAAGTGGCCCTTGTCAGCTGTGATTTATGGGTTTCATTCCAGGGAAAATTAATTTAGCCTCATCAGTCCCCAGCCTGTTCCGATGCTGCCGTCCATATTAGCACTTCTGGGGAACATCTATCATTCTGACTTGCCAGTAGCCCAAGCCAGCATACGGCATACGGCAGCAGCACAAGTCTGCAGCACAAACCCAGGCCTCTTTACTGGAAAATGTGTACGAGTGAAATAAGACTTGCTTACTGCCACGGGCAATCTCCAGCAGACTGTTCTTGTCTGTGTTCAACACTTGAGAGTGCAGAGAAAACCGAATATTGTATTTCTGTTTAAACAGAATGGTCTAATTCATCATGCAGTGACATGTTGAATTAGTCAAGCAGATGGTTTGAGGACGGTCGTAAACATCTTCAAATCTGTCTAAATATAGGGACTTGGAATATGTCAATATTTCAAAAAATAGAGATCAATATTTCGAGAATAAAGTCGATATTTTTCGAAAATACATTTGATATATTTCGATACATTTGATATATTTCGAGAATAAAGTTCAAGAATAAAGTTGCAATATTTCGAGAATAAAATCAATATATTATATTATATTTATATTATATATATATTTTGAGAATAGAGTTGTAATTATAGGCATATAAAGTCACAATATTTTAAGAGTATTTGCAATATAAAATCTGAATATTTCATGAATAAAGTTTTAATATTTCAAGATGTTAATGCTAATGGAGGCTTATTTGAGAATTTCAATTAATTCTTAAACTTTAAGAATATGGATTTATGATATGTAAAAAAAGCAAGTCCTGTTGCTCTTGAAGAACTGACTTTAATAAGAGAGCTCTGAACACTAAACACACTGTTGATAATGTAGTTCCCACATTTCACACTCACCAAAGGACCTGAGCTCATCCCCGTCTGTGCTCCCCAGGGGGACTGCGAGGACCACGCTGCCCTGCTGTGCAGCCTCCTGCTGGGCTTTGGCCTGGATGCGTACGTGTGCGTGGGCACCAAAGCCAAGGCAACGCCGCACACCTGGGTCCTGACCCGCGGCACTGATGGGAGCATCACCTTCTGGGAGAGTCTGACAGCACACAGGTCTTTTTTCTTTTGTTGTTCTTCAGACAGGCCATAAGTTGTAACACAGCTGCTTTTACTGCTCCCCTGTTGATATTTAATTGTTGGACACAAAAGATGTAGATGTATGCCTTTTCCATGAATTGTTGCAGTCAGACTCTGGGCTGAGAAACAATTACATTTTGGTGGTTATTTAGTTCTGAAATTTGTGTCCATAACTCAATGATTGTATTATGTAGACAGACTTGATTTCATCCCTTCTGTTACTGACTTGAAGTGCTTATTTTACCCACTGACAACTATAGCTACCTCTGGCCATTTACTTTAGGTGGAAATTGAAATGTTGATTCATGTGCACTGTCCCTGGTAAATACATATATGAATACATTTGAGCCAGAGCATATGGATGTTCAGAGCGAGCCTTCCCCTTGAGCGGGACTTGGACACAATAACAAACGAAAAGATCAAGCGAAAGGTAAAGAATAAATGTTTATTTCTCTGTAGGATCCTTTCGATTATGTTACATTTAATATATAATAACACTGGCAAAAACAAGCACTTTTAGGGGACGTAATGTCACATTGACGCTGCTCCTTTGCCCTCGCAGCTTATTTTGTGGTTTGCCGGTTAGAGCGTTCTCCCTCAATACTGGAGCAATTTCAAAAATTCTTGTCCCGAGTAGTCACTTAAACGCAAAATCATGGGAAAACGGGTTGAAAGTTATTCGTTAGGTCATGCCCACAAAACAACATAGCCTCATGGATTTGATGATAATGATTTTTCTCTACATTTTGTTAATGTGTTTGTCATGGCAGTAATTGACCTTAATGTCCCATATGTATGCTCAGATACCTGCACCGGGCCATAGACCCGGGCGCCCCGCCCCTGGCCCCCCAGCCCAAACCCTCCTCCCCCTACCGCACTGTGGGCTGCGTCTTCAACCACCAGACCTTCCTGGCCAACTGCCAGCCCTCCGACGCTGTGGAGCTTTGCGTCTTTGACTTCCAGGTAACAGAACGGTGTCCCTCACACGTTTCTCGTGTTACTTATATGTTCATTGTTGTATTTGTTCATTATTAAAACATGCTAGGTATTGTGTTAACAGTCAAGGACAGGGTTTTAGTGAAATGGGTGTCAATATGATATTCACACCGCATATTGAATCTGCCAGAGAATATCTAGTGAAATGTGGGAGTCAGACAGCCTGGAGCAGAGAGCAGTGGGTGCCAGGGAAATTAAATCGGCAACAGTTCCATTCATCAGCAACTCACCGTCCTGTCGTGTTAGCCTAAAGGCTGGCAGCAAAGCCCCAGCGGCTACACTGTAGTGGTTCTTTTTCTCACAGAAAAAAAAGTAAGTCTAGATAAGAGCATCAGCTCCCCCCCCCCGCCCTCCTTCTTTTCCTCCAGAATCAGTCTCGGTGGAAGGCGATGAGCGAAGAGGCTCTGAAGTCCGTTTGCGCCCCGGGCTCCACCGCCTCTCTGCCCCCTCTGCCTCCACTCTGTGCCCCATCTCTGGATCCAGCTGCTGCCAGCAACCAGCTGGAGCTGGAGATGCGCTTCCTGGTTTCCGAGCACAGGAAGGTAAGACACAGTGCTGGACGAGATGAGGACACTTTGAGTCTGGGAGTTTTAGGTCATGTATGAGTCACTGAGAAATGCCACTGCTTTATTTGAGCTGGATTCAGGACCCTTTAAGTGTGAGATTTACTGGGCAAAGTGTTGAGCTCCGTGGCGCTCTCTCTCTCTGTATTCCAGGACCTGGAGCTGGCGACTGTGTGGGATGACCACCTGTCCTACCTGCTGTCCTCGGCGCTGTCGGCCTACGAGCTGGAGCGCTGCACCGGCGTCTCGTGCGGCAACGAGGAGTTCCAGGACGCGGTGAGGAGGGCGGTGCCAGACGGGCACACCTTCAAAGGCTTCCCCATCAACTTCTTGCACCGCAATGCTCGCAGAGCCTTTGCCACCTGCCTCAGGTGAGCTAGTGGGGTGGTTACGGTGAACGCGTGGTGACAAGAATCCCTCGATCTGATCATTCAATCCCTTTCAGCGTGGAGGCTGTGGGACCATTTCGACCAAATTCTGGAAAGTAGCCTGCGCCTACTGCAGTGATCGAAGCCTGAGGCAGTACTGTAAAAACCCCGCAATTTTCCCCCGTGAGACGATTTTGTTTGCACTATACCTCAGGCTTAGGGCAGCAAATCCCCACCAGCTGCAGCGTATTGTAGCAGATCCTGAACTAAGAGCTCCCTGTAGAGAGAGAGAAGAAAATCTCCCTATAGGAACAACATTCCACGTCTCTCTTACAAATCCTGCCAGTACTGAACACACAGTGCTCCGCTGTGTCCTGAGCTCCTGGCTACAAAGATTGAAATCTGGCTTAAAAGTCACACCGTCCCTCTCTTCCTTTCATGAACACAACGCTCTTTTAATTTGCCAAATAAATTTGCGTGGCGTGTTAGCTAACATGGACAATCTTAGAAATAAAAGAAATAGAGAGAACCATTTTTGCTTACTGGTGAAACATTTTATATAGGTTCCACCTGCAACCCTTCAAGAGGGTTCTATCTAGAAGCCAACATAAAGGGTTATACCTAGAACCTTCTGTGAAAGGTTCCATCCACCACCCCCTGTTAGAGGTTCTACAGAAAACCCTTCTATGGTGAAATGGTTCTACCCAGAACCCTCTCTGGAGGTTCTATCCAGAACCTTTCCACCTTCTAAGGGTGCTAACAAAAACCCACCAAGACGGTGCCACAGAGAACCCTTTTATATTCCAAGGGTATCATTTAGAACCCAACCTGGGGGTTCTATCGCCATGTTTCTACAGTAGCCCAGAACGGACTAACCAAACACTGGCTCTAGAGGGCCTTTAACCTTTTTACTTTCCCTAAAGACCATTGTAGTTCTCTGACATGCTTGGAAAGGGAGGACTTAGTGAAGGGATGTGTAGTTGGTTGAAATCTGCAACTCAACCACCAGATGCTGCTAAATCCAAACACTGGTCCTTTAACTGATGGGGAAAATTGGGATTTGAACATGTGTGCAAAACAAAAGGTTTAAAGAAAACATCTAATTAATACAAACAAAATGGTTTACAATACAGAATGAATGGAAGCAGCAGAAAAAAAGCCTCTACCTGCTGGTTAACATGTAAATATTAACATGTTAAATCAAATCTTCCCTATGAATGTATGTAAAACTTTGCACTACATCATATTCCATGCCCTGTGTCTGTTGTCACTTCCTGTGCAGGTCTGTGTTCTGTGAGGAGATAGTGTGTTGCCGTGGCGACCATGTGAGGCTCGCGGTCCGCGTCCGTGTGTTTGCCTACCCGGAAAACGCATGTGCAGTGTGGCTCATGTTTGCATGTAAATACCGCTCTGTACTCTGACCGTCGGCCGGACGGTCCACAAAAACTGCGAGACAGAAAGGACTCCACAGGCCTGGTCCATCAGAGTACCTGGACCCACGACGAGACTGAATTGAAATGAACTCGTACTCAGTGACATTTGTCTCTGCTGTGATCCTCAGGCCTTTACAGACTTGTACAGACATTTACACATAATTGTATTTATATATCTATTTTTGTAGATAAATGGAACTTTTTTTAAATACCTCACTGTGTACTTTTTACAGCTTATTGAAGTCATTCTCTGTCCTTTTCCACCCTCACTTTGGACAAAGAAAAGCCTAAACAAAGAAAAACCTTTTACAGAGAAAAAATGGAAGAAACTTAAGAAAGAGCAACTGAGAAGAATCCTTCAGCCAGACGGGCAACACATGTCATGTGTACAGAATAACCAACATAATAAAATAGAGAAAATGATACATAGAATGGGAACATCTCGATAATTCAGTCTTCATCAAATTGTTGGATTGGATTGTTATGACCTGGTTCAGTTGGCCATAAGAAAAAAGGAGACAAATTAAAGCACCGTAGACCAAATTAAAGGGTCAAATTATGTAATTAAAGTACAGGATGTGGATATAGGGTCACTACTGACTGTTCAGGGCATCAGTGGAAGATGTGGGTACAGGTGTTAAAAAAATAAAAAAGGTGCACAAAAGCAAAGCAACGACTAACGCAACATAACTAAAGCAAAGGGGAAAGACGCGAGGTGCAGCAGAATGGACCGACTTTTTCATTAAAATACTAAATTCGTAACGTCTTGACCTAAAAATCGCATGTAGCACACAAAGTAAAAAAACACGTATCAAATTAGAAGAATGCAGAAGAAAGAGAAAGAAGGCTTGTTGCTTTTCAAGACATCAAATCTTGGACTTCTCAATCGCTTCTAATTAAAAAAAGCACACAGCTATAATGAGTTGCCTGCATTCCTGAGGATTACTCATGTAAAATACAGCAAGCTACATTAATGCTGTAATGGTGTAAATGATATAACATTAAAGCATTATTTACACTCTACACAACATTTTGACAGTAATCAAAAGGAAAGAAATTGCACTTATTTTCTTTTTTTCTCTTTCGACTACCATATTTAAAATGCATGGCAGTGGTGGTGAAGTAATTAGCAATTATGCTGCAATGCTGCTCATTGCCAGAGTAACATTAAAGTCAGGAGGAGTACTTGTTGCGCTCAGTGATCTGTACTCCGAGGAGTAGCTTTGAACATTATGGTGAAATGAGGTCTGAGGACCAAACACGTGATTTAGCGTTTTGCACTGAGCATTTCTATTATTATTATTATTATTATTATTATTATACTTTATTCATCCCGCAAGGGGAAATTAGTTCTCTGCATCTGACCCATCCTTATACAGGGAGCAGTGGGCTGCTCCTGAGAAGCGCCTGGGGTTAGGGGTTCAGTGTCTTGCTCGGGGACACTTTGATACTGGACTCGTCGCAGCCGAGGATCGAACCGGCAACCGACGAAACTCTCTACCCAATGAGCCACGGCCGCCCCTATTGCCTCTCAACGGCTCTCAACACGGCGGCCTCGCAGCTAACGGTGCTAACAGTGACAATGGTGCAAACTATGGCATAAGTGCTCACAGAGCCAACAGTGTTTACCTGAGGGTGGAACTGGAGGGTGGGTGCTAGCAAATGGGTTGTGCTCACATATATTAAAGTAAGCGATGTCATTCCCTGCACAGGTTGACGTCATTCCATTATATCTTTACATAGCAAACAGTTGTCTGCTGCTGTATTGATGCTCTGAGCGTTAAACACAGCTCCTTCGATGCTCTGAATATTGTAGATTGTAGGTAAGAATTTAGAAATGTTCTTTGCATAAAAGAGTGAAAACCGAGCCAAAGCCATTGAAGGTATATTCGTGTTTTGTAATACATGAACTCAGCACTAGATGGTGTGTTAAGACAGACGTTGGCTCGGCGGATGCAGCTGCGGCCTTCTGTAAGCATCCTGAGCTGCTGGATGCAGTGGACCTCTTCAGAGCGTCTTTAGTCAGGTTAATGCATGGTCACTTCACGGGTTCACTCCAGCACTCACTGCCTGGTGGAGCGAGATCAAATCAATAGAGATGCAGAACAAATGAAACAATAATTAAGAACCCCTCCTACACACACACACACACACACACACACACACACACACACACACACACACACACACACACACATACTGCAGGGATTGAAATTGATTTATTTTTACGTTTGAAGATATGTTTCGCTTTTCAGTAAAGCCATTGTTCTGGCTGGAGAGCTACTGAAACCCCACAGACCATCATCGACGCCTAATTCAAGGCCGACTGTGAAATTGCAGAGAGGGCGAAGTGACAGCAGCATGGTTCAGTGAGTTATTGTGCGGTTCGGGGAAGTCAACTCGGAAAGTTCCGCCCTGATTGAAGTGCTCTATTAATTGACATGCAGAGGCGAGTTTTGTTTCTATGGCGTGTGCTTTGTTTTTAGTTTTTCTCAAACGCTCCCCCCCATATTGCTCCGTGCTGTTTGGAGGTTCTGGGGAAATCGTGGACACGTCAACCCCAAACTTTTTGACAAGAAGCCTGTGAGGATGGCCAATTAATTCATTTTTTTTTCTTTTACTGGGAGCTAATTTGCAATTCTGCATTTGCCCCAGAGTTGTTGAACACGAGGATCAGGAGGGAGGCTGAAAGAGCGAAATGGAGAGCTCATGAATAATTCCTCCCTCTTTTTTTTTTTTTTACTGAATGTCACTCACACACACACACACACACACACACACACACACACACACATGCACACTTCCGTTTCACTCATTACTGTATACCACAGGAAGACCGTGCAGCAGAGGAAGTGTTTGATGCTGGGAACTCAGGTATGTGTTCAGCCCATATTAAACAGCAGCGCTCAGGTGTAATTGACTAATAGGTCCTGTGGGACGGCAGCTACTGTATGAAACCAGAAGAGAGGAGAGAGGGGATGCTGGGTTTCTATAGTGTAACAAAACCGTCACTCACACCTCGCATCTCAACATCGTTGCTGATAACGCAGTGTTTGCATCCAGGTGACAGTTTCAAATTAAGGGGGAACACAGGATGAAAAACGTTGCTTTTCAAGCGCTGGTCAATTTAGAGATTTTGGGCTGTTGAGCTTCTACAACATGTCTTCTTTCAGACTAGTGGAAAGAAAACATCCCCAATACACATTTAGTTGTTTATTTGCGTCTGTAGATTTCTTCACCAAAAGTTACAATTAGATAATGCCTCGATTTTCATTTCAGATATCTTCTAATACAAAAACATAATCGTCGTAATGTCAGTAATCAACTGAGTCATGGTTATATCTAGTAGTTTAATTTTGTACCCTATTCACCTGTTGCGTCATATTCATATCTTTAAATGCCATTTTCTCTGACTCAAATCTCCACTTCAGTAGCTCTTACATCCACCAAACTACAGTTTCATGTCTCTCTATATTCTAAAGGTTTTTGAAGAGGGTTTGTTCATATATCATTCACATCCTGATTTATACAACATTTATTACTAAAAACATGGTGGAAATTGATTGTTTTTTGATGGCTGTTGACAGTACTTTCTGATTTATGGAATGAAGAGATATCCAAAATTCCCTCTGTAAAAACCTTTGACTCTAATATGATTACAAAATAAAACATACATTTTGGCTTTACAGATTATATTTAGTAGATTATGCCCTACATTATTTCAAAGTAACATTTCAGAAAACGTTTTGAAAAACATTTGTCTTGATGTCAATAATCAACTGGGGAAGTTTCATGGTGATATCTATTAGTTCAAATATTTACCCTATTCACCTGTAGTGTATCCTATTAAATATTTCTGTATAAGCTGTTGTTGTGTGTTTGTGTGTGTGTGTGTGTGTGTGTGTGTGTGTGTTACAGTCACACGTAGAAGAGGAAAGACAAGGTATTGAATGAATGAATTATCAGCTTCACAGTGTAAACGACTTTGCAGCCTGTGTTTTGGGAATTAGTGATGAAGTGGATATAGTCAGAAGAAGTTGCAGGTGGAAATTCTGATTACGATTCCGTTTTAATTATCATGGGCACACGTTGGTTTTCACACATACTGTATAACCGTCTTCCTCCTCTGAGGTGGCATCAGCTGCTAATGAGTGTTTTCCATCTGCAGACAAACCCCCTTGCAGCTCACAAGTATTGCCAATAACTGCAACATCAGTCTCCATTGATGGTGTTGATTGGGATAAATATATATCGCAGCTCGCAGTCAACTTTGGTGTATTACTGTGGCGTGTTTGTTTTATTATGCCTTGCGGACAAAGATGGAATTTCATTGAGAAATAATTTCTGTTAGAAAAACATCATTGGAAAAATATCTCTGGTACCACACTGAAGTTTTTACTAATTATGTGTGTTTTGAGGTCCCAAAATTCCTTGAGGATGCTGGTTTGGTTTCTGTTTTTACAACAATTAATTAAAAAAATGTGTTGTCCCTCATGCTCACTATTCTGAACCTAAATTATAATCAGTTTTGTATATGTGGTGTCCATCAGTTTTCACAGGAATATACCGTGAATATATACATGATCTGAACTTTGCCAGCTTTAAAGCATTACTGTAAGATGATAAGGCCACATACGTTACACACAGTAAATGTTCAGCATGTTGAGAAAACAGGGGCTGAACTCTGCTGAGGTTTGTGCACACTAAAGCACATTCAATTCAATTTATTTTGTATAGCCCAAAATCACAAATCACAAATTTGCCTCAGAGGGCTTTACAATCAAAATGATTCCCCGGCTCACGGCGCTCATCTCTAGTAGGGATCCAGACAAGAAAAAAGCTGGTTTCCTCAAGGCCCGGCCCTCTTAGTTTGCAAAACCACCTCATTATTCCGTTGTCACCGCGTGAACCTCACACAATGTGTAGGCCTCTGGGCTCCGTTAGAGTTTGTCAAGTAAATGAGAAGACTAATGGCGCATCTCCTTATCAGTGGTGTTTTTCAATTGTGGTAATATGTCTACTGACAGACGCTGATGTATCAACTAATTACAGCGTTTTAGCCATTACAAAAAAAAAAAGCAGGGATTTTCATTGCGGTTACAGTATGTGTGTGTGTATGTGTTGCCATCTTTGACAGACACAGGTGGTAATTAATTAAACATATTTAAATAACAGAATGGATATGACAAAAATTGGTAAAGAGCAAATATTCCTTGTTTTACCTCCAGATATGGTGATGATGACACCCACACGCACACTGCTCATACATAACTGACTCAAAGTGAATTGTTCAAGAAGTCATTAGGCTGTACCTGTGTCTCCATATGCGTTCAATTACTATATATATATATATATATATATATAGACATATATCTATATTTATATATATGTATTTATATATATATATATATACACACTGTATATATCTATATTATATCTTCTCGCCACCCACCTCCTCGTGTCGCTGACTCTCTTTCTCGCGTCTATTTCTTTTTTTGAAATGTAAAAAATTCCTGTGGGGGGGGGGGGGGGGGGGTAAAAGAAGGAGCGGCAGAGGGAGACAGCGTCGGGCATTGGAGGGGAAATGTGTTGCATGGCCCGGAGCCTAACGGGTAATAAAGTCATTAATTCAGCTGATTAAGTTGGCCTTTGGGTTAAAGAAAAATCATATCCGTCTCCCTTTGAGATTGTGACTGGGGGAAGCACAGAAGAGGGAGAAGCCAGCTAATTAGTGCTGCGAAAAACAGGAGGGGGGGCAGAGAGGGAGATGGGAGATGGAGCGAGAGACAGAAAAGAGACAGAAACTGTGTGTGTGTGTGTGTGTGTGTGTGTGTGTGTGTGTGTGTGTGTGTGTGTTGGGAGGGTGGGGGTGGGGGTGGGGGGGTGCAGATAGGTGTTTCGACTGAACTACTAATGAGGCGTGTTTGGGGTGAGGGAGTGACAAGCTCATCAAAAATGTTGCTTTTCCTCAAAGAGTTTGCCCAGCTACCTTTGAGCCCGGCATCGACACGTATTGATGTGAAACAAGAGAGAGAGAGAGAGAGAGAGAGAGAGAGAGAGAGAGAGGGAGAGAGAGAGAGAGAGAGAGAGAGAGAGAAGTTAGGGTGAAATGTCAGTTTGCATCGCAGTTTAATGAGCTTGTTGTTGGATACGAGAGAATACGGCAACGGGCAAAAGAGCAACAGGAGACACAGCCAGCGTCCTCGACCTGCCTCCCCATCCTCCCCTGAGCGATGACGCCACCTTGATGAACGAAGCGGCAGTGGTGTGATGTCCCGCAACTGTGGGACATGAGTGAACAAAGGACAATGTTTGCTATACGTTTCATATTCAAACTTTTTTATTTTAAAGAATAATGGTGGGCAGCCCCACACAATGGTTCAAAATCATTTAATAAACTGACTTTGTTGTCACTGAGGAAAACTTTATTTTTGTGGAACAAGAATTGCATGTCAAAGAAAAGTTGAATCTCACTCAATTGTCCCTCCCGGCTTTCTTTACAGTCAAGATGGCGTATCACTGCAACCTCGAGAGCTCCTTGAGCATACAGTCATAAATGAGCCCAGAAACTTTTAGGCTGACAGGTCAAGTAGTATGTGAGATAAGCCGTAGACAGACAGACGGATGCACACACACACACACACACACACACAGAAACATCCGAACACATGATCTCCCCACAGGCTGACTGGTTTATTTAGATCAAAATGGAATTTAATTTATTTATCTTTTAAAAAAGATTATGACATATCCAAGCAAAGAGCTCAAAGGCAATAGTAAGCAATATGCAATATTTAAAAGCTAGTGACGTTCTTTATCCGGGAACCCTTAAAGGGCCAGTTTGTAATATTTCAGGCAATCTATTAACGAAAATGTAATATAATATTCATAATTATCATTAGTGTATAATCACCTTTACATTAAGTTACATTTTCGTTAGCTTAGAATGAGCCCTTCATTTCTGCATAGGGAGCCAAGCAGGTCCTCTTTAAGGAGTCCACAATGTTGCACCCAGGTGGCAACCTTCAGTTGAGCAGAGTGTAGCCAATGCAGAAATGTTTAAAATGTTGGGATTTTGGCAATTTGGGGTTTTGCCCACACCAATTGACATGGACTGGGGATTAAACTGCTGATCCTCTGATTGAAGGACATCCTGCTCTACCTTCTGAGCAACAGTTGCCCCAAAAAGAAGTCTGGTTGTATAGAAGTCTATGAGAAAATGACTCTACTTCTCACTTGATTTATTACCTCAGTAAACATTGTAAACATGAGTTTATGGTCTCAATCTCTAGTTTCAAGTCTTCTTCAATACAGCATGATGTTCATTTAGTAAATGATGGTCCATTTAGATTTAAATAGATCATAAAGCAGGATATGCTTTAGGGCGGGCTTACTGTGATTGACAGGTCTCTGCCACTACCAGAGACGTATAAGGCGTCACTACGTCACTCCTTCGCATTCCAAATATGCTAACTTTGTTTCATTGGTTGCAAAAAAAACCACATTGCGACGGCCGTAAACCAAGATGGCGACGGCGAAAACATCAAACTCGTGGCTTTAAAACAGCAGTCCTCAAACCAATGAGTGACGTCACGATGACTATGTCCACTCACAGTGTATTGTTGCACATCCATGTTTCTACAGTAGCCCAGAGTGGACAAACCAGACACTGGCTCTTGAGAGGGCCACTCATATTTTGATGTTTCTAACTGATCTTCATTCTGACTACAGCTATAAGCCATACTCACGTGAACAAAAAACAGATACAGAGAAGATTTCTCGGTCCATACATAACATATCTACTGAAAGAAACGCTAAAAGCTCCCTGGTCGAAACCACCTAGCTAATGGCTATCAGCAAGGGTGACATAAAAGAATCAATTGAAGTTGTCAATAAATTTAGTTTTAAATGTCCACCCATTGCTTTCTCCCCCCCTCCAAACATACCACTTGGTATGGTCCAGATTGTCAACACATTAGAAATCAAAGCAAACAAGAAATCAAAGAAGCATAATTGAATGAAAAAATCCTAAATAGAGCAAATGTATGGATCACTAAATAAATACATTCGTAATGCATACCCAAAGGACAGACATCAAACTACACTGATCAATGAAATAAAAGGAATGCTTCATGGAGAAATATAGGTGATGTGAAAATTACCCCTCGGTGTGCAGTCGTTTGATTACCTCGATTTATGTGGGCCTAAAAGAACATTACACACGCACAAACAAAACCACCATTGCATGTGATAGTCGCTCAGAGAAAGGCTGAAATCCAGTTATTAGAAATTAAGTTATCCGTGCTGCTATCGTATCTGTATCATATAAAAATCCGTCATCGGGTTCTGTCCCCCCCCCCCCCGTAGGCCAGAGAAAAAAAACATTCCCACTCCTCTCACGAGAGAGCCGCTGACCCCTGCACGACTTCAATCCAGCTCCAGGTTGTTTTGCATCGTGAGCCTCGAGCAGCGGGGATATGGGGCTGCACTGCCTTTAACACTGAGCTGGAATATACTGTATGTGACAAGTGAGGAGGGAAGTGATTCTATAGTGGAACAAATTTTGTGGGATTATTCCATGTCTTTTATTTCCCCCTCACTCAATTTGGCAATTACCGCTGATTATGTGCTTTTTTTTGCAGGTCATATGAATAGTTTAATTCTTTGAAAACAATGTAGAATTATGAAAGAGGGAAACGTGTGAAGGTGTTAATTAGACCGTGTATTCTACACTGTGACAGAGCCCTGCAATAAATGTGTCTGATATACCTCAAATCTGTATGAATAGTAAATTCATAATAAACTGTGTCAGAAAAATACACACAATCAGACCCCTTAAGGACAAAATGTCCCCATTAAAACCACAAGTTTTGATCCCAAGGCCATTCCAGCATAAAATCATACATTCTATTATATCATTCAATCCAGAGCCCTGCCTTCAAAGTGCTACTTTTTTACCATTTTCCACTACATTGAGTCATTTTCTCATGTTTGCCCAAAGGGGATACATGAGAATACGTGATATTTTACTGGTCACCACTAGGGGCATTGCTGCTGCATTTTGTGTTTTATGCAATGCATCAAAATCAGTGTTGCTGCTAATCATTGCTAGAAAAAAAATGCCCATAGCATTGAGTATACAGAAAATAATTATTTTTCTGCTGTGTTTTTCCATAAAAAAACAACAGTGGTGTTATGGAAACAAACTCCATGGCGATGGACCTCCCCTTTCCTTAAGGAAGTCATAATTTCCCCCCAAACCACAATGTTTCCTTCAACCTAACCAAGCAGCTTTTTTGTGCCTTAAACTAACCAGGCCTCTTACACAACGTTGTCCCATCACGCAACAGATCAATACACTAACAGTGATTTGTAACGGCGCCTTTTGGTTTCCGTCATTGTAAGCCCAACCTTGTCGGAAAGTGAAGTGAGGCGCAATTTGGTCACCTTACGTCCTCTATGCTCGCTGAGGATCAGGTCTCTAGCCACCTCACACTGCCATTCGGAGCTGCCAATATGCAAAGCTGCCCCGTGTAGCTTTAATGTCCTATAGCAGGAGGACCATAAGGACTTCCAGGGGTTAGCATCCTGTCTACTGCCTGGGTGCATCTGGTCCCATGGCAAGCACAGAGAGACTCCTTTGTCAGCGTCCACAAAGGCAGAGAAGGAGAGAGGGAAAGAGGGACTCTGCTGGCCTTTCTTTTTAAACCAATTCAAAAGGACTCTCTCTTCTGGAGTCCATTAGAATAGCAGAGTGTCTTCTTCAGTCGCAGAGAGGGACAAACAAATGTGCTCTGTGGCGGCTGCCAAATAACCTTGGCCGCCACTATTGAAAACGGTGGTCAATCAAAAGAAAGTGGAGAGAGAGAGATTTGGAGGGGGAGAGAAAGCTGTGTGAAGCAGCAGAGGGGAGCGATTGAGACTGTGAAAGAGGAATAAATAAAGAAACGGCGAGGAGGAAAAGACGACAAGGATGAAAGAAAAGGAAATAGAAGCAGGAAAAGCAGTATATGAAATATTTGGAGGGACAGAGACTATTTGATAATCGCAGCATCAAGTACATCAAGGTGAGGGTCAAACACTGCTTCATGAAACTTCAAAGGGACAGTTCACCCCAAAATATATTCTTCCTCTTACTTGTAGTGCTATTTATCAGTCTAGATTGTTTTGGTGTCAGTTGCCTAGTTTTGGAGATGTCCTCGTTAGTTTTTTTTATCATATTTAGTCAACCTCGTTTTTAGTTTATTTTTCCTGTCTTTTTTTCTGTCATATTGCATGTAGACGTAGTGACAGTTTAATCGCGTCAGTGGCCTCTCGTCATCGTGTCATGGGAAAAAATCTGGTCAGCAGATTGAGAAGTAAGGGGGAAAACCTCCCGTTATTCTGATTTGGAATTGTTCACTCATCCAAGATGTTCATCGTACTTCTAGCTTTGTAATCACACGATTCAAGTAGCCCGATGTGGCTACTTGTGCTGTGGTACGTGTTCGTATTTTTTACCCTACAGTATTCCCCTGGGCCTTTGAGACAAAAGGAGAGACGAACGTGTGTAGAATCTAAATGGAAAGCGGTGTTACTATATATATATATAAATATATAAATATATATATATATATATATATATATATATATATATATATTTAGAGAGAGAGAGAGAGAGAGAGAGAGAGAGAGACATAGAAAGATAGGGGGACCAGCCCAGAAGATCAATAGATCCCCTCAAAATAAGTTCCAACAGGAGCTGGCGTCAGAGGAGCATCAGTTGATTTGAACCTGTAATGGAACCCTTAAAAGGATTTGACTGCAAAATAAAGGAGGGGCCGATGGGGGAAAGAGACAGGACGGAAATAGATGGAGAGGGAAGGAGCAGTAGAGTTAAGAGAAAGAAAGAAATAAAAAAAAGCTGGGATTGTTGAGGAAAGGGACATTTACAAGTGTTTTCCGACTTCTCCTCCACTCAATAGCTTCCCCACCCCGTGGCAGAGAGGAAGAAATGAGAAAAAAAACAACCTTAATGGAAGAAAGCTTTCAAATGAACCTGTTACGGCAAAGTTGTTTTGCTTTGGCCTGGTTTATATCCTCCTCAGCATCCCTGGAAGAGTTTACTACTGCAATTAGGGCTTTATATATTCAGGGGAGTTTTAATGCCATTTCAAAGGACGATTTAATTAACAGTCAGCTTCGGCGTTTTTACACCAATTTCACACACCTTCAGTGACAGTAATTGCTTCGGGTTATACGAGAAATGTTCAAAGAACAATATCTCGTCATAATTAATAAAGGAGTTCTATTTTTGTATTCTTGTATGCAAACAGTGTTTGTGGCAGATGTTTGTTCCGTGTATTTGTGTGTGTGTGTGTGTGGTGGAAAAAGCACTGACCTCTGCTCCCTAAACACCAGCACAGAGAAAAAAATCAATCCCATCCCTTTTTTATTCATCCTAGCGTTTTCTTTAAGCATGCAAATAGATAACATACAGTCATTTATGATTTATTTAAGAGATTCTCACAAAATGTATGGAAATACACTGAAGACGATTGCACGGGTCGGTTCTTGCAAGTAATTCTAACTGAATTGGAACAAACGTGATTGTTGTCACATTGTTCTACTTTTGTTTTAATTCATAACCATGTGTTTCAAATTGTGTTAAACTGCGACGGTTAGCTCCTGAAGAAAATATGTTTCCCTCACAACGCAAATGAGAGTGCAGTTTACTTGTACGGGTTTAGATAAGGTTGATTTAGTGCATGTGAGTGTGCCCCACTGGTTAGCTCACGGCCGCCGCTCTGCACTGCTCTCATATGGCAGTTACAGCAGATAATACCGCCTTGACCGACGTTTCTTCCTCAGGTTACCTCTGTTAGCTCTTTCAGCACTGTTGCCGTAGTTTGCGCTATTGCCGCTGTTAGCATGGTTAGCTGCGAGCCGCCCGCTCAGCCATCGCCATGTTGAAAGCCGTTGAGAGGCAATACGTATGCTCTCAATTTTGCATTTAAAACCTCTAATTATGAGACGATATGGGAATTAGCTTAGCTTAGCTAAAACACTGGAAACCGGAGGAAACACTTAGCAAGCGTGAAAACGACAAGATAACCTCTCACAAAGTTAAAAAAACAGAATTGTGGTTTTTACTTTTTGTTTTTGAACGTATATAAACAAGATATAACTTGTTAATTAGTCGGTGCTGCTACCCGTTTCTAAGTGTATGCTAAGCTAAGGTAACTGGGGGCCTGCTCTAGCTTCATATTTAATGGATAGATACTCCATTAAGTGAAGAGGCAAATGGACCCACCAGTGCTGTGTTTGAACATTTAACACAATCAGAACTTCTTCTTAAGGAAGCATATATGTTTAAAAATATCAGCAGATCTCCTGATCACATACAGTATGTCTGACAGTAATTATAATATCGTAATAAATATGTATTTCAGCATCGAAACACGTGAGGCTATATCAAACATCTCAAAGCCTAATTATTACAAAATAATCTAATTCCTTATCAAAAATCCAAACCTTTATCCATCATTGAGGTCATCGTCGTTACTTCTCTGGGTCCTGTTGTTTGGAGACAGTTAATAGAACATTTTTTTCTGATCATCCCAGAAGAATCCAATTACAGCACTGTTTGGAGATCAGCCAGATTACAGTGTATCTGAGAAAAACAATCAGAGCCTATCTGATTCCCAGCTTTAGCCGGAGAGACGTCTATGTAATGAAGTCTCTCTTCCTTCCTTTATCTCCTCACACCTCCATCTTTCTCCCTCCTTTCCTTACTTACTTTTTCTTTCTGTTTTCCTCTCTCTGTCCTTTTTCTGTTCCTTTTTTGTCTCTTACTCCTTTTTCTCTCAATTGCTTTCCTTCCTCTTCTTCCGTTTCAAATTTTTTCCTTTCCTTTCTCCTCTGCTTGCATTTTCTCCTTTACTTTTCTCTCCATGCGCACGCACGCGCGCGCGCACACACACACACACACACACACACACACACACACACACACACAACAAACACATCCCTCATCCTTTCCCTTCCATCACATAGCGTGGTCCACTGGGGATTACTGTGGCAGGCCTGAAGGTGGTGCACATACACAGAGAGCTGAGTGTGGCGGAGCGGGCGTTTTTTTTTCTTTTTCTCAATAATGAAAATATCACAGCAGACCCGGTGGGTGGCGATGACCTTTCGGAGAGCGTTGCATTTCGCCTGGCTTGCTCGCTCTTTCGTAAAAAAATGCACCGGGCCACCCGTCTCAACCACCCCCTTTCCTCCGCCCCTGGGCCATGTGGCTCAGCAACCGCAACGCACTGAGAGCTCGTAGATCCATACCACTGTGTAAATAATTAATCACCCACTGAAAAATGGGGGAACAGCAATGCTGTGCAAAGAATGCCGATGATGGAGACAGAAGAGAGTAGACGACCAGGATAGGAAGATTATTACTGGCGATGAAAATGTGTCATAAACGCTAATATAGTCTCCAATAACAGAACTCTAAACTATAAAACCCACATTGTCTCCATTTACCTTCTTCGATCCACTGTTTATCCAAATGGTAAAAGTCAAACGCTCCCCAATCTAAAAGATGCAACAGCAGCTTGAGGTACGTATCGTGACATCACATCACTCCTGACTGCTGGTCCGTAAACGGTGAACAGATGAATGCATTATTGGCACCATTATTTTGAAATGTCAGCGTGTCTCTGTGCCATATACAAAAGGCAGCACGTTCTGTCAGCTTTCCTCACAGGTAATGAATTGTCTCTACAGTTCAGATATGTCACTGGGGTGGCAGGAGATTCAGCATATATTTATACTGATCCGTGAAGTTTCTCGAGATGTTTATGTTCTCCTGTATATCTGTCCAAGTCAGTCTTTCCCTTTTATGTCACTTGTATACAGAGCAGATTTGACAGATTTTTTTTAAATTTTAATTGGGGGGGCTTTATTTGAAGTTTCTATATTACATACAAACCAAATAACAATCTGACAGACTTGTTAGATGTCAGATGTCCTTACTCAAAAAGTCAAAAGTGACCGTCAGGGTGTGGTCCAGGCAGGAAATGTACCATTTTTTAATGATGCCATGGTGGTCTGTACATTAGATAGTGAAAGAGAGACACAGACAAATTAAACTGGGTATAAATTAATTAATAAAAAAAAAACATGCAGATGTAGAGATAATCTAAAAACATCTCAACTACCAATTACGATAAAAACTGTAAAAAAAAAGACTAGTTGCTACTGCTATTCATCTAACTGAATCATCTGCTCATTATTTTCTAGATGTATTGATAATTCATTAAATTTCTTAAAATACATTTTGTTTTATCGGTCCAGTCCAAACCCAATTATTAAATGCTAGTATTGACTAGAAGACCATAAAAACCAAGCAAATATACAAGCATTTTTGGGAACGTGGAACTGATGATTAATTTTGCCATTTTTACATAAAAAAGTAAATTGCACCTCAACTCTGTTGCTATATAATTTTCAGCTCTAAACCAAACCATAACTTTAATTTCCTTCTGATGTACTCAAGATTTATATATTATAAAGTACACAAGTACAATAAAATTACCGTACCTTGTGAATAATCTCACCGTTTCCATTACTAGAACCATTGAACCTCCTTCATTTCCGTATCGCTAACAAAGCCACAATCTATTTTAATCCAATTTGTCATAATCCTGTCACATGCAATCTGTTTCTGGCCAACCTCAGTGACCTTTAGAGATTGATTGACAAATTGACGCCACAGCTCTTCTCTGCTGATCAATGTGTTGTATTGTTGATCGGCGATAAAAGGTCAGAGGTGGATGATAGACGTCAATGAGAGCTGATGGAGACGAAAGCCCCCCCCCCCCCCATCTTGACTTGACATGTTTCTCTTCTTTTCTTCTTCTTCAGTTTCCCACCAGAAGAGGACGTGACATACTTATGTTCAATTTCAAACATCATAAACTTACTCCAAACATTTCACCCAAATCAAAAAGACAAGAATCTTAAAAAAAAGAAAATACAGACTTTTAATTTAATGTCCACACATATATTATATATATATATGTTTCTTGAGTCCCAACTGCACAGTGAAGCATATTGTGTGATGCACGCCGGGCTTTATCCCTGCATCCTCCATTACTATGTAATGATATTCATGAGCTGGGCCCACCATACGGCCGTGTGAGTGTGTGTGTGTGTGTGTGTTTCATGCTATAGATCAGCGTCTCCTCGGGGCCATTTGGCTGAGGCCTTAATGACCGATGCCCGAGCTAATCCCCCCGGAGGAACACGCGCTGCACTCTCCTTTGTGAGCGAAAAGGCTCTGATGAGGCCTTTGAAGGAATGTCACACCGGTGTCTCTGGCTCACCCTCACCCTGCACACACACACACACACACACACACACACACACACACACACACACACACACATGACCTGCCCTGCAGACATATAGACAGAAATGCACACAAATATCGAGGTGAACATCTCTCTGTATTTGCATCTACACATATTTATAGAACACATGCAACCACACAGACACACACACACACACACACATACACACACAGTGGGGCCCTCACAGTAGGGGCCGCAGTAATAGGCACCCTGCCATCTGGAGACCCTGTCCAGGGGGCCGTAAACAATAGAGCCCACTCAATATGGTATCATCAGTGTACATAAATATATGTGTGTGTGTGTGTGTCTGTTGTTAATATAACAGGGGATGTCACCGGATCTTCCCCACCTAAACCAATGTTTTCTCACCCCCTGCATCCGCCCCGAGGCTGTTAGGTGCTGCTGCTCTTAATACATTCTGAATAATGTAGAGACTCACTTATTCAATGCATAAGAAAAACTGGACAATGTGTGTGTGTATGAGTGTGTGTGGAATATGCACATCATTTCACCCGTTAAGTCGGCCACTTTCTCTGCTGCCTTCTGTTTCTACGTCTTGATACTGATCCGCTGAAGAGGGGCTGCACTTGCAACCATGGTAGCCACTAATTGGGACAAAAAAAAGCCGACTGCAGGAAACCGATGTTGAGGAGAGCCAGATGCAGACTCAATCAGTTCTACATGGAAAAACACCCAGTCCAATGTGGCTTGCCGCATATTTAGCGAGTCCCTTACTGTTGAAATTCTACAAGAATTTGTATATTTTCGCGGTATTTTAACGTGATTGTTTTCTTACCAAATCTAATGTTTCATTTCACGATTGTTACTGACCGTTATCTGCCATGTCTCATCTCGCATATATATATTAAAAAAAAAAACCAGCAGCGTCCCTTTGTAATTGCAGAATCAAGAGCGGGATCTTTCTGTGATTTTCTTTAAGGTGCGGAATACTAATAACCATTTATCCTTTGTCCCCATTCCATATATGAAAAATAATTGTCATAACCAAATCTCGCCCCCCCACCCACCCCCACTCCCCCTCCCCCCCAGGCCTTTTATGAAAATCAGATCTAGAGAGCGCCTAATTAGGCATGATTCACGGTAAAGGAAGGGGAAAAGAGAGGAATGTGAATAAATTGAGACCAGGAGGAGGAGAGAGCGGAGCGACAGACTGGTGATTAATGTGAAGGCTGTGATGCATGTCGACAGGGAGACAAATGAAAGGAAGGGGAGAGGTTTTTTCTTTGAGGAGGGAAACGAGGACGCGGTCGAACATTTTCTTTTCAAATCTGGACAAATCACTTGCACGTGGTCGCCTATGTTACCCCGACCTTTTTGGGCTTGTGACCCTGACAGAACAGGCTACCTGTGGCCCTTTGTCATGGGTTAAGGATGTGTTACGTCCAGGTCATATTTAGTCCCTTGATTGATATTCTGATTTTGTGTAATATTATTTTTTTTCTTTTTATTCATCTCATGAATAATCTTTGTTTTCTTCTTCTTGTGACCACTAGGAGATCCAAAATTAGGAACCTCTCTTCCAAACTGCATGATATACTTTGCAGCTAACAGCATCCTGCAAACCAGGAAACCAAATGTACAAGACAAGACAAGCAAAGTGTCGTGTACAAATGTAAACTTTTTGTTGTTATATCAAAACGTCAAATCGTCATATCTACGTTCACTATGCAGCACAGCATGTATAGAAACATCCAGAGTCTGTGGGGAAATGCTGAATATCGGAGTTACAATCTGCATCAGAGGACTAGCTGACCATCTCCCAGTCTGGCTGATGGCATGGCTAACGGACTAACTGGCTGTGTTGGGAGCTAACCTCATGGTTAGGTGTGTGAGTGATTTCCAACCTGCCCCATCTGGGCCCTCTGAATCAGAAATCATCCAGTAACCAAGCTGCTGGTTTTGCTGGCTGGCTGCAGCTCCTTCAGTGATCAGCGGCGCTGCTGCTCTGGTTTGGCTGCAGTGCTAATTGATGGAAGAAAACGCAGGAGTCCCCCCCCCCCCACCACTAATGGGAGTCTCTCTCTTTTTCTCTGTCTGATTCGCTTCATTATAAAGGAAATGTTCACACACATGGTACCTAAACTATTCGCTTTTAGATGGGGAAACGTAAGCTCGAGATTGTAGCCTTTTGAGACATTTCTTTATAGACATTGTCTCGTTAGTCATTTGTAAATGACAGATGTACTGATGACTGTTCAGCCCCATGTTGTAACATTATATCCCAGTGGCTGAGTGGCAATTGGTAGTACTAAGAAACACCCCCATTGGGCAGGTACCATTTTGTGGGCTGAGCTGACTATGCAGTGTGCTCGCATTTCCAGTCTTTCTCCATATTCAAACACACTGCTTACGCTGCAGGCCAGTCTACAGTAGGCAAGTATATGCACGGCCCCTCCCCAACGTGGTACAGTCCAACTTGACCTGACATGTCGAGGGACAGGGAGTATTCTGCTGCATTTTAAGCCTCGTACAGTAAACGGAGAAAAAGGAAAAGGGTGAAAAACAGAAATACTGGTTCACTAACATACTAGATACACGTTGTGGTTGTGGGCAGTCCAAGTGGCATTTAAAGCTGGGGTGGGTAATCTAATTGCCATGTTCCTTATTTACATTCGTAATGATAAGAATTTTGGGTATTCATAGAAAAAGAGTTGGCAACACTGGGCCGGGTTTTAAGTAGTGGGGACACAGATCATAAAACTCACAGTTCGGATCATATCACGGATCAGAGTCACGGATCAGATCACAGATCAAATATAATTTTTAGAGATCCCTGATCACGTCTTTTGAACCCTAACCCTAACTCTACAAGGCCCAAACATCATTTCAACCACTCTGAAGTCAGTGTAAACCATAAAAAATTCTACATGTTATCCTTTTACTTTGTTATGGTCATCTATATATCTAAATATGCTCATTTGTAGTTTTAATGAAGTATTATAAGCTGCTTAATATATAATATTATTATATAATAATATATAATAATTTACCTTCACCCAATCCTCATTTTTAATGAACAGAGCCTGAATACATCATAATGTAACTAAGTGGAACCTCCGTTTGTTAGCCGTTAGCATGCTGCTAACGTTACTAGCTCTTCTCCTGTCAATTTAAACACAGATTGGTTGTTCCCATTGTAACATTATCAGGGATTGGTGACTAGAAAAGCATGAATGCTGATGTCATTATATATTTTACTGAATATCTAGCATACTTGGCTAGTTTCTCAAGATTACCAACCCAAGCTTTAAGTAGTCAAAATGCTAAATCATCAAACATTGTTTAAATGAACTTTACTTTTTCAAGTGTTCATTTCAGTGGTCTAGTTTAGTCATTATGCTGTGTCAAGTGAATTGATTAGATGACATTAAACTTTGTTTGGGTAATGAATTGTTATAGGGGACTGAAACACTTTACTTCAACCCCTCCATTGATCAATTATAGGCAAACATTAAATAAATGGTTCATAGCACACTATTAGATAGTTGTAAGCTGATGTAAATCATACATATATAATGAATGACAATAGAGTAATTACTGTAATCAAATATAATCTCTATCCCTATAGGGAAGTTATAATCATTGAGACTGTACATTACTGAATGCTTATAACTGCTTACAACTAAATTATAATGTTGTTTAAAGTGTTTGTATCGTTGCTAAATAAAAGTACAGTGTTTGTTTTTAACAGACGCTGTGAATAAGAGCAATTTATAAATTAAGAGTGTCGTGTTTGTTTTGGGTTGAGGCTGTGTCAGATTAGACTTCTTATTGTCCCTGCTACGTCCTAACAGGTTATGTCCTCAAATGTCCAGCTCTGTCCACAATTTCCTGTCTTGTTATTGTAATTTCTATGTAATGGATTTGATCTTGCATCGTTTATCCGAACAAAGCAGTCCACAGTAACTCACTGCGTCTCTTCCTCCTCAGCACTTTGGGGTCACACGTTCGCCGCTGCCTGTCCCGCATACCCACAATGCCTCTGTTTGCCCTGATCAGACTCGTGCATTCGTTAGAGGCGCAGTTTCTTCCCAGTCAACTCCGGGGAGTGATCGGCGTTGCTTTTTCTAGGTCACTGGTTATGCGATGCGCTGAGCCACTGGGAGCCACTCGTGTTCCTGTTCTCCCTCCGCTGGAGCAGGAGCCAGCCGCATCTCCAATTAAAGTGCCCTCCAACGGGCTACACCCATCCGCCATCGGATCTGGAACAGTCATCTCGCATTCAGACGTCTTCCCTCACACTCTGTACCCAGAGTCCCCGAAGATGCCAGGGAGAGACAAGGAAAGATTGTTTCCTGATTGCCGGCAAGAGGAAAAAGGGGGAAGCTTTTTGAAATATTTAGCAGCGAAGCGGTCTCACTGGAACGGGGAGGTTTTGTTTTGTTTTATATTTGATGGTGGTAAACTTCGGAGGTACACAGGTCTTCCATTTAAATCACAGAGATGTCACAGTCGATGAGAATTCACCGTGACTCTGCCGCATGACTTTTTCAAGACTGCTGCGACTTGGGAAAGACGGGGGAATGTTTACATGGCAGCTGCTCACGAGGGAGAAGGTCTAATTTATGCAGCAAGTTACTGTTTGATTCAAAGGATCAGAGCTTTCAAACTTCTATAAACTGTAGCTCAGGATTTGTTTTATTTTAGCCGTTTGTTTTTCAGACCAGAGATCTATCATATAGGCTATTAAACATTTTGAGTAAGAATAACACATTAAGATTAAAGGGCAGATCAGATGTTGTTTTTTTCCAATGGAGTTACAGTGCCATTTAACATGAAGCTTTGCAGTCACTTGATGTTGTCTCCAAAAGTGAGTCAATCCTGTGACGTCACCCATCGGTTTGGGAACTGGCTTTTTGAAGCCTCAAGATTAGCATTTTGGCGATCACCGTCTTGGTTTTTGGCAACTCTTCAGAAACCTATGGCTGACATCACAAAGACTACGTTCATGTTTTATATTGTCTATGCTCCGACTTTTCAGTCCCAACTAAAAACACTCTTTTCACATAGTTATTTGATCCACTGCTCATGTGAAAATATTGATTATAGCAACTTTCAATAATATTTTGCTGATGTACCTTTGCTACATTTTTAACATTTTGTTTTCATAGTGCAAGGTCATTTCCCTAACCCACAACCCCCAGGAAGAGCGCCAGGATTTGAAGCAGATTTTACATTGTGGCCAAATGGTAGAATTACAATTTCCTAGTCTGTCGCGTGATGCCAAGGGGCCCAAAAATACTTTTTTCCCCATAGGAAAAGGGAAAGAGATGTCTGTAAATCAGCAGATAAAAAAGTTGTAAAATGCGCTAATAGCCAAATAGCCAGAGTTATTTTCCTTCCTCCGTTCATGTAAATGAGCCCAAAAATGAGGCAGGACCGAGGGCTGGGAGGCGGGGTTAAAGAAAGTGCTCTTGTTCTATGGGCTCCATAATGTGGAAGATCCGGGTACTTTTATCTGAATTCTACACTCGGAAGTTAAACTTTTCTGTACCACTGAGCAACATTCATAGAAATGAACGGGGCCACCTCAGACACTGCATCTGCAAAGTTATTTATATTTTTCATAGTTTATTCATTCAGCGTGCTGTAACTTTGACATTTTAACTTCTGGATACTAAATCGTTTTTGGTTCCAAACCTATATCTAATTGCTGCCATTTGATTATGGAAAACAGCTGGGCGAGCAAGGCGTCTATTGGTAACTGTAGCGACGACTGTTTCCAGCTGCAGATAAAGAGTGTGTTGCAGACTGCACTTATTCATTTATTACCACCCCCCAGCTGTGAGCCTTGACCTGCTGTGCATTGACACACTGTATGTTATTAAACTGCAGAACGTGATTGTTTATAAGATATTTCTGTCTACAAAATTCAGTTATTGAAAAGGAATTGCAGGAATCAAACATCTGGTAGCCATTGGGCATCACTGATCACCTGAGTGTCTGTTTATTGTAATACTGTTATCACTTTTAAAACTGGAAGTGTAAAAGCCACCTGATGCACATAGCCGGGCCCTGGGAAAGTTGTGAAACAAGAAAGTTGACGGCTCCATTGTAACAACAGGGAGTTTGTCTCCTTCCCGCTGGATTCACTTCAGCTAACCTGCAGAAACAGATGTCTCTCCTACACACCATTTGGACTAGGACACTTTTTTTGAATCACCTAATTGTTATTCATTTTGAAAAGGCTTCTGATGTTTGTTCAGCTTCAGTTCCCTAAAACTACCTACACTCCAATAAGTCTGCTCAACAGTTTGACAAAGCCTCGGGACTTTCTGCTGTCTGTTGCAAACTTTTTTCCTTTGAACTCACACACATTGTTGGTTTGCATGATTAGCACACCTCAGTGTTAATGTGGTGAAATGCTCTTGGGTTGTCGGGCTAGAATTTACGAACTTTTAGTCCTCTTCTCTTCAATACATGTAGCTTTTTTTACAGTACATGTGAGCGCAGCAAATTATAATATTGTACATGAAAACCAACAAAATGCATTATCAAGGTTGTTGCTTTACATGTGACTTTGTCTAATGCATTACAAAAACACAACTGATCCTCAATTTGATGACTACATGAGATGAGATGAGCAAGTGATATTTACAACCAAGACGAGAAGTCGTGTTCCTGTGTAGTCAGCACTTGGTTCAGTTGTTTCATTTGCTGAGCAACAGTTATACATGTTAATTGTAGTGCTGGGCAGCGATTACAATTTTAAATCATGATTAATCGCATGATTTTCTGCAATTCGCATTGTTTTGCGCAAAGTTCAATAATGAATTCAAAAGTAGTGTACTGCGCACTTTTATTTTAAAAGTACTGCTATATGAACAAAAGTGCAATAACATTTAGTTTGCAAACACTTTAAACAAATCAGGTTCTTTTTAACAGCAGTATTCCCTTTACACAGTAGCAGTTATATTTCTTCACTATCTGTGCTCAGTGTGCTGATTTTATTTGAAACGTTCCACTGCTGTGCAACATGAATAAAATGGTTCGTTTCAGCAAAATGTCTGTCATCTGTTTTCATGACAGTCAGAGCATGTGAATGCAGCTCCCACTGTTCATCAATATAATGCACTGTAACTCCGAGGTGATGATGGTTACCCAGTGATGTCTCCAGTGAGAACGACAGTTGGTGCACGTTGTCTCCTAAAGCCTCCCTCCACTGTTTGTTTGGGTGATATGCTGGCCTCAACGGTGTGTATTGCATTTAAAAAAAACTGCGTTAATGCACGATAAAAAAATAATTGTCGGCATTAATGAATTAATGCGTTAACGCGATAATAACGCGTTAACTTGCCCAGCATTAGTTAATTGTCTTACCTAGGCGTGCAAACCAAGGGAAGCAGTTGTTGATAGTGAGTAGTGAGGAGTTAGAAGTCACTGACAGTATTAAACAGTCAATAAAATAGGTTTAAAAAAAATGTGAATCACCGTAACCACGACAAGTCCGTGAGCATTCAGTCATAAATGAGCACAGAAATGATTGGGCTGATGGGTCCAGTAGTATGCGAGGTTAGCCGTGGACAGACAGACAGACACAGAGATGCACCCACACAATGATCCAAAAACATAATCTTCTGGTGGAAATCATAATAATGCAATATATATCATTAATGAAAAAGAAAACACTCAAATTATAACGGATTATATAATATATATGACTCTTTTTTTAGTATGCAAATATTTGTGATTGTTCAAAAATGTATGTAATTTGTCTGTTATCAAACATCATTGCAGCACTGTTAGAAATATCGCAACATGGTGTCATGTCATGTGGGCCAGTGATCCAGAGGAATACAAAAAAAAAACATCCACCCACACACAGCATAGTAATCCCATAAATAGAGTTAATTTTAACAGTATTGTAGTAGAATTCCTGCACGGCACCACATGGTATAGCTGCACTACAAACAGCCCGAATCCACGTCTCCCCTATTAGAGAAGCTGCACGGCCGTGGCAGCAGCAGAGATGAAGGGCCATCAGGGGAATTCATCCCTCCCTCCATCCAACCATCCATCCATCCGACGCTATTGGGGGGAGGCTGCTTCTACTAACAGCCTGCTCCGAGGCAAGAGGCAGGGGCTTCTCATCTAAATATTAATAATGCCTCCGTGGTGCGCCCACATATAAAAAGAAAGAGGGGACAAGACTGGGTTGGAAGGGCAGAATCTAATTAAAAAGCTGGCTAATAACCTCGCATTCTGTTATCATCCTGATGCGACGGCCTCGGCCATGATGGCTCGGAGCAGGTCCATAAAGGAGGAGAAGAAACCCAGGAGTGCCTGCCGTTCACTGGCTGAATGGGCTGAAATTGAAAGCAATCTTGCATTTATAAACACTTACAGTAAGCATAGAATTGTCTGAGCACGCTCTGATTTGTTTGGAGGCAGGTGAAAATTTTTTGTCCCTAAAACTAGATAATAGGTTTTTCCATTTGTGAGCCACGCATTATGCTAATATGATACGCCTGTATCTGTCATTTACTTGGAGTGTTTGCCTTTGTATTCTGCAGCCTTTGTATGTGTGCGCGTCAGGTAGTGTGTGTGACTGGGCTCATGCATGCACATGCAAGTAGGTGAACGCATGTGAGTGACTGTGTGTTTTAGTGCTGCGTGTGTTGGCTGCAAACCCACTTTTCAATCTTGTTTTTGGGGCCACTGATAATTCCGCCATTTACTAACTGGAAAATAGCTAATTAAAACCCACTTCAGCTAACAGGCTGTCTGGGACGACGCTAATGTCGCTGTGTGCTAATGCCTGCTTGCCATTTCCGCTCCCTTACACCATAATCAGTGACTGTTGATTTAAAAAAATATTCCCTTGTAGAAAGGCTCATGAAAATGAAAAGCTTTATGTTTAATGAAAGCTCCTCGTGAAATGCTCACGAATTCATATCCACATTAGGCAAAAAGTTGGGCAAATGACAAATATTAAAAAGGGAACTTAAGCAATTTTGTTCTGCCCTTATATAAAGGCCGTAGTACTCACAAGAAACTGATTAAAGGAGTATAGGCTGAAATATCTTCCCTTTATTCCAAAAGTACTGGATCCTACATATCCCATAATGCTATTCAGTTGCATTGCTCCCTTCTTGCCTGGTAAATTGGTGGAGTGTAGCCAGACACGACAAAGAAAAAGCCTAAATATTTTATATTTATTCAGTTGAAGGCTGTTTATCTGTTCATTTCAGTCCTCGGCATGAAGGTCTGTTTCAAAGCCTGGAGAACAGAATAACAGATTCTTTGATCACACCATTAGATTTGAATGGGTAGAGGTCTCTTACTCACACATATCTTATTTGTAGAATGAAATGATTCAAATGGATTCATTCACCCCTCCAAATGAGAGAATTAATTGTCAACTTGATGCTATCATATCACATCTGTATTGACGGTGAACATTCTCTATACAGACAAAATGGTGAAACTGTGAGAGAAACATATGGTATCTCACTAATTTCCTTAAGAGAATACAATGTTTTAGGTACCGTCTCCACACTATCAAGCTGCATGGATTCCAGTTTGATTTAGTGATTTAGCTCAGTAAATCTAAAGTCCTCATTAAAAAAAAAATCCTACATAAACATACACGAATGCAACCGCTCGGAGAATAGATAATGTGTTTTAAAAGTCAGGTATTGTTTTCCCTGTTACTGCTGCTCGGCCCCCAGAGGCTGCGAGAGGAAATGCAGAGAGCCCGCGCTGCTTTTGTTAATTAAAGCTGTCAATCAGTTTCTTTTTTTCTTGTTGTTGTTGTTTTTCTGTCTCTCTCTCTGGATCCGTTTGTGTCACTCTGATCAAAGCCGCGATCAAAAAAAAAGAGAAGCCCATTTTCTTCAAGCAAACAACAGGAGTTTTCATGTCTTTTTAATGCAAGACTCTTTAATGCAAACTTTTGGTGTGTTCAAAGTTCTTTTTTTTCTCACTGCTTCATATTCGCTGCGGTTTTTATTTTGCATCTTCATCTTTTATTCATCTCTTTTCTCTCAGTAGGTTCAGCAACTAGAAAACGCATTTGGGTTCATTAAACAGTAGTTTCAGCACAAAGAAATATTTTTTTCTTGACTTGAGATGGGGGAAAGTTGTTGAATGTGTGATTCACGAGACGACACACATCCAAGATTACCTTTTAATCCAAATGATTTGAATGGAACACATCTGATGTTGTAAAAATGCAAACGTTTAATCCGGTTCTGACCATCGTAGACTTACAGATTGTTTATTATAATGTGATTAAATTACATCATTCCACCTCAAATACTCATGTTTGATCACCCGTCTCCTCTTTTTACTGCACTTCAGAAAAAGGTGCAAAAGGAGAAGGCATGTAACTGAAAGCAGACCGAGGCACTCAGTGTTAAATGTATTAGCATACATAAATAACATTTGCTGTAGAGAAACATGACTAACATGAGTCAACAGAGCAGATCTGAGTAGAGAAAAGAAGCAAGAGAAAAGCACATTAGAACATTTAGAAAAGTGTGAACCGAATACAGATGAAGATAAAAAATCTGTAATGCCCTCGGCTGTGCAAATACACAAGTGGTGTTAAAACATATGTACAAGTACTGTTTTGTTGGTTGGAATGCACAATATATGCAGATATTGCGAATTTAGATGTACAGGTTTGTTTTTGGATATGTTTTGTGCTAAAAGTTTATTTTTGGGTGTTTTTTTGTCTGTGTATGTCTATAAATACAGTAGGAATGTATGTATATATATATATATGTTGGAGAAATACATATGTGTAGTTTGTGTAACTCTATTTGTTCCTTTTGGATGGCACTAGCGGGTCAGTAGAGGGACAGTTTTGGAGACGGGGAAGGTAAATGTGTATTTACTGTATGATGAATACGGTTTTCAAAATGTTTCAGGTTAACTGTATATTTCTGGGAAAAATTAATAACAATATGATCGAAATGCTCCATTAACGCCGACCATGAAAAGCCTTTCGTATCCCCATTACAAGGACAGATATTTTCATTAGTCACATTAGTTAAGGCTTGTTTAAAAGGATGGTACACCGAGTGAAGATGGGAGGAAAGTGTCTGTTGTGTCTCAGAGTTCCCAGGAGACCGTCTGTCTGTCTGTCTGTCTGTCTGTCTGATGTTCAGAGAGAGAGTCCGGGCCTCAGAAAGCCCCAGAGAGCAGCTCGACATGTCCGTTCGATTAGAGAGGGAGAGCAACCCAGCAGGTGTGTGTCTGCATCTGTGTGTGTGGGGGGTGTGTGTTCTGCATCCATCAAATCAACTTCAGTGTGCCGAAGCAGCTTTTAGTGATCACCTACTCCAACTCTGTGTCAGTGTGAACCCCCACATTCTAATATGGATTATTGTTTCATTTCCCTAAAGGAGAGTTGAGTGTGTGGAGACTTATGTCAGGTTGGTTGATTGGAGCGTTTTTAAATTATATGTTATTCTTGAATTTCAAACAGGAAATTTAGGGAAACAAGGGAATGTTAAAAACAATATCTGCTAAGCTCTTGTTCAGAGCAATACAAAGCATCCTGACTGGAAATGGTGCCCGACCCAGGACAGGAGAGCTCTACAGCGGGTGATAAAAACCGCAAGGAACATCATTGTTACCAAACATCGGCGATATTGATAAGAGGTGCCTGCGAAGAGCCCAAATGGCAATTAAAAAACAAAACCCACCAGGCCACAGCCTGTTCACCCCTGCTGCTGAATCACCAGACTCCAGAGAAGCTTCTATTTTCAGGCTCTGAGACTCCTCAACTCATCCTCCACCCTCCACTATATAAAATAGTTTTGTTTTTCCAAGCATGAAAAGGAACTACAACTGGATGTCGTTGTGCAACCCAGTGTTGTGGAATGACAAACAAACTAACCTTGAACCTTTAATCATTTCAAAATTCAAGTGCTTCCCCACCACTCCGAACATTTATCACACAAACAACAAGCAGCCAGGTTACCAGAGCAGATTGTAAAATGTCTCATTTAAAGAAGCACCTTCTAGCAGTGGTGGGCCGTCAGGGCCAGCTAAGCCTTCTCTGCTGGCCTAAACAGAATCACAAAGTTATAGCTATTTTATAATTTAATACTTTTTACACTACAATATTTTTTTCCCATTAACTTATTTTCTCATTGCACAGCTCCTGTCTTTCTCAGTTGCTCTGCTTCCAGCCTGCAGCGCTGCTTCCAGTGCAGCTTGTTTTAAGGAGAGCTCTTATCCAATCAGATTCAGCCTCTATGTCTCTACGTAAGGAGAGAGGCCCGATGCCATCTAGGTAGACCTTGCAGATTAAAGTATATGGGGATGATATTGTTGATTGTCATCGTCTTCAACCAATCAGATCTTTAGTTTGACATGTTGGGCGTATTTTTTGACGAGCCAGAGCTACCCAGGTAGCCTGCTAAGTACGCCAGCATTAAGGTGCGCCGTGATTGGTCAGTGGGCCAGCGTGACTTTTGTCAAACAGAAAGCTAGCTAGCAGATCTTAGTGTTTAGTAAGAGTTCAAGTTGAAACATATGTAAGAAGTTATGACATTGACATGACATTTTTTGCATTTTTAAATGGATTTCTGGAGAAGAACATTTCCAGAAAAACTGGACATCGTAACAAAGGGTCGGTCAACCCCACAACTAGCAGCCCTGACCCAGCATGGAAAAGGATTTGTACGAACGGTATTCCTGGCTGACAGCGGCGGAGAAGCCTTGCACATTTTATGGCTAAGAATGCGTTTCATTTGCAACTGAGCTCTTGGTGTTTGGAGCTACGCTTCGCTAACCAAGGCAGCTACACAACAGGACATGCACAAGCTACGTGCTTTTGAAGACTTTTGGAGAGACCTGAGTGGACGTTTTAAGTGAAGAGCAGCTGTGGTAAGTTAACTGATTCTGAGTCTTTACATCTGCAGTAGCGTTTCTACTGTGTTCATTTGTCTATCGTGTCGTTTTTATGAATAATATGAATGGCTCGTGCTCTAGCGCCACAGTGTTGCTGGATGTATTTGTTGCTTTGTTGTCATATGGTTCTTGTGAGTTTGTTCTTGTCATTGTGTTAATTACATTGATTTGGACTATATGCATTGTCCATTAATTACGAAGCATCCCGTCATGCACGGGGTTATAGTCCGGACAATTGAATCCGTTCGGGCTCCCCGCTAAGCTAGTTAGCTTAGACCCCCTGAAGACACGCCGCAGCCTCAGCTGTTTTTTGTTATTGTTCCGGGTTCAGAGGTCACAAGCCTGTTGTCTGTTACGTGAGCGCAGTCCACCGAAAACATTATATTTACCACAATTTAAGCTTCTGCATTTTCCAAATGCACTAGTATTATTCAAACGTATTGTTCAATTCTTAAGCCTTGTACCGAACGGTTTAATATGAATATGTGTATTATTACACCCCTAGAAACAAATAACCATAGCTGTGGCGTCATAATGAGCTTATTAGGAGATGGCTCAAGTCTAGTGGGACAGCACAGAAGGCCCAGGTATAAAATGCACGGTCCGCCACTGCCTTCTAGGATGCCTTTTAAACATGGCCAACCAAAAAAAACAAACCCAAAAAAGGTTCATTAAAATACTGCTGGGACAGTAGATTATATCAGGACTTTTTTTTTCAAAAAAGGAAAGGAAAAGCAAAAGGCAAAAGACTGCTGACATTTGCGGTACTCGCGCCGGACATTGAGAATATCTCCGCAACTTGTTAGGAAATGTATGAAACAGCGGGATGATTCAAACAGCTCTTTTAAAATTCAATGTCAAGAGGGAACGGACAATACGCGCACCTAATGTCACTTACGCTGTGTGTCAAACGGCTACAGAGAAGGTATTCTTTCAGTTTGCCCGATAAGTGTGAGCGTTTGCAGCACTGGAGCAGAGATAAGGATTGAGGAATGGCTGCGAGAGAGAATCTGCAATGAGGGGGGAAAAAAGGCCAGAGAAATGCCAACTCAGGCTTCTGTCTCTGAGTGTCTTGATTGTTCGCCGAGACCCTTTTCTAAGAGTCTGCCAGGGCCGCTCTGAATGGATGCCAATTATCACGCCCAACAATGTTTCTCAACAATACTTTAACGACGTGCCGTTTGTCGAAAGAAGCCACTAAGCTCTCAGGAGTTAATTGGTTTTTAAAAAGCAATATAAAATCCCATCGCAATAATCAGTTCTCGTGGACTCTCTTTCTTTCCTCCCATCAAACAAAAGCCGCTAATTGTTTTAAGACCGACTGTGAGCGTTTCACGTGAAATTACCTAGAGGCGGCTTCATAATATGCACAGCTTGGGTGTTTGGCAGGAGAGACGGATTTCTGCGTTTCTCTTCTTCTTTTCTTTCTTGTGTAGTTTCACCGTTTGTCACAGAGGAAGTTTGAGGGTGGATACCTTTAACAGCTGTGTTTCTGGGAGAAAGTTAGTTCATAATAAAGGGACTGTATGGAAATGAAACATATGGTTAACTTTTTTAAAAAAAGCAAGGCCTTCGCTAGCTCAATAAAAAAATTCAATTGACACTCACCTTGACGTGGAGAAAAAAACAAAATCTCCAAAATAGTAATCACTGGTGAACTGGCACAGTTTGTTTCATCGTAAAAGCTAAAGTTGCAAAATGCAGTTAAAATGGTCTACAACTTTAAAGTCAATGGCGTGAATTCAGCTGCTCTACTTTTGAACCAAGAGCCACTACCTGAACAGTTGTTACCACAGGAAGGCTGAAGTAGATTTGTCAGCAAGAGAAAATTTAAATGAATAACCTCTCCATGTCAGGCCTCCCTTTTGAGCGCTCAGAAAGTTGATCATTTTATTGTAAGAAACATATGCCAGTCTTTGAATAGCGAACAAAAAGTCTTTGGAATCAGCCAATGTCCATTCTTAGTGCCTTCTTACAACAATAAATATTTTGTACAGTGATAAATAAATCCCTAGAGTAAATAAATCATATGACACACAATATGAGGTAATACAATAAGTAAATATGATGATTTGTGTTCTGCCGTGTGCCAAAAACAACCTGGCACGTATTTCCATTTATTGTGGTCATGTCCACTGATCAACAACAACAACATTCTGGCCTCCTGTTCAAGTGTGGATCCAAAACGATGTATTCTTGGTGTTAGCTAAGTGTCACTTTGTATGTGACACAATCGCCTTAATGTACAAGCCAAACGTGCAACAACAAAACAAAAATCGAATCACTATCCAGGAATCCTCACAAGAGTTTATTGTACGGATCTTCTGGTGAACTTGTAAAGGAATGATCGCCCTGAGCTCGTGTTTAGGTTGTGATTGGCCGGCTATGAACTGTGTTGGAGTAGATTCATCTGATTTTGCTCTCTAAGCATTCTCAGCATACCAAATGTGTGCAATTAATTTGAAGAAATGTGCACGTTGCTCTCCTGTTCTATTTTCTCAAAATAAAAAAATTGAAATAAACACTCTTCTGCTCTTCCAAATATTTCAGACTACCCTCCCCCAAATTAAAATAGAAATAACCCAACCCCCTTTTTGCCCATCTTTGTCCTCCTAATAATTTCCTTACTGCCCCTAACACCATCATCCTGCAGCGTTTCAAAAATACAACAGGCTTACTTTTATGTCAATATTAAAAACACCTGACACATGACCTAAAATCGGCATGTAGGAACCAAAGCAGGCTCTGTCCTCCATTCCCCAGACCGTTGATAAGTGTGAGCCCGAGCCGCTGACCTCCGTAATAAGCCTTGTTCTGCCATACAATCCCAGCCCGCCGTTAATGCTCATTTCCACTTCGGGGTTGAAGGAGGCTGCAGCAGCGATTGTGTCTCCTGACATGTGACATACAGGGGGGTTAAGGGGATACAATAGCCCCATCATGTAAGGAAGTCACAGAGACTGGCGGGGAAATAGAAAGGAGAGAAGTGGGCTCGGCTTCAATGCTCGGCACGTAGCCTACTTTATATCTCAGAGCCTGATCCTTTTTTTTTCTTCTTCTTCTTGTCCTCTGTCCTTCAACAACAACAGTCCAATTACATTTGTGATGATAATAAAAGACCTTGCACAAAACCACAAACGCTTGCAGGGCGGGAAGGTGGCTTTGTTTTTGTGTGATGCGTGTCATTTAAAAAAAGGGTAACATGTTGAATATTAGTCGTTATTTCCTGCAGTACATTTAGAGATTTGTATTTAATATTCCTGTTTCTCAAAAAAGAAGAAGAAAAAAAAATCCACAATTGCACATGAGCCAATAATAACCCACAGTGTTTGCTAAAATATGTTGTGCCTTATTGTCCCCCCCTCCCCTCTCCCTCCCCTTTGAACAACACAGCGAGATACATCTTTCTCAGTCTGTGGTCCTTGAAATCAATTCGTCGGATATGAACGGAATTAGCGCCGGATCAGACCGAATTCAGCCTGATGAAAAGGCGTCTTGTGCCGTCGCCGCGGGAGCGCCCAACGCGTACGGGAGGAACGAGCAGGGAAACAATGGAAAAAATGCATAATGCTCTGAACAGTGGGATCCCTGCTCCCTCTCCACCTGGGACTCAGTGTGGAGGATCCCCTCTGACCGCAGCCCAATTAAATCCTGCACGCGCAAACAGACATACACACACACACACACACACACACACACACCTCCACGTGGAGTGACCCGCTTCCATCATGAATATGGATGTGCTTGAGGAATGCAAATAAACCCTGGCCGGCTACAGACAGACAGACAGAAAGACAGACAGCGAGAGACAGACAAGCAGACAGACAGTCAGCAGCACAACAAAGAGGTGGTAGGGAATGAGAACAAAGGAGCAGCTCGGGGTTGAAGCAGCACAGATGCCTTCACTTCCAGCTTTGTCACAGCCACAACAACTTAATAATACTGGAATATACTGTATATGCATCTGATACTGTTTCACTTTTGATACAGTATTAGTGTGTTTTAGTCCACATTTCATACGCATTCATCTGTTTCTCCAGCAGCAATAAAAAAAAATACAGGGCGATAAACTCAAAACTCATTCAATCTCCCCCCTCCTTCCCTCCTGGTGCCTCCGGACGTCTCGTCATTTAGTGAGACGGAGGCCAAGGGAACGCCGAAGACGAACCGCGACTGTAAATGAATCATTCGGATATGTTTTTTTGCTAAATATGATGCTCAGAGAGGCGGACCTGCCAGTCAGTCAGCGGCGTATATAGACGGCATAAATATTAGATGAGGGGGGGGGGGGGGGTGGCTGCCCAGAGGACACTGCTGATCACAGCGTGCGACCACACTGAAAATAGCTGAGAGAGCGAGCAAGGATTAAAATGGGCTTTTGTGCAGAGATGTCTTTAAAAAAAAAAAGCATAGTCATAGCTGGTTATTGTGATATAAAACAGCCTTATTAAAACAGAATAATTGCTGAAATTCCATATGACAGTATTCTGGGGGACGCAACAGATTTTCCACAGTGCCTCACCAGAATAAGCAATAAAACGGACGGCCTCATAGATAGTGACATTTAATGCAGGAGAAGTGCCAAGCCAGACGCGGCGTACAGGGGTCTGCTTGTAAATAATTAATCTTTGCTCTTCATGTCTTCTTGTCAGTACAGACGAGGGGCTTGTATCCTGGCAACGCGCCACGGTTCCCACATGCTGCAGGGAGAGAGAGGCCCTCGGGGGGGAGACAATCTTCAACCTGCCTGCAGCAACCACGCACACACACACACACACACACACACACACACACACATAAATACAACGACACGCAGCAGTCTGCTACACACAGGCATGCATGTGTACACTGGAAACGATACTAACTAGATGTTTGCACATGTACATACTTAATGCGTGCAAATGTCGGTGCATTTACTCCCCACACACACACACACACACAGCTCATAATTGTGTGCACACACAGCCAGACAGCATAAGGCCAGACTTACCTGCACACACAAAAACATATGCAAGGATTCATGCATGCATACTGTATATACATAGTAGCCACTAGACAGACGGAGGCTCTCATTGCACACACACACACACACATTCCTCTTGAGGAGGCCTGTGAGGGATGCTCTGATTGGTTCCCTCTAAAACCAGGTGGCTTCCCTGAAGGTCCTGGGTTGCAATCCTCTTTATCTAAGGATGCCAAAGGACACGACGCACGTGTGTGTGTTGGACTTTAACTAAAGTATATCCTGCTTTTGTGTGTTAGCATGACATCGCATAATAGATTCAAGCACACCTGAATCATTTAATAAACTAAAAACACATGTATGATTGTTGCCTCTGCCAAGTGACCATTGTCACTTACCAAAGAAAATATTATTAAAACTATTAATCCATATTTTCATGCGTTTTGCAAATAAAATCTTACATTTTTAAATGCCATTCACTCTATTTCCCTGGTAACGCTGAGGGTTTGCTAATACCTGGAACAAAGATAGAAATAGTGTGCTAACCAAATTCAAGCAATTATATATGTTCTTTACCAAATTTTAGGTTGTGACCTTTCATGTATACGACAACATTACATTTTAAGTAGCATTACCTTTTTATGTTCTCATTAAATGTTGCTAACCTGGCCAAATGGTGATGTTGACCAGACCTAACCAAACTCCAACCATTTAACAACGTTAACCACATGTTTGACATTGTGTCTGTTATGTTTATGTATGAGGACTAATTTAGGAAACGCGTCAGAGAATAAACACAACAAATGGAAAAAATCAGTCCAGTCTCCAAAAAGTCTGAGTCATCTGGACCCAGAGCCAGATTGTGACATATAGTTCCAATATTCACTCTCTTTTTAGTGGAGGAAAATATCTATAAAATATCTTTCTCTTTAGCTGCTAAATGCTCCACTATTTTCGCCAGCTATAGACAGTCATTTTGTTTGTTTAAACCAAACTAAACCTTGAACATGGTGTTTAGGCACTGACAGACAATGTGGTCCTGTCAATAAGGGCATCAGATGTGTCATAGCAACCTATTATGTTATTTCATTTGGAGGACTTGTAAGTTTGTCATTTTGAGCCAACCCTTTCACATTACGCTGCAATGTAACCTCTTGGCGGCAGATTACGTGTTGCACGTAATGTGATAAAATAGTTAAACGTAGTTTTGTTTCTTAAACTTAATGTTTAGTAGGTTCAGGAAAGCATGGGTTTGCGTTAAAAGAACCAAGTTTGTCATGGAACATCCTATGCAGCCCACATAGGTTTGTTATATGTAACATCTAAACTGACTGAGTTAAAATAACTCTCTGTGACTTGTTATTTCAAATGGCAGACACCAGTCACCTAGGTGAAAGTCCTGTGTTTGACCCGTCCACCCTGACCTCTTCCACACCCTTTGATTAAAACATCTCTCTGTGGAACCTGGGGACTTGTGTGCCCACCCTGACAAAGAATCACACTTGACTTTCAATTGGCATTGTTCCCGTGGTGCTGGAGTCACTTCACGTACTTTGATGAGATCATACGATTTTACGCAGTCATTTATCGTGATAAATAGGTGCAGGTAATAGCCAATAGAAACCTTCAACTGTGTACAGGGGTGCTACTGCTGCAGGAAAGGGCTTCTTCTATACAGACTGTTGCATCTAATGCACACATAGTCAGTTAAACCTCAAAATCTGTCAAGGACACATGATGACATTTGATAGAAACAGGGTTCTGGTCTCTGCATTAGTCAAACACAGCTAATTAGTGGAGATTTTTTGGGCCTTCAATGTGAATAATCACTACCCAAGCCAGAGTATGTGGACACTAATGCCATAATGAGCCTGGAAATTGGACACATTAGCACGTGGCCGCTAAAAGCATGTGACACCCATTTTTCATCCCATTTGCCAGGAGTACGTTCTGCTGCCAGTATGAAGTACTAGTAGTTCAGTAATTCTGTGAAAAAAAATCAAAATAAATCATGCAGTAAGTATGCATTAAGTGATTTCAGGGAGATTTTCTGACGAGTCATGCTGCATTTTCTTGCATTCTCTTTGGACCCCTCCAAAACAAAACTGAAAGCTTTCTCGCTTGGTGTTTTTTTTTCTTGCAACACACACACACACGCACACACACACACACACACACACACACACACACACACACACACACACACACACACACAAAAAGAAAGAATGAAAAGAAACGTAAGCACAAACACTCCGGCCCACCTGGGCAAAAAACGAAAACCCCAGAAACCTTGTTTGTGCAGATTGATTGCGGAGATGTATTTGGCTAATGGAATTACATATATGTGTTGGCCTCTCTCTCTCTCTCTCTCTCTCTCCCTGTCCCTCAGTATAGTGTGTGTGTGTGTGTGTGTGTGTGTGTGTGTGTGTGTGTGTGTGTGCGCGCCTCCAGGCTGGTGTAGAGCTGACGAAGGCCTTCCCTCTCTGGTGGGTCAGGCTAATTATTATTCTAATGGCCTCTCAGTCAGATGCAAATAGCTCTAATGGCAAAGCTAGAGCCGGGGGAGGGAGGGGAGGTAAGGAAGGAGAGAGGAGAGATGGAAGTGCACAAAATTAGATTTGCATCTTTGTTAGAGAAATATGCGAGTGTTTGTCGTGAGGGGGGGGAAGGGGGGTTATATTGAATGTGTGTGTGCACGATTTCTGTACTTGAGTGGTTTGTATTTCCCTTCATTTAAATTGTTCATTCGAGTACCGTGTGCAGCTTGTTGAAGAACAAATGTTACTAAAAATCAGTGTACATTTAGGATTAGCGGTTTTAAAAAGTCTTAGCCTTTTTCTAATAACCATTACTGAAATGTAACAGCATTTAAAAAATAAAACTGAGGATTTCCAAAATCCAAGCTTACAAAATATATTCTAATGTACCGTCACACAGTGGTGAAATGTAACAAGTATATTTACTCAAGTACTGAATAGTACAGTTTTGAGGAACTTAATTTCCCCAAGAGGATTGTATCAAACTTCTTTTTCCTCTTTTTTGTACTCTTCTACTTTAAAATTCTGCTTACACATTAATTAGTATAAACAATATAATTATATGGCATATAACAATTCAATGGTTCTTTTTACGTCTCCTATTACCAACATTAGCATTTTACTGCGTTACTTTGAATTCAGCGATTCTCTTGATTTAATTGAAAAATCAAAACATAAAAAAAGAAAAGATCATTTATATATATGTATATATTATTTTTTTTTCTTTATATATATCTCCTCCTTAAGATTCAGTAACACATGCCTGATAATGAATTCTATCACTCACTAACACATTTGGGCACAACGTGCACCCAGCAACAGTGTTGTAATTATTGGTAGGTGGAGGGGCGTTGTGGGGAAACGACCTTGCCAGGCTATTAAAGCGGAGACAGACGATGTCTTTTCAGCAGAGCAGACCAAGGCTGCTCAGAGACAAATAGACGGAGACAGCGTGGTGCGATGTTTCCTTTGCCCTCCGATTCCCCCGTCATCCCTGAAGTGTTTGAACTTTATAGATCTCCAGGGCACATTGTTGGTTTCACACACGTATTGTGCTACACAAACAGGATCACCGCGGAGGAACGTGAGGGTTCGGTCATTATCATAACGAGAGAAGAGGCTCTGCAACATGTAGACTACAACCAAAACACGTGTTCTGGAGCCAATTGTGGACCAACACAATGACTGAATCAAGGTTTTAAAATTAATTTAATGTCAAGGTTTGACCAAAAGGGACTTTTTTGTTTAATGCTGGGATCATCAGGCAAATTTTGGATAAAACCGGGTGCTCAAGTGACCATGTGGGATTAAAGCAGGCGGCAAACCTCCGGTTCTGCCGAGTGAAGCCGATGCGGAAGTGTCTTAAAGCCTGCATTTTCTCTACTGACCAGCAGGGGGCGACTCCTCTGGTTACGAAAAGAAGTCTGTGAGAAAATGACTCTACTTCTCTCTTGATTTATTACCTCAGTAAACATTGTAAACATGAGTTTATGGTCTCAATCTCTAGTTTCAAGTCTTCTTCAATACAGCATGATGTTCATGTAGTAAATAATGATCCATTTAGAGTCAAATTGACCAGAAAGCAGAGTATGCTTTAGGGCGGGCTTACTGTTATTGACAGGTCTCTACCACTACCAGAGCTTAATCCATATTCCAAATAAAGTAACTATTTACTGCCAAAAAACAACATGGCGACAGCCCTGTTTCAAGATGGCTATTTAACTGACCTTGGAGTGTCTTTATTCCAGACTAATAGTGAGAGCTCACTCCAACAAATGTTTTGGTATTCTAGTCACTTAAATCAAAAGCTGATGTTTAAAAGTGGATTATTAATGTGTCATAAAAGTGATTCATTTTCACTTTTGGCAATGATGTCAGTTAATTGATGGCAGATCAACTCTGCACCTGCATGTTGTCATTTCATGATTTTGCCTGCCTTGAAAAAAAAAAAGACATGAAGTGTCAAAGGCTGAATTCAAATGAGTGCATGCAGGATTATAAAAAAATGCACATTGGTGCAGTCTTTAGAGCCTCTCTGAAGTAAGTGCCCCGTATTCACCTCTATGCAAAAAACATGATTCCCAGCAGATTCCCTGTAACCATGGTGAGGTGGAGGACGGGAGGCAGCATTCCTTTAGGAAGCGGGATGGGAAGCTCTCGTCACAGAGAGGCGATTGTTTATTCAACTTTAGGCCCAATACATAAAGAGACGGAGCTTTTGAAAAGAGGAAGGAAGCGAGGAAGAGGAGAAGTTTTAAAGCGTTTCAGAGAATGACGGCGACGGCGTGCGACCGAGGTGAGCAGAGTTAACTGAATATCAGAGCAGCCAGGGTTTGGTTTCACATCAAGTCCTCTCGCAGCTTGCCACCCTTAAGTTAAAGAAGAATATCTCCCTCTGCCAGCTCCTCACCATTGAACCTCTCTGTGGCAGAATTCAAGTCCCCAGGCTGTGACAGCTGTGGCCCCTGAAGTGGCGTTTCCCAGAGAGCCGGCCAAACATTCCTCCCTGCTTTGTGGACTCACAATGGGCACAATAAGTTCGGCAACAGCACGGCATCAGCCGGCGAGAGGAAGAGGAGAAGTGCTGGCTTATTTTCCGAGAGTGTCAATTATCTGGCTGGCTATATAGCTTCTTCTTTCTTTTTTTCCTTCTCCCTTTTCCTTTCCTCTCTTCACTTTCCCTCTTTTTTTGCGCTGGCAGTGTCGCCTCACTTTTGAGAAACATTATACGGCTTGAAATACAACACTTTCCACTTTTGTCACACGCTTTGGCGAAGCTGCCCACGCTTTGTGTAGGCGCTTAATTTCCCTTCCACTCTCGGCTTTAAGTGCGGCTCAATTCATCTGGAGAGGGACGTTAAGGCTCGCTCAGAGAGTTGAAAGAATGCTACCGAACAAGCGCCAACAAAGACTATAGCACCGCGACAACGGGACCTGCTCTGCGGAGAGACACTTCAAACCCGCTTCTCGCTTCTCCGCTGCTTTGACTGGAAGTCAGCCAGCAGCATCCCCGGCTTCAGATCACAAAGCAAAACATATCCTCTCACATTCTTACTGACTTTGAAACACATCTATCAGCGCAGGATGCGTTGTACTGTACTGACTACGCCTATGCGCCCACACCTCATTAATACATGAAAGCCTTTTTGTCCTTCATCATCGCCGCTCCCTGTTCGTACGACCCTCCTCAGACGACCCTCACGTCTCCATTTGGATATTTAGGCCTTGCCACGTAAACAACATGGCCTTTTGTGCAGAATCCTGTCTTTATACCTGCAGCATGCTAATTTGTCTCCGGGTAACGGGGCTCTTTTAGAAAGCACGAGGCAGAGCGCGAGGCAATTTATTAGTCTAATTTAAAATGTCTGTCAGCAGAACGCTATGGGAGGCGGTAACTGGCTGCAGGATGACAGCGCTGTGAATGGAGAGTGTCGTGTTATAAAGTGGATACGCACAGCCACTGTTTATTATGCTAGGGCTAAGGCACTGACCTGGGGGGGGGGGGGGGGGGCTCATATATACAAATTCATACAGATGTAAAAACACACACACCATCTGAGTGGATTGATCACTGGAGACTCATTTATTATCCTGGGGTACCCTGACCTCATACACATTATCATTTATTTGTGTGTGTGTGTGTGTGTGTGTGTATGTGTGTGTGTGTGTGTGTGTGTGTGTGCACGCTTGTAACGCCACAAGTGCCTCCACAATACTCCGGTATCACCTTTCTAACATTCACCCCTAATTTCTGTTTATGGCAGGCCGGCCTTTGACTGGATTCTGGTTGGAACCACTATGTGAGGAATGAGGGTATTTCTGCTTCAGCTTAGTCATTCCCAAACAATGGGTCGGGACCCACAGGTGGGTCACGGGAGATTTTATTAGGGTTGCCTAATAAATTAGCTGAATTTCTTCCATAGACTTTTATTGTACATTTATATCTGCAGAACACTTTTTAGCCACATGAGGGAAGCTGCATGTTCGCATTGATCTAATAATTGTAGCTTACTTTTAACATTGAATCTAGTATGTAAGGCTGGCGTACATTCTGTTTGTTTAGGAGGTAAAAATAAGAGCCTGTTATCTCCCCCTAAATGCATTTATTTAGTCTAAATATGTTGTATATGTTTTGATAACAAATGCATAAAACAAAGATGTGATTTATCAAACTTATATAAGGTGATGTTGAAATTCAGGATTGTTCATTTATGCATACATTTATTTTCTCACAATTTATAGAAAACGTTTATTGTGAATTTGGTTGCAATGGTTTGTCATTAAAAAAAATTGGGTCCCCAGAAAAATTAATTTGGGAGACAGCGTTCTAGCTGAAAGACACTGAAAGAAGGACAACAATGGTCTTCAGGTAATATTTATTTGGATCCACATTATTATTATTATGCAGAGAAGTGGTTCCCAGCCAGGGGTCCGGGGTCCATCAAGGGTCTTTGAGGGAGTTCCAGCGGGTCCCCAGAAAAATGTGAAATAATATTTTCGCTATTTAATTCACTATAGAAGTGAGCCAAATGTGAGCAAGAGCCATACAATTGACTATTCAGATCACAGGTTTCACTTCCTCCATGGTTATCTCCTGAACTGTAGTTGACAACTGTAGAATTCTGGTCTTCAGGCCTTTGCACACCAAGTCCGTATCTTTCATATTCATGTTCTTTCATTTCATATTCCAGAAAAATATGTTAACAAGAACAACTATATCGTGAATTTGGCTTAATTAAAGCACATTAAAGGTGATCACAGAGAACAAGAGACTGAAAGGAGGTCTCTTCTCCTTCTCTCTCTCTACAAACACAAAAAAAAAAATTGTTCTACTTTGTATGTGTCAAGACAAATATGACAATAGATACAGCATTTATCAGCTAACTGAAAGTGTGTTTATATTGTTTTACCACAGTAGCAATGCCCCATTGTGAAACGTTGGGGTGAGGTTTAGACAACAACACTACTTGGTTATGGTTAGGAAAAAGATCATAGCTTGTGTTCAAATAATAACATTACAACAAAGCACAACCGTAACAATGTAACTAACTTAAATAACTAACAACAGCCTTTAGTGTATTTTCTTACACAACATAAAATGTTAAGTAATAAGAATAAAGTTTACAATTACTTGGGTTAACACAGGACATGAACCGTGGTCTCCAGGAAACAAGTCCTGTGTTTGTTTGACCCGCCCACCAGCCATCTCCCCCGCCCACCCCGCCCTTATTGGACTTTCTTGCCTGTTATACTTGTTATTATACCACATATTCCAATAACTGTAAATCCCAAACGTCCACATTATAGTTCCGGTGGTTTGCAGGAATGTGCAATGACAAAAAAAAATTGACACAGTAATTAGGATGATGAAGACGGCATCAAGCTCAATGATTAGATGTTTCTTACCAAAATTCTTCTTGGAAGTCAGAGTTCAATTCATGCCTTATTTCTTTATTTACACATCCTTTTTCACATTCTCACTAAAGAACCAATGCAGTTCTGCATCGTCTGTACTGATGGTTTAACCAGGAGAGTTTCATGTCCATCCAGGTCTTGAAGTGCTCCAACTGCCATTCAACTAACATGGTCTATGCAGAACACATACTTATCCAACACCTGAATGTATATCTCATTCCACTTAGCTGTCAAGTAAGAAATAGAAATGGGACTCAAAAACACTGCAGTGCAGCAAGAAAGTGGAACACAGGAAAGTGGAAATAACACTTCTATTGCTAATTAAGGAATCAAATATAACAATTTTATTATGCAGAGTGTGAGGCCCTGTCTGTACAGTTCTGTGTGTTAAGTGCATCTGCTACCAGCCTGTTCCTCCCCACTGCTCTGCATTTTCAAACTCGCTCAAGGATGTATCAATGCCGAGGTGGTTTGCCCTGCATGGGCATCTGTGTTGGCTATCTGGCCAGGCGTGTGTACATGACGGTGAGTGTGCGGAAGTGCACTATATGCCTGTGTGTGTAGCTCTCCACTTTACAGCTGGTGGGTGGCAGGGCCGAGCAGGACCAGCTGGCCGGCTGTACAGGGCACCGCGGTGCCCTCTGACCCTCCCGGCCTGGCGGGGGATCCGGGCCAACGGTGGCACGGCCATAAATCCACGGACACAGAGCATGTGGAGGCATTCAGGAGGCAGACACATCACCTGCTGCCTGCCAGCACGCCGCCTCCCTCGCTGCCCTCCTCCACCGCAGCGCCTTTGCTCTCTGTCAAGTGCAAATTGTTCCCATGGAAATAGAGAGAAACACAGTGCTTTTGTTGAAACAGGAGAGTTGAAAAACAATGGAGTTCAAATTGTTGGAGTCATGCGCCGTTTTCTGGCAATTTTCTACACACTTGGGGTTTGTGCACACATTTCAGTCTAACGTTCTAATGTTCTACCCTGGAAGAATTTACCATATTTTGTCCCCCACAGTGACACCCCAACGACAGAAGAAAAAAACTAATGAATGACTGGCATAGGAATACTCCCCAAAAAAAAAATTAAAAAGGAGAAACAGAGAAACAAATGAGCAAACACCCCCCATGAGGCCCATTTCTATTTGTCAAATGTGTCACATAGAAACCCAAGTCTCTGCTGATTGGATTTTGATGAAACTTGGGATAATGATGCATTTCACAACAGCGTTCCAACACTTTCTAAATCATCCTCATTTCAGACACCACTGACTGGATTTTGATAAAACTTGCAGGAACGACGCATCTCACCATTCCACTCCAGTAATTTCAAGATGGCATAGATCACTGTGAGAATACCTGTCACGGCTCCACTGTGACTCAGTCCTTTTCTTTGTGTCTCCCCTCTGTTCTCTGTGTGTGTGTGTGTGTGTGTGTGTGTGTATGTGTGTGTGTGTGGCATGGGCACGGCTTCCATCACCCGGCACCTGGGCTCATCTCCGCACCTGCCGGCAATCAGACCTTCAAGCACTTGCAGCTCAAATACCCCGGCTTCCTTCACTCTCATCGTCAGATTGTTCGTCAGCTCAGTGGTAGCTAGAACCTTGGCCCCTCTGACTCTTTTTCCTTGACTAGAGATTGTTGAACTTCACTTTTCTGAAATTACAACTAACTTGTTTTGCTTTTCCTTGTGCATCAAGATCCCGGTGCCCACGTCGCAGCCCAGCCGCCGCCACTCACGCCGCCTCATCTCCCTACCTGCTTTCTCCGCCTGCCCTACGAGTTCTAATTAAAACTCTTTTCCTTCACCTACACTGCTGTCTCTGTGTCTGCTTATGGGTCCAGGATAACTGGCCGTAACAATACTACCATAAATACACTTAAACACACAGACACTGCAGAGAAAAAAAGCCTATATTTCCATTTAAGGGCAAAACTAAAGACGACGACAACTTAAGCTGTCAGATTTGAGCAAAAACAAAACCTTTTAATGTCCAAATGTCAGCTGCCCTGCTCATTACATGACATTTCAGAGAGCACCACTGAAATGTCTTGTCTAATTCTGGTATTTGGAGGAGTAAACAAACACAACGCTGTGTAATTACAGACTTAATTAACTCATGTGCTTGACTGGAGGACGGGGACAGAGAGACCAGAGAGGCTGAGACGTTCTCTTCTCCATTGATTCCCAATCAGTACACAGGGGCAGCTCAGTACACAGTTTAAAGATGTTCACTCCTTGAATTAAATCCAGCATTTTGGACATTTAGGAGACATCATTTATTCATGCATACCAGTCGTGTCCTCATTTTTAGTCTCTCAGACATTGGCGTGACATACAGCACAGACCAGTATATGTTCGGTCCTCTGTGAAAAAGACGCCTTCACCCACCTCCACCTGCAAAGTTGCAAAATTTTACACTAAACATAACAGCAAAATGTATGCTGTCAACATTCATTTGTTTTCCCTACAATATCTTGTTGTTGCAGCTAAAGGAATGTTTCTTTGGCTGTGTTTAGGCACAGCATTTGGTTCATGGGAAATATTGTGGTCTTTGTTAAATATTAAAGTCAGCAGTGACTTGAAGCACAAGGCAGAATGTGTTTTAATATTGAACTAAAACCACAAACTTTCCCTTACCCCAACTAGCAGACTAAAGGTCAACCTTATACATGGAACACTTTTCAGTTAATCACAGATGTGTGTGTGTGTGTGTGTGTGTGTGTAAGATCTCAAGGCATCTAACAGTGAGGTTGCAAATTGCAACCCGACTGAAACTTCTCCGATGTACCAAGGGTGTAGGAGAACCAGCGTTTGGTTTGTCCACTCTCATCCTCTTAGTCTACAAAGCCCTGATCCTAACCCCCCACCACCCCACTGCACATGGTGCTATCCATAGGCTGTGTATATAAGAAGAGGATGTAGTCATCGTGATGTCACCAGTTGGTTTGTGGAATGCCGTTATGAGGCCTTGAGCCATGTTGGATTACGGCCGTCGCAATGTTGTTTTTTTCGCAACCAATGAACCGAACTTATCCTATTTGGAATCCGTATACAGCTCTGGTAGCGGCAGCCACCTGTCAATCACAGTAAGCCCACCCTAAAGCATAGAGACACAAGAAGACTTGAAACTAGCGATTGAGACCATAAACTTACAATGTTTACTGAGATAATAAAACAAGTGAGAAATAGTCATTTTCTCATAGACTTCTATACGATCAGACTTCTATACAATCAGGCTTCTATACAATCAGACTTGCAACAGGAGGAGTTGCCCCCTGTTGGCCAGTAGAGAGAATGTAAGTTTTAAGACACTTCTGCATCGGCTTTGCCGCCTGGTGCTATTGCATGTTTATTAAACTTGTATTAATATTGAACGTGCCCGTGTCCAAATTGATATTGCGTGTCCTTGCGTCCATAGCGATGCACCCACCAATTGGGAAGTAGATGGAATGAATGGTTCTTGATATGCTAAGAACACACAGACAGATATTTCTTGCTTTATAGTTAGATGATGCTGCTACAGTGCCATCTCTGGGCCAAATGGCACCAAATTTGTCACAGACACTCAGAGATCATATCTACAAATATCCACCAAATATAGTTCCAATAGCGCATGTACATTTTTGTAATGTAAGTGCTGTCCACAGCATTGGAGCAAACTTTTAGTTTAGGCCGGCTATAGCAAAACTGTATGGAACATGAAAAAGAAAAAGGAAAAAAAACTTTTGCTGGCTTGGTCCAGAAATGTGCTGTACCGAATTGGGTGACGGTTGCTCAAAATTTGGTGGAGGAGCAGCGGTGAAACAGATTTTGATACAATTCCAAATGGTGGAAATTAATTAAGATTTTATATTTTGAGACCTGATTACTAAACTGTGTGCATTGAAATAATTTTACCATGTAGAAGCTCTCTTTGAACGCATATGCACACACACATCTGTGGTTCTCAAACTTATTCTGTCATTCCACCCTTTGGAGGAACAAAAGGTTTTGATTTGATGATAATAATTTGATTGCCAACAGTAAGCTGAGAACGTTGTCTAGCTCATCATGGGAGCATCGTCAGTTTTAATATTCGTCCCTGTCAAATATCTGTCCATTCTGTTCACCTACACACTATTTGTCTGAAAGGACACCATTGCTATTGTTGTAGCTGATTTCTTTTCTGTTCTGCAGTGAAAGAGATTCTGATGTAAAAAAAGTTCTGCATCACATTTTTTCTCCAGTCACGCGTGCCCACCTGTCATTCCTCTGCGCCCCAACTAGAGGGCATGCCCCATACTTTGAGAACTACTGTCCTAACACCAACCTAAGCCTAATTCTAACTTGAACCTTAAAACCAAGTCTGAACTTCAAACAGGCATTTGAAGAAGAAGTGAGGACTGGCCAAAATGTCCTCACTTTCCAAAAATGTCCTGAATCTTAAGTTCTAAAACTGTAACTGGTCCTCTCAAAGATAGATGTACAAACACTAAACACACACACACACACACACACACACACACACACACACACACACACACACACACACACACACACACATATGCAGGAATGCACAGCAGCACCTAAGTCAACAGAGTAGGTGACAGGGAGACGGACTATTGCCCACTAGCTCAGAGTCATTTAGTCTAGACTCCAGATGTTGGCAGAACATAACCCAGCACACACCTACCCACTCACCCACCTACACACACACACACACACACACACACACACACACACACACACACACACACATATACACACAGTGTGAATACAGCAAGCCTGTCTTCACAAGGCAGCATCCCTGCCAGATGTCACTAAGTGTTGATAGACTATCACCACTGTTGGAGACCAGTGTGTGTGTGGGAGTGTTTGTATTTGTCTGTGTGTGTGTGAGTGCACACATTGTTTGTGCTACCGTATTGGAGTGGGCACATTTGGCTATTTAAAATGCGTTTTCCTGCATGTTTGTGTGTGTGTGTGTGTGTGCAGTATACATAAAGCCGAGCCTCGGAGCAGCTTGAACAGTAGTGCCACGCAGCAGGAGCCGGTGCAGACAGGGCCGCTCTGTTTGACGAGGTGCTAAATGTTTGTTGTTCTTTTTGAATGTCTAATTTGTTGCCATAACATATGCTCGTCTTCAGCTGCTGAGTGATGATTATGAACGCCAGACCGTAGAAGACTGTGCTCCGTCGTTACAAAGGCTTCAAACTGCAAATGTTCTCAACTTCTAGCAGGGACACAGCAGGAGCCGATGAACTCGCTGACAGCAATTGATTGATAGGTGGCTGCTTTGACACCAAGAGGCACATGTGTGATTGTTTCCACTGCAAAGCAGTGACATATCAAACAGTCAGTGTCTCCATTTATCACGCACAATGGCCGTCATCTGCTTGTCTTGTAAAATGTTTTTCATGGTGAGGTGTCTTACTTTGCAGCAGTGCTTCACATATGTATCACTTAAATAACTAGTTGAGTCATTGAGGGATTCTCTGTAACTATTATAGCACTTCTTTTATGTGTACAATGAGGCAAACATGCAACTTTCATAATTTTTTTGTGTTGTAGTGGAGCAGGTGGCCCCAAATGCAGGAGACTGCAGGTAACAGGAACTCAAAGAAAAACAATCTTTATTCACAGTTCATGCAGAATAAAAAAACAAACAAGGATGCCACAAAGACTTAAGAGAAAACCAGGGCTTAAATACAAACTAATGGGACGAGGGACATTAAGTGCAGGTGGAGAGACGGGCGGAGAAGATCAGGCGAGGGGAGTGAGGTGATTAGTCGAGAGAACAGGCAGGGAGCTGATTGGCTGGGAAGATAATGAGGTTGATTCAGAGCAGGTGTGTAGATGGGCGGAAGAGGGAAAGGCAGTACAGGAACACGGGAGGAAAACCACAACAAAACGGAAATACCTAAAACCCAGAAAACAACTCTGTCCAGTAAAGAAAAAGTCTGAGGGCATCCGGACACAGAGCCATGCTGCGACATGCTTTCATTATTATTTCATTATTAACGGTCTAAATGCAGTTTTTCATTCTCAATTCGGTGCAGGAATGCAGAATATTGCATATTCCAGCATTGAAGTTTCAATATCAACTACGCACAATGGTTCTGGAGCGTATCATCTATGTTACTGTGTTCCCTTTTCGTCAACAGAGAGCGAATGTCCAAGGGACTAACGTTTACTACACAAACTTATTGGACCCCAAATTGAATGCTAAGCTAATGTAAAGCTGTTGTGGCTAGCACCATGCTGTGACCAACATTTTAGCATATACGTATTTGCTACATTACTATCGACATTGTATCTCAGCAGCTGCATTATTGGCTGTTGAGAAGGGGGACCAGTGATATCAGTGCTGAGACATCCTGATCCTACCAGTCCTATGCACTACTTTGAAGAAGAATGAAATCCTATTTATTTAACGCAATGACTAAAAAACAAACAAATCATGCCTGCACTGGGGGGGCATTACGCAGTGTTAGTACATTGTTCTAATCTACATCCATAGAAACTGATGAATTCAATTAACTTTTGATTCACACAGTGGAAACGGATTTTCATTTAGATTTAAAAAAAACAACCTCACCCATAAAAAAGTGTGTGTGAGAAAGCTGCTAATGAAATGAACCAACTGTCTTTTGTCAAAGAGTTTCAGGTTTGATTGACCCTGAATAAGACGCGCACTAACAAAGGCAAACTGGACCGTCCGTGTTTGGACAATGACTGATAACGGGTGTCATCAAGAAACATGAAGGATCACATCTGCATCTGCAGCCATGTTGACCTAACAACACACAGCCAGCCGGGCACACACACACACACACAGACTAGCAGGAGGTGTTGTTGTCTGGGCTCCACCACAGTCCATCTGTTGTCCAGTCAGAAGGTGAACCTGAGGGGGGGGTGTTAACCTCAGAGGGAACACAAACCAGTATCGCTCATGTCCAACAGCGGGGGGGTGGTGGAGGAGTGTGTGCGATAGCTGAGAGGAAATTTTTGCACCGAGACCAGAATTGTTTGAACCCAGGCCTCGCTAAAAATTGGTCTGGTGGTGACTTTGGCGAGCTCTGACCTAGTTCCTACTTTCCTGAACAGGTGGTGCGAGGCTCGGGCCGAGCAGCTCCGCAAACTTGGTGATGTGTGGTAATTTGACTCAACCCTGTTCCCATTTTTGTTTATTTATAGATCTAAATTATAATGAGTTGTCCGACCATCAGTGTCCACACACTCTGCGACCTTGTGACTCCGTCCAGAGCGTGCACCATATGTGAGTGTTTATCAGAGAGATGAACTGCATCTTCATGCGTGTGCTTTCATAAACTATACTGAGCAGATGTTTAATGCTACATCCACACTACTCCGTTTCTATTTGAAAACGCATATGTTTAGCTACGTTTACACTGAGCGTCCACACTACGCGTAGTGTGGGCGCTCAGTGTAAACGTAGAAACACTCCCGAAGACGGATACGTTTGGAAACTCCGGGTAGCGTATTCGTCTGGACGGACGTAAACACATACATTTGGAAACGATGACGTAGACACCTGCGATCGACTACCAGGTTAATTTAACATGGACAACTGATTACAGTTATTGCTGACCTTGTTGTCTTTACTAGCAGCTGTTGTCCAGTTAAAGTCTGCATGTCTGAGGAGGAAACAGCTGATATTGTAGCGATCAGTGAGCGGCGTGAGCGAGAGAGAGAGGGAGAGAGAGATAGAGAGAGAGAAAGAGAGAGAGAGAGAGAGAGAGCGAGAGATAGAGAGAGAGAAAGAGAGAGAGCGAGATAGAGAGAGAGAGAGAGAGAGAGAGAGAGAGAGAGACCCGCAGAGCTGTAACTAACGTTAAGTCTGAAAAATAAAACTTATTAAACTTTCCACGAACTGTATCTGTTTGAGTTTATAGAGGAAGATTTTAGAGAAGATCTTAAGTACCAAACACGTACTTAAGATCATTAAAGACTACTTTATTACTCTGGTTGCTTAGTTACAAAATACGATAATCTACTTCCTGTTTACATCGGCACATGCCCAGTGTACGTGAAGAGTCACGTGATATTCGTTTTCAGGCGTGTGGTGTGGACGGAGATCATTTCGAAAACGATGGCTGAAACGCCGTGTGGATGGAGATCGTTTTTGTTTTAAAACTCCGTTTAAAACGGAGTAGTATGGATGTAGTCTAAGATGCCTACCCCGTTGTGAATGGGGGGGGGGGGGGGGGCTCTCAAAGGTCTGTGACCTCAGTCTGGTGTCACTACTTGGTCTATTAAGAAGCTTTCAGTAGATCACAAAAGCAATTGATTGGGCGTTAAGCTCACATTCACTACAAGATGCTGAAAATCCCAAAAGTATGTGAGGAATGCAGGGCAGGCGCAAAGCCATTCATCATTAGTGGTCCTTGCGTTGCTTCCAGTGATGAGAGTTGCACGATATATCCTCCTTCGTAGGTTACTTTCTGAAATGTAATTTTTTCGTGTGTTTTCCTACGTCACCTGTCAGACCAGATTACATACGAACTGATTACATTGGTTATATATGAAGTAGAGTGCATTACTGTCGTAGGTATAGCTATAAACACTGTATGAGAACACCTAAAAGTTAGCTTATTAGCTACGTGTTACATATGATTTCTGTACAGTGTGAGAATGTCATGTTCCGAGGAAAATTAACTTTGCTAGTGAAGGTAATCAAGGCAGCAATTACTTTAACTTTATAATAAGATGACACTGCATAAACATTATAGGAGACAGAATTGCTTCGAATTTAATTGCGAGTTAATTGTGATTTGGGTGAATGTAAATAAAAGTACATTAAGAGCAATGATAAGACCCACAGCATGTGTATGAGATGGGATACCATCTACACTCAAAGTCCTCCTCGCTCTATTGACTTCCACCTTCATTCAATCCATCAACGACTCTTCTCCACCTCCATCTCTTTGTCCCTCCATCTGTCCTCGGTGTCCACCTTGCTTTCGCTCCAACCACCTTCTCACTCAGACCTCCATCCTCTCGGCCGTCCCCTCTCCCTCCAGCCTCTCTGGGCTGTTGACACACCTCACCTCCCCACCTTGTCTCCTTCCCATTAACTTTGGAGCAGATGGCAGGGCCCCGCTCTCTCTGTGTGAGCTTGACTGACAGGGGCTGGCCATCAACCTCCTCAGACGACCAGTCATATGCCGCTCTTCCCCGTCTCTCTTCCCTCCATCATCCTGTCCTTTAACTCTCCTTTTCCACGTTCTCCTCCAAACCTCCTCCCATTTTCATCATTGCTTTATTTTTCCTCCACTTTTCTCCTCCTCCTCCTCTTCTTGCAACCTGTTTCCTATATTTCCTAGTGGTAATAGAAGAGATGTTAACAGCTCCCTAATGCTTCACTTTGATAAACATGGCACCGAGTGTCACCATGTTTATGTTTTTGCACAAAATTAAAGGCTCTTCAGGAAGATAATCAAGTGTCGGTTATTTGGTCCTGATTAGCCTGGATACACTTTTGAGTTTACTGGGTACTTTAAACATAAAGTAAAGCCTGTGTACTTTAAACATATAGTTCACAGGCAAGAACTTGGCTATCACAAATGACATTGAGCTTTTCCTAAAAATGACTTTCCCATACAACAAAACTGCATTGTCAATTGTGTTACAAGGGAAAGGTATTTTCTTGGTATTAAATTAGACATATCACAAATACATTAAAATTAAGTTTGCTTACCTATGTGAAAGGAGGGGATTAGGGTGGATGGATAGATGGATAAATGGATGGATTGAACAGCTGAATTACAGCCAGTAAACCCCTGTCTATGTCCTGTGTGAAAAAAACAAGGTACTTATTTTAACCCAAAACATTTACCATTTCCACAAAACCTTACCAAGTAAAACACTATAACATTGCTATACAAATGAAGATATGAAACATATTTTTGGTTAAGAAAATTTGAGATTCAACATAACTGAGGTTTTGCAGAAAAGTAAAATGCCAACATTTTGTTCTGGCGACTGGGTTGTTTGGCAACCTGTTGCTGTTTTATGTATACTGCATAACTCAATTTTGGTGGAAATAGTCAACCAGTATAGCGATCAATGGAATGTAAGACCTCGACTCCAGCATGTCATACTGTGGTGATTATGGCCTCATTTGACCATGTGGTTTTGGTGTGGTTGATAGAAAATGGTCATATGCCATATGAGCTTAATAAAAAAGAAAAAGTACATTATACACTGTTTATTCTGTTTCTGCTTTCTGTGCTTCCAATCACATATTTTTATAACATTTACTTAAAAAAGAAAATCTTTAGTCAGTTTGAGGGAATGTGTCTGGAAACCAGTCAAACCAGGAAAACCTGACCTCAGCACCTCTATATTCTATGGCCGCAAACACTAATTTACATATAAACATATTGTGAAATTCATCTCTTTCTATCTCTACTTTTATTCCACCATCCTCATTCTCTCTCCCTCTCTCTTCTGGCCAATTTCCAATCCAACCCTTCCACCCCGCCTCATGGAAAGTACTAACTTGCATGTACAAACTCTGCTGTTAGAAAATGAGGAAGTGCAGGTCGTGTGTGTGTGTGTGTGTGTGTGTGTGTGTGTGTGAGAGAGAGAGAGAGAAAGAAAGAGACAGAGAACAAAGGATTGTGTTTCAGTTGCTTCTAGCACAGTTGCCCTTGCTGTGCTCCTGACCTCTGAGAGCAAGAAAGAGAAACATCCTCCCAATTTTTTCATCCTCTCCTCTCCTCTCCTCTTCATGTGTTTTCTGGGTGACAGCTGTGGTGAGCAGGGGGGAGTCTTCAGCTGCTGATGACAGGCCAAAACCTCCCCATCACCACTAAAAGCGGGCCCGGGAAAGACTTTCGGCTCAATGTCAAATGTGCGGCATCATAACGGCATCTTAGCTGCCATGATTTTGTCTCCGAGAATCATCTGAATCAGCGCCTCCTGTTTCTGTCAAGGTCTTCGCAAAACAAAAGCAGAAGGAGGCACTTACATGACGGCACTACTTTTGTAGAAACAGTACTCTTCACCATTGTGATTAATCGCTGAAGCGAATTGATTTTCTTCCTCTCTCCAGGGAAGAAGTAGGTCTCTGTCCCTCTGAAGACAGTAAACGGGCCACATAAATAGAGTGGCAGGATGGGGAGGAAATGAGCGAGGATCCATCTTCAACGCACCGCAGAGAAACAGCTGTTTCAGGTCACAGGCAAAGATAAGCCTCCTCATTTCTCCTCTCTCCCTCTTCCCCTTTTCTCTCTTTCGCTCTCTCTCTCTCTCTCTCTCGAACGTTCAACACTCCACCCGACTGCCTTTAATCAGCCTCTCGCCGCCTCCGTTTCACTCCTCCATGGCTCTCTTTCTGATCTGTGGCTCTAACAGGAAAGTGCTCATTGTGCTCATCCTTTCTTAACCTTCACAGTCCCGGGATGCTTCGTTAAAAAACAGCACAGATGGGACACCTTGATGACTAAGCTTAAAATTTCCAGCTGAAATAAAAGATGTTCTCAACATCTGGGCATGGGTCCAGAATAGTTCATGAAAATGACCTTTAAATCATGTGTTTGTCTTGGACCTCTGGTGGTTATTTTCTATAGGCAAAAGTGATATAGAACATAGCTGTAATGTTATAATGTGACCCCAATGATGAGCAATATTGGAAAACCTTCGGGTCTGAAAAGTGAAGCCGATGCTGAAGTATCTTACACCTGCATTATTTCTAATGTCCATCAGGGGGCGACTCCTCTGGTTGTATAGAAGTCTATGAGAAAATGACTCTACTTCTCTCTTGATTTATTACCTCAGTAAACATTGTAAACATGAGTTTATGGTCTCAATCTCTAGTTTCAAATCTTCAATACAGCATGATGTTCATTTAGTAAATTATGGTCCATTTAGAGTCAGACAGACCATAAAGCAGAGTATGCTTTAGGGCGGGGCTGATTGACAGGTCACTACAACGGTGTTGTCCGGTTTGGGAGTTGTCCGTGTTGTCATCTAAGAACTTTAACCCTTTCACAATTTTCAGTCAAAAATTGCTAACATTTTGGTCGCCCAAAAATTTCTTATTTAGCATTGGTTGTACTTAGCTTCACTCTCTCGTGTCACTTCTGGTTCCAAAAGAAACCCAAGATGATGTAAAAATGCATAACTCCCAGCTTCAAAATGGCAGTCCAACTAATCAATTGGTGACGTCACGGTTACCATGTCCACTTCTTACATACAGTTGACAGACCTGGTCTGACTTTATATGTGCCACTTTAGTTAGTATTTGTTAATCATATGTATTGTGTTACATAGATATCTACTGAATAGAGCATGCTAACCTAGCTAGCCCCGGCCCGTCCTGCCTCGTAATACCACTTGTTCCTCGAGAGGGTGACAGTGAGTCACTGTAGAGTCCAGTCTGTCCTCAGTCCAACGTGAGAGAACGAAGAAGTAGAGCGACCCTTAAGGCTTGAAGGTACAGCTTCTGTGTACGTTTGGATAGTTTGTTTATTGGATTAAATTCAAAGTGGCAGAAACGAGAAACAACTAATATTATAGTTTAATCCTACCTGCCACCGAGAGGCTGCTTTGGCAAAGCTCTAGGAGAAAGGACGGACATTCATAAGCAGTTAGCTCAATTTTAGCCAGTGCAAACCCCAGCACAAGATGAAGGTGCAGGCAGTTTTCTTGTTTCTATCACTTTGGATTTAGTCCAATAAACAAACAATGAAAAGGTACACGGACCGTACAGCCCTTATTGGTGTCACAGTAAACACCAGGCGGCAACTTCCAGCTCTGCCGAGTGAAGCCGATGTGGAAATGTCCCTAAAACTTGCATTCGCTCTACTGACCAGCAGAGGGAGACTCCTCCGGTTGCAAAAAGAAGTCCGGTTGTACAGAAGTCTATGAGAAAGGGACCCTACTTTTCACTTGATTTGTAGAACAACACCTCACATGAAGATTATAAGATATCAGTGTTATTTTGACTGACTCTCAGAGTTTGGCTGAATTTTGGGTATTCTTGACTTCCTGTTAGTAAGTAGTTGGCTTTCTTTAAATTTGTTTTAAAGCTGATATCTGTAAATTTAGATTGTATGGAGCCAGTAGTGGAGGTGTTAAGGTGTTAGACATTACAGGTTGCACCTTTAACCAATAGATCGCTTTCAAAGATCCTCGCTCTAAGTTACTACACTTGAATCCTTAATCACAAGTCCGACCTAGATAATTAACCTGATAGTTGACCTGACTTAAACTTGACAAACTTATTTAATTACGCTGACTTGATGATAACAGATGAGTTGATATTTTACAGTAGAGAACTAGCTGGGTGGTGCCGTTTCGTCATGTTCACTGTCTTACTTGAAGACAACTTTTCTTTGACTCAAAGTTGAACTGTTAGAGTTACACTATGTCCGAGCTGAGATACACTAGATGTGGTAATATCTTCCCTTGCTGCATTGAATCCCTCCTCTTTTACTGATAACGCTGTGTTGTCTGTGCATGCGCTGGATTACACTATAGAGGCTCTAGACAGCTTATTCAGTGTGTGTGTGTGTGTGTGTGTGTGTGTGTGTGTGTGTGTAGGCACACTTTATATGTGTTAGTGTATGTGCGTTGACCCGGACTGTGGAGACCTCTAGACAGCTTATTCACAGCAGACAGATAGCAGCAGAATTCTTATCTAGCCTACCTTCTCTGATAGTGTATTGATGGGCCAATCTGCCTCAGACTGCTGGATTCAGGAACAAAGGCACTGATAAGTATGGTAGGAAAGTGCAGAGGACTGCAGGGGATTTAAAGCATTATATAAAAAAAAAGAATAAAAATACCCAGTTCACCCCCCTGCATTTGTGTTGTAAATGGTTGGGGCTGTGAAATTATAAAGCTCAGCTCAGGGCTGAATTTGACGACACGTTTGCTTCAGCGTGACGGAAAGAAGACGATTCAGAGCTGCTGTTCTTGGGTCACCGTGGGTCACATGCAGTGTGTCATGTAATAAAACAAGAGTTAGAGGTGAAATGAAAGAGCTCAACAGCTACACAGTAAAGGTTTTAGGTTGGGTAAATGTGTGTACTATAACATAAGCCAATGTAAGAATGTGTTGTGAGCTTAGATAATAATCTTGATGAACACTGAAATTTGTAATATTGTAAATTCCAGAAACAGATGCGGTTGAGACGATTGATATCAATTGTATTAATTGTGCTGTAGTTTCTTGAAATGTGCCAAATTGAATTTTAAAAACCCACTTTGTTTCATGGTCACTCTTGTTTATATTTCAGGAAGTAAAGAAATGTTACAAGCCTAAAGTTTACCCAGATAAAGGGTGAATCTCCCAGGCTAACGTACAGTAAATGTTTTGTATTTAAGTAGCCCACTTTACCGTTGTGAACTGTCCATGTTTAAGAGATCAACTTCTGAACAAAATATTTTATCAGTAAAAAGATCAATAGAAAAAATAATGAAACTATTTTCCTATATCATTGAACAAATCTAAAATATATTGGAATCTTGTTTTTTTTTTTAAATACCACAATGCTGGCTCCTTACTAAATACTAGACTGGATGTAAGAAATGGGCATAGTCACTGTGAGGTCACCTATTTGTTTATGGACTACGGTTTTGAAGCATTTTGGTCATCGTCATCTTGCTTTTTGGAACCAGAAGTAACTCGAGAGGGTGGAGCTAAGTTCAACTGAACATTGAATAGGACAGTTTTAGGTAACTAAAAATGTTACAATTAACTTTCATGAACTGAAAACACAGACCTAACAACGCTGTGGTAGCAACCTGTTAATCAAAAGGTAGCCCCGCCCTAAAGCATACTCTGCTTTATGGTCTATTTGACTCCAGATGGACCATAATTTACTAAATGAACATCATGCTGTATTGAAGAAGACTTGAAACTAGAGATTGAGACCATAAAGTCATGTTTACTGAGGTAATAAATCAAGAGAGAAGTAGAGTCATTTTCTCATAGACTAGTATACAATCTGAGGAGTCGCCCCCTGATGGCCATTACAAAAAATGCAGGTTTCTAGAAACTTCAGTATTGTCTTTACTTTTCAGACCCAGAGGTGGCCGCCTGCTAAATACCCGCAAAATGAATTAACTTCCCATCCTCCTCAGCTGTACTCTATGTTTAGTGTTATTTATCAAATATTAGCATGCTCACACACAAATAAAAAAAATAAAAAAGGTAAACATTATACCTGCCAAACATCAGCATGTTAGCATAAGCATCAGTCGAACATATAGTTGCTAGCATGGCTGTAGACTCAGATTTTGTATAGAGGCTGGTTAAGACTCCCAATTGCTTTGTCAGCAGTCTCGTAGTTAGTCTCATAGTTTATGGTCATTTTTACCAGTGTCACAAAATGTAATCATTTTATTGATAAAAAGGCATATTTGGACACTTTCACAGTGATTTGTTAGATGATGACAAGATAGATGATAAAATCCTTATTCTTCTGCATGAGGCCATTTCATATTATTGCCTAATGTTTGACACAGGTAATTTAGTCATGTATTTTAAAAAAGGGGCTCCTACATACTGTCTATCTACACATTAGAAGTTAACTGTCAATAAATTCTCATGCATCCATTCTGAAAACTATATTTTTTATTCCTTCCATCTGTCTTGACTTATAGCTGCAGCAAATTACTGTTTTCCTTCTGACAAATCCAATATACATTACTGAAAAGTGAATTATCACATTGATATGCAAGTCGTGTTTGAGTTTGAAAAAGTTTTTGGATTAAAACATTGGTCCATTAAAAGTTATTCCCCTCCATCCAGCTCGGTAATTCTGCTTGATTCAGTTGAAAACTTTCTCACTCGACCTTGGTCTCCTTTCAGATTCCATCTGAGTGTGAGCGATGTGTGCGTGGGTGTATTCTGTATGTGCACGTGTGTGCCTTCTCTCCCACTGTTTGTATGTGCAGTTGATCGCGTGCGTTCTTACGTAGGCACATATATACTGTATGTATATATATATATATATCTATATATATATATAGATATATATACGTATAGATTTGTATGTGTCTGTTTACATCCATGCACGTGAACGCATGTGTGAGTTGATTGCAATAAATTCTCTGACGTCTTATGATTAATTTATGTCTTACCTGCCTTTTTACTGAATTACTCGGCAGGCCCTTTGGGGTTTGTGCTGCACGCAATGCTGCAAATAACAGCTCAAATGAAAAAATGCAAATGATCAGGTTGGATCCAGCACCAAATCCATAGGGACCGCTTACACACACACACACACACACACACACACACACACACACATATGAGAACACAACCAGGCAAACAAACTCCGGCTCCATTGCTGTTTCCCTCTCCCTCTTTAACTTTCCTCCCCCTCTCTCTCTCCATCCATCTATTCTCTCTCTCCTTCTCTCTTTCTTGCTTTGGGGAGAGGAAGCCGGATGAATATCAGCAGGGGTCAGAGAAATGCTTGCAGTGAATAACAGAGGCATAATAAACAGAAGCCTTCACTCAAATTATGAGTGCAGCAGTTTCACACACACACAACCACACACACACACACACACACACACACACACACACACACACACAAACTGGCTCAGGAACGCACACACTCACAGCCACACAAAGGAATCCAATCAATCAGCAAAGTTGCCTTATCTCTCGCATATGAAAATGGAACTTCAGAAATTAGCTCATTTATTTTGGACAATTAGGGTTATTGAAGTGTGACAGTGAAAATTTAGTGTTCACTGAGGCGTACGCCCGGCAACAATAGCAGGGAGCCAATTGAGTGCGAGAGGCATTTAAAGCTGTAGTATTTACTTATCAATGTAACCGGCGCTCTGTGTTGATCTCATTAAAACCTCTTCCTCTGTGTTCCTTTCTTTAGACAGGTCGGAGACAGAGAGAGGAGTGGAGGAGAGGCGGAGAGAAGAGACAGGAGCAGTCATCCCTGTCGCATGTGATATTATAGCCTGATCAAAAAACACAAAAATTGGAAAGAGGGAACACACAGAGTTCTGAAAAACAGGTCCTACCTGTGAAATAAAGGAGCTCCGCCGCTTCTTGGAATTCAATATATTGAAGCTAAAAGGGTTCACCGCTGCTGGGTTTCTTTGCTGGTGATATTACTCATTCCACTGTGCACAAACTCTAATACTGCTGTGTAGAAAAGTCATCGAAGTGTCCGATATCTGTGGTCTTCCAGAGTCCCTGCAATGTAAGAAATACATTTCCCTTGCTTTGTTTTTCATTGTTTTTCCAAATAGTATTTTTAAAAACCATGCTCTGTTTTTTTATGGGAATCGTAGACCTTTTCATGGCTAATTTTATGGTTCTTGGAAGTAATACATTTTCACTGTTAAGCACAAAAGTTAGTTTTCTTTGTAATCATCATTTATCAACCCAGAAAAAATGTTTGCATTGTACATTTCTGCAAACCACAGACACGGTGAATGTGGATGTTTTTGCATTTGATTAGAGAAAGTGAAGCAGTACAATGAGTATATCATTATTATAAGTTATGTGGTTTAATCATATAACAACAAGTGTAAGAAGCAAGAGAATACACCAGGGGTGGATACGAGTGGTGGTGGACGGGTGAAACAAAAACAGGACTTTTACCTGGGAGTCTGCTGTTCGTGTCCTGTGTGAAACCAAAAGTAAGACTTTATGCACAATATTTAACGCTGTACGCAATGTTATGCAAGAAAAAACACTAAGGGCAGTTGTTACTTATTAAGGCTAGCTGCGTTGTTGTGTTACGTTATTACATTACATTATTACATTATGTTATTACATTACGTTATTACATTACGTTATTACATTACGTTATTACATTGCTTTATTACATAACGTTATTACATTACGTTGCGCTGTTTTGATGCGCCGTTACATTGCGCTGCAGTGTTGGTCTGTTGCATAGCGCTGTTACGCTATTATTTTAACATAAACCATGATATTTTTTCAAACCAAACTAACCCTAACCAATTGTATCACAACGTTAATTACCTGGCATTGTGTGTTTCTGCAGGACTGAGACGAGACTGATAGGAAACATATTTTTTGGTTCAGACAAATTTAACGCATTTCCTGGTTTGCAGAAACGTACAAAGCCAACATTTTTTCTGACGACATGTTTCTTGACTCTGTGCTCAAACTTTCTCAGGATGAAGACTACGACTCTCAGTGCAGGACATCTCTGATCTGTACACAAACCGTACAGACAAGATTAATACGCAGGTAGCAGATAGATTTCTCACACTTTCTCAAAGTTTTCTTAAATACTTCATCTCATTTACAACAAGTAACGATGATACATCATTGTGCTTCCATTCTGAACACCGAACCAGTTTACAATGTTGATTCATCTCCTTTGCAAAGTAAGCTGAAGGCACGGTATTCATTTTGTTTAAGACCTGATGAAAAAGTATTGCAGAGATGAATGATCATTTGTTGCAGCAGCTTCTCTGCTACGAATTCCAACAACTGCACCGAGCTGTTGACAGAGACAAACCACAGCGGCACATCTGTACATGCAGACGTCTCACCTGTAAAACAACACTGCACACACTGCTAATAACAATACCTTATCAATATGCAGCACTCTAACAGCTACCTAAGAGGTCCGAGATTGAATTTTTAAATGAACTACCGCCTTTTGCTTCATTTCCTTACCAAAGTCTGCATAATTCATCACAATCTAGTGTGGCAGTTGATTTTAATCAGGCCGCTTCTGAAGAAAAGGGGGGTTGTAATAATCTTCAGGGATACAAATAAGGAAACAGTGACAGGGGCCATCTATAAAGTGATAAATATTTAAGATGCTGTTTTAATAAGTAATACTCGCTACATAAAAGCAGTGTCTGGTATGGCCTCCCAGTCGTCATTACATATTCAGATGCTGGTGTGTTGTTTTTCTTTTCTTTTTTCTGTGCCATCAGCATCTCGTCAATATTAACACCTCCGCAGATGGATTTCTGATTGCCTGGCTAAATGTGTGTATCCCCTGCTTCTAAATTATTTTTGCGATTATCATTATTAATGGCTTTTCTGTTTGCAGTCAATTTACATCCCACTCTTTGAGCGGTGTCTGCGTCTCTGCGACATCGTTTCCCCTCCCGCCTCCATGTTCTCGTTTTCTCTCTGGTTTCGCTCTCCGTCTGAAGGGCCTCGGCTCCGTGTGGACGGAGGATTTATTGGATCTCATCGCCAACTATGCGAGCCATAATATAAACCATCCAGTAATATATTCTATATGTAAATGGAGGAGGGGGACTACAGCACCAAAACTTCATTACTCAGAGTGTGTGCCGTGTGTGTGTGTGTGTGTGTGTGTGTGTGTGTGTGTGTGTGTGTGTGTGTGTGTGTGTGTGTTGAAATGCAGATATCAGTCCGGAGATCTCCGGCTGCAGAGTGTCTGACTAGTGATCAGATGAGCTAATCAAGCTCATCACTGCATTGTGGCCGGCTCAGGGATCAAGACAAGAGTCATGGTTTTTCATGTTCTGGTCAGTTTTTGCGGTTTTGGGATATTATGTCTTCTTTCAGACTAGTGGAAAGGAAAAAAAAAAGAAAACACATGTAGGTGTTTATGTTACTACTTTGTCTCTAAATTCACCAAAAGATTTCATTAGATGATGTCTCATTTGCATATTTATACACAACATTTCAGAAAACTTAATTGTCGTAATGTCAGTATTCAACTGCGGCGGTTTCATGGTGATATCTATTATTATTATTATTATTATTATTATTATTATTATTATTATTATTATTATTATTATTATTATCATTATTATTATTGTTATTATTAGTATTATTAGTATTATTATTTTACCCTATTCACCTGTAGTGTCTTCAAAATGTATGTCATTTTACAAAACATTTTCTGTTCAAATTTGTTTTTTTTGCCAGACTCTGAACCGGAAATCTCCACTTCAGTACATACACCAAACAGTTTTATTTCTATCTATATCCTCTGTTCATATATCATTCACAGCCTGATTTATACAACATTTTATTCTTAAAAATATGGTGAACAATTATTTTGTATGGCTTTTGACAGTATTTTGTGATTTATGGAGTGATACAGAGAGATATCCAAAATCCCCTTGGTTGAAACCTTTGACTATATTATGTCACCAAAATGAAACAAGAACCTGGCCATATCTAATGTTCAGATTTATACAACAAGCAAATATTTAAGATAATGCATCATTTGATTACAAAAAGCAATAGCGTTAATATAATCAATGAACTAAGTTTCTTGGTGATATCTATTCGGTAAAAGTTTGACTCTATTCACCTGTAGTGCCTACTACCAGTTCTAGTTCTATTCTCCTCCTAGAACTAGTGGGAAAGGGAGCAGAAAAGAAAATGTGTTCAGATCAACACACCTGTTCCCACTTTATTCATCTGCTCTGCCTGGTCCTCCCTGCCTCCTCACCTGCATCACCCAGTCACCCACCTGCCTCCAATTCCCTCCGATTACACCCGGCTCAACTTATCTGCTTCTACCAGCCCCGTTTCTTTGTGTCTTTCCAGTTTATTGTTGTTTCTATGCAGTGACCTTTTTTAGTTACCTGTCTGCCGGACTAACTGTCATTGAAGCACATAAACCACCGGAATTCATCCATCTGCATTTGGAATTGTTCCTTGTCATGCAATATCACTTGCACAGTGAGGAATGATATTCCAGCCCAGTGCCCCAGTATTCCTGACCTTCAAGTGCTTTAAATCGCCTCACCATAAAAATGCTAACATGCCTTAGATGCAGGAGCGTATGTTGTAGAGTTGTTCCGATACCTGTATCAGAAATGCCTCCGATACAGAAAAAAGGCTGGATGCACTGATCTAATACCACGTTATCATATCATTTATCAGCCTTTTTACACTGAACAGGAACAACAACACATGTAACTCGCTACCCGATCCATACGTTCGGCCTGATCGGTACAGAGCCTGTGCAACTCTCAACAGAGATGAGAAAGAAGCCAGATGGCTCACTTGTCAGCTACTTCTATCCAACGATCGTTGTATTTTTTTCCTGGAGCTGATGATGGAAGTAGCTGACGAGTGAGCCATCTCGCTTCTGTCTCACCATCGTTGAGAGTTGCACTCAGTACTGATCAGATGGGGGCTAGACGAGAGATTAGCGTTAGCCACATATTTCACAGTGAACAAATTTTGCAGTTGTGTTTGGAATTAACCTTCAACAGTTTGTTTTTCTTATGTTGTATGCTGCACCACATGCAGACCAACTCTGCCTCTGATTAGCTAGTTCTCGTTTGCCTTCCTTGCAGGATTTGATAAGTTTGCTCCTGATGAACAACAAGGTTGGTAGGATTTGTGATTTTCATAAAGGAATGACAGCCTACTTGTATGACGCTCTCATATATAATTACAATATCCAGATTTAATGGAGGGGAAAAACAATTACAGATCCGTCGGAGATTTGAATTGTGATGTGTCATAAATTCAATGATAACCTTGATGTTGACATGGTACACTGATTAACAACATTTTTTGAAAAGTTGCACTTTGTATGAAAAAGATTGCCGACCCTTGTGTAGACATACATGAGATACAACATCAACAGCGCTCTCCGTCGCAGTAAGGGGACCTGCGTAGCATGCCACTACAACAGAGGACACTTTCCTCGGCTGCTCCGCAGCAACACACACACATACACACACACACACACACACACACACACACACACACACACACACACACACACACACACAGATGCACACAGCCCTTATACCAGAATGAGCGAGCGAGGCTGGCAGCCAAATCAGGCTTGGCACGGGGCCTAATGATGCCCGGCATGCGTCTGCTCTCGACAACGACGGGGTAACACCTGCCAACTTTTTACCAAGGTGTAAATGTCTCTATTAGCGAGCGGCTGGTCCCGCGTGTGCGGCGTTCAGATCAGAGGAGGGACCGCGGGCACTCTGGTTTGCTGTTCAGAAATCTGGTAATCACTGGGTCCAGTGGGCCTGTTCAGCACGCCGCTCTCTTTTTCTACTCTTGTATGCAATCTTTCCACATTATGGAGGCGGCGTGAACAAGCAGGTGTGAATGTGAAAGCGGAGCAGAGTACGAGAACGAAAATTTCAGCTGGCTGCCAACTTTCTGTTGCTCATTGACTGATCATAGACTTTATAACAGCTTGCTTACATGCCATTAAACCTAAAGAATTTTTTTTACCTAATTCAACAAAGTTTTGATTTTCTTCTCCCTCTGGATCTTTTTGCATTTGAATGCAGCACAATTAGAAGAGGCTCTATGAAGGTATTTGTGGAGCAAACCACTTGAACACCTGTGACAGTGGAATTTGTTGAAAATAGTCACACTTGTGTTTGTGCCAGAAATAAATCCTAGAAAAGACCCCTCCCTCACTCCCATTAAACAAATTCACTTGCGGATTTTCGGGTGTACAAATTTTGTCCATTACTTCACATATTTTTATACAGGTGTGTGGACATGTTTTGCACCATATTCACTGCAGTAACTGTAGCAAAAATGTAAGCGCATACTACTCTTAACTTAAAGAAATGTTATTGCTTTCTCTGCACTTTCAAACATCCAGTTTAGTTATCGCGGGGCCTGACTCGGTCTGCTGGCTCCTGGAAACGAGCGGCATGGTGGGGGCTCCGGTGTGGGCGGGTTAGGGCGGGACTGCTGGGAGCTACCTCCCTACCAACACACACACAAAAAAAACACAAAATATACCGGGCCAGTGCCCTCCTCTGGGTCTAGACGCGGCCCAAACTAAAGTCTGGCAAAAAAAAAAAAAAAAAAGAGAATAAAAAAAAACCTGGACTAAAAAGGAATAAAATCTCCTGCTGGGGCTTCAGGGTGTGCTGCCCTGGGGCCTCTTGCTTGCCTCTCCACTGCCCCGGACTGGCTTTGCACCTAATTGCTATATCAATCTCATCATAACTATTATGATTGTTATTATTACTATTCCATATATTACTATAGACATTTCATAGACTACTCGGACATATACTGCTAGTGTGAAAAGGCACATCAGGCGTCCTCTCCTGAACTCTCGTCCCGAACTCCTCCCTTCCCTTTAGTCAGGCCTGGAAAGACAACGCACTGGATGTAATATTGATGGGAGCTGGATGGGAAACGGCTTTTCATCTCAACACAAATAAACATCCCATTGGTTTATAGTGCAGCCGTATTTGTTTGAATAAGTTTTTCTGCAGCGAACTAAACTGACCCTTGCTGTTATATCCCTCCGTCAGGACCCCCCACCCCCCCCCCCCACCCCCACCCCCACCCCCTCCCCACAGTTCCCACTGCAGATAGGAAATTGATTTTTCTGCAAAGATCTGGGATCCGTTTGTATTTTTTACTTTATTGTTCTGAAAACCAGATGTTATACAGCCTCTCAAGTGCTGAATGGAACGCCCAAATATTTTATATTTTCCCAATACCGACCTTAAAACCGGCCTCCCAACCGATGTAAAGCCTGTGATTGAATGAGTGAGGATTCTTCTCAGGACAGTAAAAGTCCTATTATTACTGTGTCCAGGCAAGGTTTATTTTCCTCCAATCATAATCCCTACTTTGTTTTTACAGCAGCCCCAGTATTTGCATTCACATTCAGACCGCCTCCTCCCATATCAAACCCATAGGACACATTGTAGGACTGAATTTGGCACATTGTGCACACTGCAGATACCAGGTTACTGGATATGAATTAACATAATCCGAATGGGAAACAGAAGGTATTTGCATATTTCGGCAAAAGCTATTGTTACATTTCATTATGCAACTTTGAGACGTATATTCCTCTGAGAGATGAATATGGATGCAACTGTGCGCACACTTCAATAATACCATTTGTAACGCCATAGGATTAAGTGGGGTCGCTCATGCTCAAGCGCCGTTAGAATAATGCCTAATATGGGTATCGGAGATCTAATGAGGGGTTGGGTTACTCCTTATTGGTTCACGCTGGTTAAGTGAATCACTCTCCAGCAGCCAGTTGGGCTTTCTGCAGCTCCCTGGTGTGAATGTAAAGAACAAGTACAGTACGTAGTGTAACAAATTCCATCTAAACCATGATGTCTTTACTAAACATAACAAGGTAGCGTTGTTTTGTCGCCTAAACATAACCAAGTAGTTATTCCGGGAGAAAATAAGTTTCCTTCGAAACGTAATAGAATGTAATTTTGTTGGAGACAGGGTTGAAATAATGTAACTCGTGAAGTTTTGTTTTAAAAGAAATGTCAAAACATTATTTACATTGATAGTAAATATGTGAGAATTATGAGAAACCTGCTTTTGATTATAATTTAGCATTACCTATTAACAGGAACTGCTTTTATTTTGAAGCGCAAGGAAGTAACAGGTTCAGTGCTTTATTGCCAGCTTTTACGAGACGTCAGGTGCAGAAGCTTGTTTGGTTCACGCGTTTTGGTCGTTATTTGAAGCTCCCGCTTAATGTCAACTATACATAAATGTCTAAAATGGGCTGTTGTTTGAAACGTAAGGCCACTAACCAAGCTGTCGTTTTTCACAAGTTGGGAGAGAGGACGTGTTTGTGTTTGCAGCATGAGTGTGAAGCAAGATGGAGATGGATGAGAAAGCTCTAAAAGATTTAAACATGGGTAATATTTTTACAATGTGGATAAGCAATTTAACTAATACCTGCCAGTATTACCTACCATCATTTTCAGTGTCCTTCACACTGATTTCATCCATGACACCACCTCCTATCCTTGATGAAGGTAACATTGCTCCACCTGAGCTGCTAAAAAAAGTTGTCCATGTGCAGTGTGATGACCTTTGGAGGTCACAGATGGAGCTCCTGTCAGTCAGCTCGTAGACTGGTGCTGAGTCCAGGGCAGGTTGGGGTGGGGTCAGGATGAGATGAACAGGTGTGGGTGGAGGGAGGGCCCGGCATGACTCCTGTAACCTTGGTCAAACACTGAGCGTGTGTATGTGCGGATAATGTGCATTTAAAAGCTATCACACAGTGTGTGCAGATAGATATGTAGATATGCTTCAAAATCCCAGGGACCTTTTGCACTGTTGCGTTTGAGCAACAGTATTGTGAGTGTTGGAAGCTGGAGAAGGATATGTACAGAGTGTGTGTGTGGTCTAGGGTGTAATCTTATTTATATGTGGTGCAATGTGAGAGGTGGGAATGTGGAAATGAGCGCAGTGTATCTAGCGTTGGGTTACATCCACTGTAACACAGCTGTGTTTCACTCAACAAAGAATACAGTGACGCCTGAGAGGTGGACGTGCTCTGTTATTACAAGCTGGGAAGTTCTGACAGAGCAAGACAAGCAGGTTTTACCACAACACACACACACACACACACACACACACACACACACACACACACACACACACAGACACAAAGGAAAAGCCCATTAGACTCTAGACTTAGACTGGAATATCTGAAGTAAACTGATTTGATACAGTATTAGTAGTTGTAGTGGCAGTATTAGTACAAGGAGTACCTCTAATAGCAGTAGTAAGCAAGTGTTGTGCAACATAGGAAAAAAAAAGGTCAGTTAGTAAGTAAGTTACATAACAAAACTAATACCAGTAAACGCTGGTTTCATACGGGACACAAACAGCGGTTTCCTGGGTGGAAGTCCTGTTTGATTGACTCATCCATCCTCCACTCGGACCCGCTCTTCAAAGACTTTCTCGCTCTTTTTAATGCGTCAGTTGCTCTGTGTGTCTGATATAAGGCACAGAGGGCCACGGACCAAGCTGACGTGACCCCTGCTGACCCCAAGCTGAGCATGATGACATCATGAAAAGTAAAAAACAAATAATGCTAAAATAAAATAAATATGAATATTTCTCTACTCATCTGTGCTATAAATGTAATTTCTGTATGATTCCAATAATTTCAAGCATTTTTATAATCAAAATCGCTGAATTAGCGCATGTCCTGTTCAAACAGAGGAGACACGTGAGGTGAGGCAGTGACGAGCTGTGCCTCACCTCAGATTGCGCAATCCCTCACAAACTGGGTTGAGCGCGTGTCTTTTGCTTTCTCATTGTTTGTCACCACTGTAATATTTGTAGACACTTTTATTATATGTCCTTTCTTTCCATAGAATAGTTACTGTATTTCACGTATGTGTAGAACATATTTAGTGTTGCTGATCTGACAGAAACCGCAGTGAAAAAGCACAGAGAGGCAAACACTACTCTGCCTCAAAGAAGAGGGTGAGCGAGAGCCCACGGGTCGGGTTTATGCTTGTTCCGTCGTTGCTCTTCTACACTTCTCTTCTTCTTATATTTTGCTTTGACCACAAAAATGTAAGATTATATATCTAAGCTTAAACATGTCTCAAAAAACAAGGAAATATGACCAAATTCACAGCAATTCAACGTCGGACAGGTAAAGTAACCTTTTATGTGTTTGTTGTTCTCTTTATACATCCGTGGTTGTTCCAGATTATCGTGGAATCTCACAATGTTCGCGGGTGGTGCCCTGAAACCGGTGGGGCAGGTCGGTGGGGCAGATCGGTGGGGCAGATCGCGGCGCACACGCTCCCAGAGGAATCAAATATGTGCCTTACCTATGTGTGTGTAAATAATGCTGATATGAAAAACAACCAGGAGTCAATGTGCAAGCTGCCAATTGAATGGTGATTTAAGCTTCTCTATTGGGTTCATGTATTTGTAAATCTGACTTATGTAGTGTCAGTGCCTCACCAGCCACGAACCTCACCGCACGTCACTGGTGCAAGCAGATGGGTGGAGTTTATCTCACACATTAAAACTCTTCATTGTAGTAGGCCAGGTCCTTATCACGGCATCCATCACTTTCCTATGTCAACCACTGTTTCGAGCCGGTTTATTTTTCAGCCACATGCTATAGTACCAATTGATCCGCATGTCAACAGAGTGAGGTGTCACTAGCTTTACTTGTACGTGATGTGACTGAAAGCTGAGACCGACTCATAAGTTAGTGTCAAAGGCGGTGTGGGACTTCACCTTTGGCAAACATCATTTATTCAACGGACGGAACGACACGGAGGAGACATTCTCTGAGCTGTGACTGACCAAACATTTTTCTAATCTTTTTTTTTACGATCATTAAATATCACTCGCATGCCTTTGTTCTCTGTGCAAACAAGCTTATCGTAAACATGCAGGACGCAGCGGCGGGCAACGGGAAAATGATGACTCGCACAGTCATACTTTCTTTTCAGAGAGTGACTTTGTTTCTCATTGTGCTCTCTCTCTCTCTCTCTCTCTCTCTCTCTCTCTCTCTCTCCTTCTCCCTCCCTCCCTCCCTCCCATGTGAACAAACACAAGCGACCTGAAGCTTTACTCACAGTAACAGTGCTAAACACACACATTCCACCACACACCTGCACCGAAGGGATGAAGAATGGAGGACTGCGTCCAGAGAATGCTCATACACTCACACACACACACACACATGCATTGCACCGGCATATTGTTCAACGCTTGTCCTCGCAGCCAAACATATTAGCCACTTTTCTAGAGCAGGGCCTTGTGGTCCGGCATCTTATTGGTCACGTGCGTCCTTTTCAAGCTCATAGCTTTCTTGGTGGGCGTTTTAATGTGTATCTGACATAATGAAATGAAGGCCTGGAAATGTAATTCAAGGATGATATTAGGTTACTGGACAGAGCCAGGTTGGGCTAAAAATGTTGACAGTGACGATTACTTTGCTTAAAACAAAATGTCAGCAGCACAAACCCTGTGCAGAAGGGATCACACAAAATTGGTTTTAAAAGAAATTGAGTCCGGGAGATATTGAGTAAGCAGTGACTGTAGCCTGTATATTGTCTCCGCAGTGGAAACCAAGAGACCTGCTGGGCCTATCAGAAAACAGCTCACTGTTTGATAAATACACACTGGCGCAGGAGGAATATTTCCTCATTAGGAATTCAAAATCCCTCCAGGAAGAATATTGGCCACAATAAATCATTTAGGGCGGCCGGCCGCCTTCGCTAATACTGCCGAATCAGCAAAGCAGAGCCAACTCTTATATGACCATCAATTATTAACACGCGCTAACGTTATTAGCATATTCCTCTCGGCTGCTGGGAGACGCACTGTGGAGGTGGATGGATGGATGGATGGATGATAGCAGAGCAGACAGACAGACAGATAGATAGATAGATAGATGGATAGATATTTCCTCCATGGCTCATCTCCTGCCCTGCTCTCTAATCTTGGAGTCTAACTAAGTAGGAGCTGGATGGAATCTGACAGATGGATTATGGGGTGATTATTTATGGAGACTTTTTAATTAAAAGAAAAACTGCTTATTAGGAATCCTCACTTCCCTCATTAATAGCGGGCAGAGGAAGAGTCTGTGTTGTTGGAGGGTTGTCGGGGAGCACTAATGAGAAGGTGGTGGGGATGGTGGTGGTGGTGGTGGTGGGGGGGAGGGGGGTAGTTAGAAAAGTAGGAGAGATATGAGTGTGTGGTTGGGGAGGGGGGTGGGGTCAGAGATTTCACATTGATAAAACCTAATGTGGAGGTACATAAGGTGCTCTTAGTCAATGCTAATGGTTCAAACTGAGCAGACACTGACACAGCCAACACCTTCAGCAAAGCAGAGGCGAAGACTCTGGTTAACGATGTGAATTGAAATGATACTGCTTGTTTAGGTTTAGGAAAAGAATGTGGTTTGGGTTCAATACAATTCCGATACAAGTTGGAATATTTCAATATATTAAAGTACTTGGTTAGGTTTAAGCTAAAAAATACTTAATTAGATTGAGGCAAATAAACTACTTAGTTAGTTTAGGAAAAAAATGACTTGCTTAGGTTAATGGAAAAAAATAATTGGTTAGGTTTAGGCAAAAACTACTCGGTTAGGTTTCGGAAAAGATCATGGTTTGGTATAAAATAAGTACCTTACAATGTAACTTAAGGTATGTATATAAACTGGGGACTGTGGCTCAGAGGTGGAGCGGGTCGTCTTCCAATCGGTCAACCCCAGCTCCTCCAATCCACATGTTGAAGTGTCCTTCAGCTGAACCCCAAATTGCTCCCGATTGCTGTGAATTAAAATGAATCAGTTTGGTTCATGATGGTCAGGTGGCGCCTCCGCCATCATTGTATGATTGTGTGTGAATGGGTGAAATCATCATAGTGTAATCATGGTGGCATTGTGTTTCCTTCAAAAAACACCTTTTGCAGTTACAATTTAGTTGAACATTATATAAAACAAGATATGCAACATGTCTTCAGGAAGTCATGCTTGGACTGTTTTTAACTAGACAACTGTGGGTTGCATTATTGTATAATGTGCAATACAAATGAAATTTGACTTTGATTTAAACATTTTTTAAATAAGCCAAAAAAGACAGACAACCAAAGACCTTACATTGATCATTTGTAGCATCATCATCATCATCATCATCATCATCATCATCATCATCATCATCATCATCATCATCATCATCATCACCATCATCAGTAATATCATGGTGAATGAGTCTGAGACAAACCACTGTCTGTGGAGAGAGCTCTCGTGTGGATCACACTAGGAAAGGGAAAATATTGTATTTTGAAAAATGACAAACCAATGGAGCGTGAAAGCTTGTATTGCCAAACAGCAATTACCGTTTCCTCCCACGGCCCCTGCAGAGAAACTCTGCACAGCGCACATCTACGGTGCCAGTGTCTACGCAGCATTCGCCAGCAGCCACACTGACCCAAAGTCAGCTGACAGAGGACGGGTCAGAGCAGCCGATGGCCGGGGGGGTCCACCTGGCCCTCAGGTACACCCTGCTGTTTTGAATGAGGGATTTGACTCTGAATGCAACCGTCTGTGAGCTGAATCCAGAAAGTCTTCCTCGCCGGATCACACAAGCTCTAGAAAACACCTAAATGCCCTGAGGGGGGTTGAGGTCAGGCCACACACACACACACACACACACACACACACATACATAGAAGAACCAGTGGCAAGCCCTGCTACTGGAACTCTCATATTGTCTCAGTCCAACAATGCAGCAGCTGGCACAAACAGGGAGCTATTTAACAGCCACCAATTGATGCTTTGCCACCAGGTGCTACTGTGTGCCTTTCCCATCCTCATTTTATGCATCAGCAGAATTTCGTCTGCCTTTATTTTCATAGCTCGAATGCTGGGAAAACAGGGGGGGGGGGGGGGGGGGCTTCCATAAACCCTGATATATACGCCCGGCTCCCAAAACGGGACAGCGTGAAAGACGCAATATTGTACTTTCACACATAGCAAAGGTAGACAGATGCCCCATATCCCGCTGCCTCTCTGCACACACAAAGACACATTTATGTTTCTGCATGTTTGTGTGTGTGTTTGCATGTCTGCATGCAGACAGCTGGGCGCGCGCATCCATGTCGAGTGTACGTTTCCCAGCGTGTCTCGGTATCTGTGCGTGTTTGCAGCCACCAGAAATAACAGACTTCCATGGGACCTTTTAAATGGACACCATCTGTCTCTATCAGGGAAGGCTTTGGGAAAACTAATGCCTCGACTCAGATGCGTCTTTACCCGCGGCCAGCCAAAATGAACCAGCATCATTACTCTGAAAGGAGAGGGAAAAGATAAAAACTGCAAAACAACGCTGAAAGACAGGAAAAGATGGAAAGCAAAGAGAATGAAATCTGACTGCGGACTGCATTTCCAAGGATGTAGATTGTGATTCAGTGTTATATATTTACTGTGCTGGGAGGTGCGGCGGCCTATGGGACACAAAGCATTTCTCACATGAATATGACTTTGTCATATTGTCCTAATACAAACACATTCTGAACGCAGACACACATATATACACACACACTTTCACAAAGAGCAGCACCTGGGCAAACTCCAGCGTCTGCCAGGGCCCATATTAAGAGCTTATCATTCATTGTAATGGCTCCCTTCTCCACTGTGTTTTCCACTGTCATCGCTATTGTTTTTCTTGCAGCACACAACCGACTGGACTGCAGCTACAACTGATGCACCTGCGCCCTTGTGTGCACCGTGTGTATTGCCCGCCCGTCGCTATACCCGCGCATCTTTGTTCATTAATCAGCCTGTCTGTCCTCCCGGCCTGTCTGTCCTCCCGGTCTGTCATTTTTACACAACGTGTCTGACAGCTGTCAGGCCAGCTTTCCGTCCCTCTCTCTCTCTCTCTCTCTCTCTCTCTCTCTCTCTCTCTCTCTCTCTCTCTCTCTCTCTCTCTCTCTCTCTCTCTCTCTCTCTCTCTCTCTCCCTCTCCTCTCTCTCTCTCTCTCTCTCTCTCTCTCTCTCTCTCTGAGACAGACGCAGACGTGATGTGATGGCCACACTGTCTGATAGCCCCTCGGATCCTTCACGCTTTAACTGGGCTTGACTGTGGATGAGCCTCTAAACTGCCTGCTACAATAAGGGACACGTCCGAGAGAATGGGTTTGACCCCGCGGGGTCATCTCGCAGATTAAGCCTGTCGGAGGCAGCATCAGCACCGGCGCAGCCTATTCACACCTCAATAACACAGACACACACCAGCACATACAGAGGGATTTGATTACATCACAAGTGGATGCGTGTGTGTGGATCTGCACATCGAAGCCTAACATGAAAGTGATGATTTGTTTTGCGTGGTATATATATATATATATATATATATATATATATATATATATATATATATTTGTGTGTGTGTGTGTACCTGGGTTGCGTGCCGTCTGGGGTGCAAGCAGACATCACAGACACACACGGAACAGAAGAAGACACCCTTGGGGTGTTCTCTCCTGACTTTAAACCTCCCTAATCCCCGAAAAGGACTAGCAACAGTTTGACGTAATCCTTTTTTGCATTTCAACCCTCCTCGCTCCCAAATGCCTCCTCTGCCGCGGCTTTGCCGACAATGCGCGTGTGATAGGTTGATGTAATTAGGGCCTTTAAAAGATTCTACAACAATGAAGCGGTTTGTTCGCTTTTAACGCGGCTGCGCGCTACAAACAGATTAGTGATTTATGTGGTTATTAGATCGCATAATGGCTCATACTGCACAGTGAAGAAGCAAAAAAACTCTGGGCTGACAAGCAAACTGTTTTACACAAAAATGTTTTTTTATACACTCCCCATTATAGCGAATGATGTGCTGTCACATATCAATATCAGGTCTGAGTAACAGCTGTAAAGGGGCATATTCACATGTGCTTCATATGATAATTTAAGGACAACGTTTGTGATGACAGCTCACTGTATAACTCTACAGGGCTGTGAGTGGAGTAGCTTGATGTTAATTAAAAGCTCAGAAGAGTGTTTTCACCGGCTTTCAGAGCATCAGTCGACAGGGGTGTCATGTCAGTCGTGGCGTGTGGTGTCCCACCTAAATTAAAAAATTAAAACACACTCTTTTCACAAAGCACTAGAAATGGAGCCACAACCGTTGTGAGAGAATAAATTCTCTGTCACCGTCCTCGCCATCTGCAACGTGCGGTGCCACAAATAGGATTGTGTCAAATGTCTTGTCAGGTCAGAAAAGAGGCTGTCGCACACTCGTCACCGCTGTATAAACTATATAATGAGTCTGTGTACAACTTGTAGGGATAGTTTGGATTATTTGAAGTGGAGTTGTATGAGGCACTTATGCAGTCAGATCATTACAGACGGCCTACCACAGCAGAACATTGCTTTGCTCCTGTGCTGGTCGTTCTTGTCTGTTTCTCTAAACTGGGTGTGTGCCGACCGTAATCTACTGTAACTAAATACACTGACTGTGATAGTAGCTCATACAACCCCACTTCTAAACATCCAAACTGTCCCTTTAAGAGCTTTAAGGATGGACACTACAGACAAAAACATTAAAGAGTTTTGGCTATTTAGCTTCCATAACTACAGACTAGTGGAACGAAAACATCCACAATACACATTTAGGGTGTTTATTTGAATACTTTGTCTATTTATATATGTAGATTTCTTCTAAATTCACCAAGGGTTAGCATTACATGAAGCCTCATTTATACATTTAAGCATAACATTTCAGAAAACAAAAAATAATTCATTAGTTTAAAAAAAAAAAAATCTTTTTTCACCAGTGATACTTTAGTATCTTATAAGAGCCAAATTAAAGTTGCTGTAAAATATTTATTTGCATTTACATGTTTAACTTTAATCAGATCGGTTTCTACTTTGAATGTTACAAGGATGTTGTTATCATTTGTTGTGGTAAGACATACACGTAAGTGACAGACTGCCGTCACTTTAAGGACACTTTGCGACAGTTAGTTATGGCTGTTAGTAGTATCTGGAGCAGAGTAGACCGTGTTATGTGGATTATGTTATGTGGATTATGTTGTGGAACAATTTGTGGATTAACCTGTGGATCTTTTGAGTGTGTCGGGGTAATCGACAGTACTTTTAGGAAAAAATAAAGTTGTTTCATCAACTTGTACGAGGGAAATTGGATCAATAAAACACCTTTTGCTTTCACCTACGAGCGGTGTCGGTGTGAGCTATGTGCATAGGACCAGAAACACGTGTCAACTTAAGGTTTACACTCTGCCAAAGGTTTGGACGCTACATGTATCCTCAGTGGATGATAACAATGACGATTGTTCTTGCAGTTGTGTGTCTTATTTACACTTCCTGTTCGGCGACACTCTCCTCAAACACCTTCCACGACAGCGGTGTCACAGCACATCACATGTCCTGTCATCACAGATGCCTCTTCTTTTACCACCGGTGAAAAGAGCATTTTCACAAATTTGGAAATACGTGTGTGTGTGTGTGTGTGTGTGTGTGTGTGTGTGTGTGTGTGTGTGTGTGTGTGTGTGTGTGTGTGTGTGTGTGTGAGTGTGTGTGTGTGTGTGTGTGTGTGTGTGTGTGTGTGTTGTGGCTTAGCACAGACTGGTTGTTTAGCAGCAGAGCAAAGCTGTTGAAGCTGATCCTGATTAACACAAGAGAGGCAAACAGCAGATATTCTGGCCTCTCTTTCTATTTGCTCTACTGCTATACGTCTGTTAATCAATTAGTCCCCCAACAAAAAAGTATTTGTCAACATGGACATTTTTCAAAAGGACAAATATTAACTGGTTGTGAATCCTCAACTGCTTTTCTGTTTTATTTCAGTGTGAACTGAATATAAGTTCACACTGCTTTTGGAATGTTGATCAGACAAAAGAAGTGTTACATTGGGTTTTGGGAAGTTGTGATGGTCATTGACATAATGACAATAATAAAAATAATCATTAGTTCCAGGCAGTCAGCAGTGTTGATATGCAGCATTATACACTAAAGACATTTTTCCAATCCCATATTTTTCTCCATTGATATCCTTGGTTTCACTACTTAATTTCACACATGGATGAGAATAAGACATTTATTCATTTAAAAATCCTAACTATGTTGCAACAGAAAATTAGATTTTGTTTTTCCAAGTCTGTACTTTTTTTGATGAATGAAGATACACAATATGGCCAAAAGTATGCAGACACCTGAACATTACATACTAAACTACATGTGATTGTTGAACATCTCATTCCAAAACCCTGAGCAGTGATATGCAGATATTACAGCCTCCACTTAAATAGTTATTTTGGCCCAAACTTTGACTTGTCAGGTAACTTTCATATTAAAGTAATGCCACTCCCGTCATTTTTTTAACCCAAAGGTTAACTTATTTGTCACCTAATTTTCGTATTCAGATAACATCACTTCAGTAGTTATTTAAACCCAAACTTTGACTTATTTGTTACATAACTTCCGTACTTAAGTCACACTACTTTCTTAATTATTGACACCCAAATGTTGACTTAATTGTTACATAACTTTCGTGCCAACTAAATGCCACTCCTGTAGTTATTGAAATCTGAATCCTGATCCTTTCCTAAACCTCTTTAATAAACACTGCAGGGGCTTTGCGCAGGAGCACTGATCACTCGTGTTGCTGGACATTCGTCGGAAAATGCAAGTGAAAAAACTAAATCATATTTTGTAAGATATCATAGGAACTGTTGTTTGAGGATACATTATGGACCTGGCTTTGTCCACAGAATCATGTAGGCAGTCCATATATTTTTGGTGATATATCTGGTCCAATTAGGAGTTTGATGAGGTAGTATGATCATTTCATGATGTGAAATAATCAGAATCACAAGCTCATGTTGCATTTGACTCTACTATTCATTTTTTCAACAGGATATCATGCATACAGCAGCGTGATGTGTACAGTCAATATTCCATTACCACAAAACCTTGGGCATCTGGGTTAAAGACTCTGAGTGGAGCAGCGTGGGCAACAGGCAGCCTGTGAGGTAAAAAACAGAGCCCATTTTCCAGATCTGTACTCATAAATCAAACACAAACACACACAAGATGCAGGCAGAGAACAAACACGCACACTCACACTCCCTTTCCATAAGGCGAGCCCGTCTGCAGGTGGGAAGGTGATTACTCACCGCAAAACACTGGTTGGACAGCGACAAAAGGAGGGCGTTTAACTGGTAAACTTTAATGTAGGCTCCACAGGAAGGCCAGGAGGAAGAAAAAACACACTCATGGTTCACTGTACAAGCTGAAAACAGATGGAAATTGGTTATTCGGATGATTACAGAACACACTGCAGGGTGGCTAGTGAAGTAAACGTTTTCATTTCCAGGATATATTACCTGGACTTCCATAATTTACCTGGCAGCAGATTGGTTACTGCAATTCCATGCTGGAGCATTAAAACACACGCAAATTCGACCAAAAACCCATGCAGACATAGAAACAAAGATGTCCTCCAATTAAAGTAGGTCTAACGGCTTAAAGGTGTTTGTTTTTTTATGAAATTACTGCTGTGAAATTACTTGTGAGGACATATTTGAATGTTTGTAGGAAAGCTACACCTGTCACCTCGGCAGACAGCAGTGTTAATGATCTCTTCAGTGTCTAAAAGAAATCTTGCCATAATAAAACACATTAGTGAAAAGCAGCTCAACATTTCATTTTGCTGGCAAATATACATGTAATAATGTATGTTAAATAAACATGAATGACTGATGTCTTTAAATGCTGAAGTGTCAGCTGTTACTGGCAGATCGCTGTTAGTTAGCTAGCTTCATAAGATAACGCTAGCTTCAAAAGTTGGTTTGAAATATTGTCTGCAGCTGACTTTTTAATATTTTCAGTTGACATATTTTAAAATGAGAATCCTAAAGTGGTCTTAAATAGACTGAGAGGTCTGTCTATTCTCCTAAATATTATGTTCCCATACAACAAAACTGGTCAGTATTAAAAGTAATTAAATTGCATTGTACAAACATGTCTAATAAACATAATATATACACAGACTGCTTATATAAATATATGAAATGCTATTGTTACTGCAAACAGCATCATGCTTTGTTCAGTAAGTAAAAAAATGTATATTGATTTTTTTATATATGGACGATGCACAAAGATTGAAATGGCTCTTTATATGTGAAACATAGAAATTAATCAGTCATTTGGAGAAAGCCTACTGAGATAATCTGTATAATTCTTTTGTTTTGTTTTCCCCCCCACATGTTTTATATATGCAAAGACCAGAAGATGTATGATAAATAGTCGTATTTTAAAATCGTGGGATAGGCATGTTAAATAAATACGTAAAACAAATGAAAATTGTAAAAACATTTAGAATAATTTCTTTATTCATTGAGATCAAAGGTACCAAAGAAGCTGAATAACACGATATTTTCCACCTTCACTTGAAGTTATTACTGTGTCTGGTGTGGTGTAATGATGTCTGCTTTATGATGGCAGCAGCAGCATCCTCCTCATCTGTCTGTCTCCATGTATGGCCCATGCATCCTCATTAATGACCTATTTCATGGCACATTAATTTAAATGATTTTAGGGAATGCAACATTAGCACATCTCCCAGCTCATAACTCTTTCTCTCAGAGGGCAATATTTGGACGTTTCATTTTCTGAAATTCGCTTCATTCCACACTGCTTCTGTCTGTCTTCGAAAAATGGAGCTATGCTCGATATTGGTCCACTTTCTACATAATTAAAGCTTTTGAATTATACGTATATGATTGTTTCTTTGTCTGTCTGCAAGTTATGACTGCTCACAAACAGTCTTATTAATAGTCAAGAGAAATTAGCAAAAGGAACATTTATTGATTTCAAATTACTTTAAATACAAAATACTTATATGTAAACGTATTTTGTCATTTCCCTTTGCTCCTCTCAAACCCAACAGCTCACTTCTATGTGGTCTCGTCCATTTTCTGCTTTTTTTAAGCACATATTTCACAACATTACATCATCAGACTTGATAAAAGTGTTATTCATCTAAATGCTGGCTGTTTCCTCTCTTCTTTCCCAGTGAAGTGCTGTCTTTTTCTTAGCAGTAAATAAACCTATAGTGTTCAAGAGCCTCTCTTGGATACTTCTTCTTTTCCTCCTTTTGATGCGTTTCTTCTCTTTGCATCATTGCCCCTGATAGAATCTCAAATCCCGGTGGATCCTATTTTTTCTGTGAACTAAATATGATGATCCTTCTCTCCTTACTCTTTTTCACAGATAAATTCTTTCTCGTTCACTTAGTTTCCTCCTTATATTTCAGCACATTTCCTTTTATCTTCGGTCTTGACACAAAGACATGTGTGTTGATGGCTGCACACTCCATTTCTCTCTCTCTCTCTCTCTCTCTCTCTCTCTCTCTCTCTCTCTCTCTCTCTCTCTCTCTCTCTCTCTCTCTGCAGGTTAACTGTGCTAAAGCAGTTCTCCTGTCCTCCGTGGGGCGACCTCCATTTTTTACTGAGAGTAATGTTTCTTTTCATCCTCTGTCAGCTGCGTTTCTGTCAGCTGTCTCCCCGCAACACACACACACACACACACACACACACACACACACACACACACACACACACACACACACACACACACACACACACACACACATACATTATCACACCCCGTAAATATATGACAGGCCAGTCTATTGGCTCACGATGGCTCTTTGCTTGGCTGGAGAAGAACATGGTGGCACTCCTGACAAATTGACAGGATTTTGTTTTGGTACCATTAGTCTTGTCTCCTTTTTATTTTGCTCCCTCTTCCTCTGTCTACTCTCACTTTTCTTCACACACACGCACACACACACACACACACACACACACACACACACACACACACACACACACACACACACACACACAAACAAACACACACCTCTCCACCTCTCACCAGGCACTACAACAAACATTGACAGCTGTGGTAGCAGGACACAGCGGTGGAGATGGACTCAACCCCCCTTAACACTCCATCAGCCCTTGCCCCACTCAATCACACACAAGGAGTGACTGCTAACCCTTACCCTCTCAGAAATAAAGGTGCTCACTAGAACCATGGAGGGTCCTTCGGCTTGTCCTCATAGGAGAACCATTTTGGGTTACTGGTAGAACCTTTTATAAAGGTTCCACCTTTTATGGGTACTAACAAAAACTCACCAAGGGGGTTATTAGGAACCCTTTTATATTCCATGGGTTTCATCTAGAACCCATCAAGGGGGTTCAAAAGAACCCCTTTTCTTCCTAAAAGGATTCTTTGGATGAAAATTGTTCTTAATGGAACCATTAGCCTTACAAAAATCCATTGAAAAAAACTCTTAAAAAAAAAAGGGGTTCTTCAAGCAAATGGTTCTGGGTAGAATTTCAGCCCTTCCAGTGCACACACACACACACACACACACACACACACCTACACACACAGGATATACACTAATGGAGTGCATCCGTTCTACAATAAGAAAACTTATTTTTCACAAATTATTCTTTTTGGTGGGATGCAGTAACTGCATGCACAAGATGAATGATCCCCAGTCGCTGAGGCCGACGTGAGGAATCATTGAAGATCAGAGTCCCCGTATAGTCTCTAGCGAGTCAGGACTCCCTCTGCCATGCAGTAAAAAGTTAACCTATCAGGAAACAAGAAAAGCGGTTTGCTTTTCATTCTTTTAAGTGATGTAATTTGACATTTTGTGATTTTACAATCAATACGTTGGCTTATAATACCACTTGATGATAAAAATTAGGACCTGCCTATAATGGCAAGGTTTTCCACAGCAAACACCGAGCCTCATAACAGGATCCATGAGGGTGGATCATGGGAGGATTATGGGATGTAATTAAGGGGGTTATTTAATGTTTGCAGTCGTTTGTGAGGGGAGGGCTCTTCATAAAATGATAGCGACAGTCATAGGCGACACACGACCATGATTATTACACGTGTGTGAGCAGCAGGCATGTGCACAAGCTGTACATGTGCTCATCTTTAATGTATGCACCACACACAAACACACATGCATAGACACACATGGCATCACAGTGAGAGGGATCTAATAAACTTAATGCAAGCATTTAAGCCACATGTCACGATTTTTATTGGACAATTTTGAATAATTACCAGGGCTTATAAAGCTTAGAATACTTATTAAAGCCAGCAGCATAATCTTGCTTTAATAAGGAATCTATTGTCGTATTAAAGAATAACATTAAAGAATAGCACCGATGTTAATCTATATTGTTATTATTGTCAAAAACACCTTTAAAACCAACAAGGTGTTTATCCATCTCAGTATTCTTATATATCTTCCCTATCCCCGGCAACCGAGGCTATTGGTCTTTTAAAGACATAAATCTTTGAAAGAGGGTCACAAACATGTCATTCAATTTCTAAAAAAGGCTCAATTATTTACTTAAGCAGCTGGTCACTGTAGTTTTTAGTAAACATTATTCAAACAGGAGGAAATGGTGACTATTTCCAGCAGTGGATTAATACACATTTGGAGTTTGTGGAGAGTCAGAATAAACTACATTTAATGAAGGAACATGTCACCCAAGTGCAACAGTGCGTCTCTTTCACATGTTTTAACAATAGAAACAGCCATAGCAAACATTTTAGAAATGATGAGGGCATAAATTCAAGCCCTCGAACTGACACTAATGATAAGATTTCTTTGCATTTTTCACATTTTATCTGTTCGGTTAACTGTTCCAAAATCAAAATTTTAGAATAAGTCTATCTACATTTTTAATTGTTTAAATGATGGAGAGTGTTCACATCAAATGCCAGTTGGGTGCAGGGCAAAACTAAGAGGAATTCTTTAAATAGGTTTTCAATTGTGCAACTATCTCTATCCAACCAACCTGACCTGCTCCCTATGTGGACTTACATGGACTTTTACACAAACATAATCTCGAAGGGAATAAGATCCATCAGGCTGTGGATGCACAGAAACTGCATGTGAGTTTGAACATATGGTTTTAGCCTCTTCATGGGATTTGTTGACAGTAAGAAAAATATAGAATATTGCCAGACATATCCTTTAAGCATTTCTATATATTTCATTTTTTTAATCTCTCTTCACTTCATTGCTTTTATTTTGAATCACTGTTTAGCAATAAAGAGACAATGCAGCTGATCACTTTCGAACTGTAATGTTGATCTCTTCATTATAAATAAAAGATATTTATGAAGTGGATTGTGTTTTTATGCGCTTTGCTTAACATATTTTCTGGGAAATAGAACTAAGTCTGCCATACTCTTGCCTATGAATAGAACTCCTATTGTCGGGTTCATTTTCATGTTGAGTACAAAAATCAATGCTAATAGTGAGAGAAAAAGGAGCTGGCAAAGAAGGACAAAAAAAACAGAACTTAAAGCTGGTTCCTTTACAAACATGTCTTTCTCCTCAGCTCTATCATCAACCGTCATTGGTGTCACATCGGATGAGTGGGGTCGCATCTCAGTCAGCCAAAATGAACATCAGGAGGAACCTCAGAGAGAGAGAGACATGAGGGGGAGGAAGGTGAGATGAGAGAAAGAGGTGGAGGGAGCGGTTTCTGTGTCAGTTGTTTCCTCATTGCTCAATCAGCCAGGCATTCTGCCTGTCAAGATGCATGTGTGAGCGTTCGTCTGGTGAGTTCACTGCAGTCAAACTGAATCTCTCCTCCAACTTGGCTGTTATAGGGAAGAGACACTTTTTAACTGAATAAATCAAAAACTGTTTTATCATCCCGGAGGAAAAGAGTGTGCTTCTGTGTGTGCGTGTGTGTGTGTGTGTGCGTGTGTGTGTGTGTGTGTGTGTGAGTGAGTGCGTGTGTGAGATTGTAAGCATTTGAGTCGGTAACAAGTAGAAGAATGCAATTAACTTGCCGGGGCATCTCTGGAGAGATGGCAGCACTTTTGCGATTCTTTACCATCATAAATTAAAAAGGATCCAGCCTGAGGCAAAGTTAGACGCTGACAGCCCTCTTAGGCCTGACAGCCTTCCCATCATGCCACAGGAGGGCCAAGTGGACCAGTGGCTCTGCCAATCATTAATATGATTACCACATGGTTTCCATGAGCATTTGCATACCTACCCCCCGCTTTTACAATTCTATGTTGCTGGTGCTTCCAATTCCAACACCCATTCGATATCAGCTCATAATCAATAACATCATATCATCATATGGAAACTTCTGCGCTTGACTCTGAGACAACGTGGTCCAACACACTCCTCGTGTAATCCAGAGGCGATGAATTAATGGGTGGCGGGGGTGGGGAGAACTTCCCTGGCAGTGAGTTTAATCTCATTAACAACATGTACGCATGTGTTTTCTGAGCTCTGTTATTTCTCTGTGCATTCAGCCTGGTCTAGACAATATGCCGTCTATTTTCACAAGTAGGGGTACGACAAGCTGTTTATAAGATCTTGGGGGAAATGCGGTTCTGCTATATGACGGGGTCTTACAGATAAGCCTATCTCCGTAGAGCAAAGTCAAACAAGAGAGAGTTGGTCCACGGCCTAGAGGCGCTCACGTGGCGTTATTGACACAGATCCTCTGCCCTGCACACAAACATATTTAGTAGAGGTTTTCCAGAAAGATGGCTGAGATGGGGTTGTATTTTCTGACTGTGTATTTCACGTGTTGTTCTGTTTTCTGTGTAGCTCCGTTTCGGCCAGCAGGTGTACTCTGTTGCTGTGCTCCCGTTAATTGCCTCCACATACATGCAAAAGCAAGCAACCATCAAAGGTAATTCTAAATAATTATAGCTACATGCAAAACAAAATAACAAACATGAGATATAATGCATGCAACTCAAAAGCACAGCAACCAAAAATATAATTGCAATAAAGTAATAAATGATAAAAAAAAATTAAAAGACAACAGGTCACGGCCCTCACAGCAGCTAGACATCCTTCAGTGTCTTTAAGTCTGATTCTCTTTTCACCCCAAAATCTGTGTTAGTGTTCAAATTATCTGAACAAAAATGTTCACCGCTCCATCTCATTCAATTCCAGCCCTAGTACGTTCCTGCTCGTTACATTAAAAAGCCAGACTTTGAGACACAGGATATATGTGTGTCTGATCACAAAGCGGTTTTATTCAATGTGGTTTTATTCCATCCTCAACCATTAATTCACACTTCACCTGTTCGCTGCCGGGTATGTCTGCGAGCAGGTTTTCTGAGTATTTTCCCACAGCTTTTTTAACTGCTTTTAATCCTCATTTGAATTTAGAGGAGCTGGTCTCCCTTTTTGATCATACCTGTCAGACTGTCCTGGACTCTGTTGCCCCCCTTTAAAGACAAAACGCGAGTGTAGGAGAAAGGAACAAAAATGGAAAAAAAACATCTTATTTTATGAGAGTTGTAAAAATGACAGTTAAGGGTGCCAGAAATTAATTCTTGTATTGATTATTAACAGTTCATTAGCAACAGGAACTGTTCCAACTACTTTTAAACATGCTGTGGTCCAACCTCTTTTTAAGAAACCCAATCTGGATTCTTCTGTACTTAGAATTTTAGACCTATTTCTAAACTTCCGATTCTATCAAAAGTTTTAGAGAAAGTGATTTCAACCCAGCTTTTAGCTTTTATGTGTCTTGATAAAGTTTTCGAGAAGTTTCAGTCAGGTTTTAAAGCTTTACATAGCACAGATAACGCCATCCTCAAGGTATCCAATGATCTCCTTTTAGCAGCCGACAGAGGGGAGAGCTCGATTTGACACAATAGACCATGATATTTTAATCAACCATATTAAAAGCTGGGTTGGCATCAAGGACACTGCACTTAGTTAGTTTTATTCTTACCTTTTAAATAAAACCCACTTGGTCACCATAAGCAATTACGCATCCTTTACATCTCACATTACCTGTGGTGTACCCCCAGGTTCAATTTTAGGTCCAATTTTGTTTTCCACTGGAGGTGCTTGTCATGGGGGGGTTGAGTGGTTTTGGGACTGCGGTGTTCATTGGTGGTGGCACTTTGTGTTGGATTTGGGGAGGCCGCTTCAGGCATTAGTTGTGCTGAGCTATTTGGGTTGTCTTGTTTGGGTTGTTTTCTGGGAGCGACTGGGGTTTGTAGATTTTGAGCTTTCTGTTACTATTGCCTTGTTTTTGCTGCTTTGACTGTCAAAGCACTTTGTGAACTCTGTTTTTAAAGGTGCTATATAAATGAAGTTATTATTATTATTTAGCCACGAAGATAACGTGGGTTTTATTTGAACAGGAATTCAGAATTTCGATGAGCCCTGATTATAACAATGAAAGTTACTCACCAGGCGCATACACAGAAAAGCTTTTAAGATGGTTTTTAATAATTGTGTACGTTGCATGTTGAAATCAGCTTATTCGACCAGAATGTAGGACTTCTATGCTGTGAACCTCCTACTGATTTTGTCCATTTAAAAATGTACTCCAACAAAACCTCAACAATATTGTCAAAAAGAGAAAGGCAGCATGACATTTTGTGATTCTGCTTTTAACTGAAAGCAAGTCTAGAAAAATGGAGCCGCAAATGGCTGGAAAATGCAGAAGTTATGGTTTGGTCAGTTTTATAGTTTTTACAGTTTTAGCCACAACATACTACTTTGATGGTATTGAAACTGGCTCACTACAGATTCTAACTACTGTATGTGGAAAGTCAGACCATGGAACTGGTCAACCTACTACATACTGCACACAGACAGAAGACCAAAATCTAAAACAGGGCAAAAATCCAGATGATTTTTATTTTATAGCACCCAACAGATCAAATTCAGACATCACAAAGACAATTCATCATGTTTGTGATGCTCCAAAAAAAATTCACAGCTGTCGCTAATAATAATAAAAGGAACAGAGTTGTTCCTGGGAGCCCCAGTTGCATTCAAGATAACTCAGAGCTCAAAAAATTGAACACCACTCAGAGTTCCTTGTGAACTCAGGGCGAATGCATCAACTGACTTCATGCAGAAGCAGTTGTTTGACGTCACCCAACAATGGAAGTGTTCATTGTAAATGGTAAACTACCAACTTAACCGTATTTAATGAAAATAATATTAAGTAAAACCTGTTCTGCATTTACGTTTATGTCAAAATATGTTGGTATGTTATGAGGTCGCTGGTTTCGTTTAAGCAACCTCTGAAAGTTATCTCCTTTGTACAAAAAAAATTTTCAGGAAAATAATTGCGTGTATATCTGTTCTTCCGCCTCCTCACCTCACTCCTCACCTCACCTGAGCTTTTTTTTCACGCCCCTCGTCACATTACTTTGTAATTAAGTCCTGGTTTTCTGTTCAGTCCTTGGTTTCAATATGTCTACACCATGTCTGCACCAAAGCTTGAATTAAAGTTATTTATCCGAGTCAATGTTCTGTTCAGTCTCTCTTCTTTATTCATGACCATTGTTTTGGGAGTGTACATAGATGGTTCAGAAATGGATCTCATTATCTGAACAAATGAAACCCAAACTATCTACATGGCTCCATACCACTAAGTTATTTTTAAATTGTTTGAGTGAAGTGACCCTTTTAACTATAACCAAAATCCAAGTGGGATTGTGATGAAGTGTTTTTAAGTGTACAAATATGCACAAAATAAATAAGAAACAAAGTAAGTAAGAAACAAACTGCAAACATGGAAGCAAAATCTTTACGAGAGTTGTTCCATTACTCTGCGCAGTAAAACTCACTAAAATTGTTGCCAAAAACACTTATCACATTATTATCCAGCAGCTGATTTGTTTTGTTTTTCAGGAAAAAAAGGAATACCTCTGGTGACTAAAGCTAATCCAGATCAGACTGTGTGTGTAAATGATGCGTTTGTTCCAAAAAACCAGAGAGGAGTATCAAAATTACCGAATCATCAAGGAATAGAATTTGGCAGCAGTACACACAGTGAGCATGGATGAGACTAATTTACTAAACATACCCTCCAGTCTCATAATTATATGTAATTTTACCGGTGTAATTAACTAATTTAATTACTACTCCTCAAGAGCATCAATTATTGATATTACAGAGCATTCAGATGGCAGGCAGAGCTCTCGACGTGGCGCGCATTCAGAGGGTGGTAAACACATGCTGGCTCTCCAAGACTCTTGGCCAGCTTCCTGCTAGCGCTCAGTGAAGGGGTGAGAGAGAGGGAGAAGCAGACGGAGGGAGGGAGGGAAGGAAAAAAGAGAGAGCGTGCCATCACAGACGTCCAGCGTTCCTTCGCACGGTTAATTAGAGCTTTGCGTCGGCCTCATGAGGAATCTCAGAGGTGGACAAATGAAGCTTTTTGCCCTCGGACGGCTGGATGTCAGCCAGGAAATGTTATCATTCAAGCTTCTGTGTGTGGGGGGAAAAAAAGGCCTTTACACACTGTTTTTTTCTCAAGCGATAAATCTGCACGTCAATATATTTTTTCCGACCTGCTGTTTCTGTCATGACTACTTTTGCAAGGAAAGAGAATATTACGAGGCAAAAAAGCAATGTTCAGAAAGAAACAGGTTGAATTTTTCTGAGCTTTCACCATAGACTGTAAATAAGAAGTGGACATAGTCATCGTGACGTCACCCATTGGTTTGTGGACTGCAGTTTTGAAGCCTCGATTTCGGCAATTTTGCCGTTGCCATCTTGGATTATGGCCGTCACCATGTTGTTGTTTTTTTGCAACCAATGAACTAAGGTTTTAATATTTGGTACAGGGAGGAGTGACGTAAAGACGCCGTATACGGCTCTAGTAGTGGTAGCGACTTGTCAATCACAGTAAGCCCGCCCTAAAGCATACTCTGCTTTATGGTCTATTTGACTCTAAATGGACCGTCATTTACTAAATGAACATCATGCTGTATTGAAGAAGACTTGAAACTAGGGATTGAGACCATCAACTCATGTTTACAATGTTTACTGAGGTAATAAATCAAGAGAGAAGTAGAGTAATTTTCTCATAGACTTCTATACAATCTGACTTCTTTTAGCAACCGGAAGAGTCATCCCTGCTGGTCATGCAAGTTTTAAGACACTTCCACGTTGGTTTCACTCTGCAGAACCAGAGGTTGCCGCCTGGCTTTCAAACAACGAATAAAGGCATCAACCGATCACGGTAAACTCGGTTACTCCTTTCAACCTTGAAAACAGCAGACCAGTTCCTCTCCTTCCGTTCTTACCTTTCACAATAAAAGCCCTAGACATTAACATTGCAACTGTTTGGCAGAGAGAACTCAAATTCACTGCTAAAAGGACACTCAATAAAACAGCTTACAGTAGCTTAGCCTATACAACAAGTTTCCTCAAACATAGTGGTTGCTCCTCTGCCTGCGTAAATCTATTCAAACCTTTTCTTGAAAAAAGTCCTGCAACTGTATCAAATTGGCATTTCTGCCGGTATGAAACATTTTGATTCACAGGCAACAAATATAAGACAACGGTGATAAATGACAAGCAAAAGCTTAAAATTTGTGACATGACGCACAAAATGTTCTTAAAAGGTATGCATGTATTTATTTATATGCCTTCCGGTGAGACCCCGTTGTTCCATCAAATCATACAGAAACCTTACCAGCTCCTGACATTGTAGATTTTAACTGTCCATTATTCATGCTCAATTAGAAAAACAACAACAAACTGGGTGCTGTTTGAACTAAGTCCAACAGACACTGTGTCTATTTGTCATTTTGATAATCCAGCCAGCTGGCCTCTCCATGTAAAGTGAATGCAGGTGTGGATGCTGTCCAAACCAGCACTGCTATTACATGCAATTATTAATATTGAATATTCTTGGCAGTTTACGGATGTAATATCCGTATTCAAATGACACCATCGCTGTCCGCTAACGATTGAAGGAGTAGTTTTGCAGAAATAAACGTGCAGCGTGCTGCTGAGGTGAACACACACACACACACACACACACACACACACACACAGATGATTTTAGTTCCAGCCTTCATTGATCCAGGAGATCAATGGTTAAAACATGTCCTTTTTAAAGAGTGTTACCAGAGTGTTTGTCTTCTCACCACAGCTGTGAGTGTAGTGGGAGAACATATGTATAATTTACACATAACGTGTTAAGCAGTTAATAGCAGAGATGAGCTTGTGGATGTGTTAAAATGTTTTCCGCTGTAGCGCTGCTTAGTTTCACCGTGCTGTTGTTCAGTGTCTGGCCTTGAATGACCAGCCTCTTTCTTTTTCCTTTTGCAAATGTTTCCTGCATGATATTAAATCATTATCATTCAAGGATACGGCCGGTAATATTCTTTATAGACTGTCTCGCAATACTTTCTGAATGGCTCTCAGTGACAAGCTCATTTTTCAAAACAGAGTTCTAAAGTGATTCACATGCATTTTACAATCAAGATTTAAAAAAAGCTAAAATAAGTTCAGCACAATAATTACGTATATTCAATTAAAAAAGAGGGCAGAGAATGAAAAATTGAAATTCAGAAGAGAATATATTAGAATAAAAAAAGAAACATAGGGGTACTGAAGATTCAAAATTAGGTCACAAATACATGCATTCAAAGAAATAAAGGACTAAATAATTTTGTAAACCAGCTGGTCACCGTCGTTTTTAGCAAAAGCAAAGGGAGCATTTGTTTGTGGACCATTTTTAGCTGCATATTAATACACAATTACTGTTTCCAGTGGGTAAATAGAATTTGCCGCAGCCAGACGGTTTATGTGGGATTGAGTCAAAATAAATTACAGTGTGTGTGTTCATGGTAATGAAGGAACATGTCAGCCAGATTGTGGATGACTATGGACCTCTGTGGAGCACTAGAGAAGGAAGATATATCAGGCTTTGAACACACAATACCTATTCAAAACTTGTAGTCATTGCTGGTTTGGGTCATTTCATGGGATTGTCATGGAAGAGAAAAGACTGGCGAGACCATTCAGCAGTCTATATATCCAAATGTTACTGAACACAGTCTTATCCAACCATGTCAGAGGGGCTCAGTCTGGTCCCAAGTGAGCTTGCTGGCCTGTACTTGAAGTGGTGAGGCGAGGCATGCTGAGCACCAGGGTGAAAATGAAGTGTCTGACATCACGATATAGGTGTGTGTGTGTGTGTGTGTGTGTGTGTGTGTGTGTGTGTGTGTGTGTGTGTGTATGCGTGTGTGTGTGTGTGTGTGTGTGTGTGTGTGTGCGTGTCACCATGTTTGTGTGTTAGAAAAAGAGAGTGATGCGAATCATAGAGTGGAGAGCGTTTGAGTTAAAAGTGTCATTTGCACTGTACATGTCAGTTCACATGTGCATGTGAGCGATCATGTTTTCTATGCACGACAATATACTGCATAAACTCATGTGTGTGTGTGTATGTGTGTGTGTTGACATATGTGTTTGTGCACTCACATATAACTGTGTGCCCTGAACATCTCCTCTGTGCTCTTCTCTAATTATATTCATAACAGCAATCTGAATGTGCAGGGCCCATGATGAATGTGCCACCCAAGTGTGACTCGCTCCTAATAGGATTCTGGGATACGCCAGCAGTCGACAACAGGAGCCCCGAGTGGCAGACAACGCCCCGCGCCTCGGTGTCACACACACACACACACACACGCGCGCGCGCGTGTGCAGAAATAAATGGACTTGTACTGCACACAACGTAATGACATACACACAGTATGAGAAGTTCACGTGGTTGTGTCAGTGAGCTTTCTTTTCTCTTCATTCTTTGTTTCTCATTCACTCCCCCCCTCCTCTTTATCCTTCACTCTTGATGAATTTTGTAGTGAATCTCACCTTCACCGCATGGGCGGTGCCAGGGGCGGGTTTACAGGGCGGGTTAAACCCAGACTGTTTTTCAGCAAAGCCTCAGCTCTGACGTCACGAGCAAACAATGAGGTGGCTAAGCTGGAAATGGCAGATAGCTCTGCAAACCACGTTAACGGCGCAAACAGCGGTAACAGTGCCGACAGAGATCACCGTGTTAATGGGGGGTTTGCACTCACCGGGTCAACCAGTCTTCCACGACACCGCTGTCCCACCACTGTGGGTCAGGGCATGGCACCGGTTCTAGACTGCTTTGAATGGGGGGGGGGGCAATAAGAGATTTTCGGGACTTTTTTAGCTAACACAGTCTGTTAATGGCAATTAATGGCATCTTTCCTCCTCTTTTTTTCTTCTCCAATGATGTATTCCACACCTAAATTTCTTTCTTTCTTTCTCACAGTCACATCACGGGGTCTCTTAGCTCTGAAGTGGCAATTAACGTGATGACGTGAACACACATCACCACAAATCTGCACACAAAGACAGTTGGAGTATTTATGGGCCAACACTATTTTAGCAGTAATTGTAATATACCTCAACTTGTACATGGTCACATAGTTTAGTAATTCATGTTACACAACAGTGTTTGCACTGCGATGTGTTTCAAGGCCAAAAGTTTTGAGAAAAGAAAGTTGGGGGTGGGGGGTGACCAGTCTGATGTGCGTAAAGGTCTGTGTGGTTATTCTGTAACAGCCTGGTGTTTTTTCAGGTGATTCAATAAAGGTAAACACAGTGAACAGCCGTCTGTAACGGCACTGCGCTCTGAGCCGCTATTTCTCAGAGACTGCGGACTTTTCGACTTGTCAGTCCTCCATAAAGTCAGTCTAACATTTGATCATGTGGTCAGTTATAGCAAACTTGCCACCGAAGGAACAATGGTTAGACAACCTTTCGAAATGATCCACAGCTAAACCATGCGTGCGCTACACAGGTTCACCAAACCCAGGTCAGAGCTTAGCAGGAACCAATGCGTTTTAAACAGAATGATAGGAGCAAAAGTGCCGACGGAGCAGTTTACAGGCTTTTTAAAATGATCTTGTTTATTGTATTGTTAAGAAAGTAATGCTCAGTTTTGATTGACGCGGTCAGAGAGGTATTCCTTTAACTATATATTTATTATTGATGCTGTAGTTTGCTGAGGTGTTGTACTGGACTTTATTATATTGAGGAACATGTTTCATTATAGCACAGTCCAGTACAACACCGCCAACTATGACCTCAGTATTAGTGCAATTCAACTGCATGTAGGTGTACTAAAAAAGTGGCCTGTCAAATATGAGAACTATTCTTTAATCAACCCGACCAATCAGAATTAACCCTCACACGCCTGTCACTAGAATGCGTCTGCTCAAAATACTACTATAAATGCACCCACACTGTAATTTGAAGGACTCAAAGTTGCCTCATAAGTCTAGTATGAACAGAGCATGCCTCTAACTAAACTATTGGAATTATTTAAATGATCAGCTACTCTTTTCTGTTGCTAAGGAGTTCACGTTTGATTTGCCCTTGTAGCTTTCTGCTCCACGTTCCACGTAGCAGCCCTGCTATAAATACCAGCTCTGCAGGGCTGTCCAACTTCAGTATTTGTTGAGACTGTGTCACTGAGGTGTTGCTTCAATAATGCGGTCAATTTTGGGGCTTTAGCTTTGTGGTGTTTTAGTGTCTATCTATCTGTTGGTGAGCTGCCACTTGTGACCACGGTGTCAATAATATTCCATGCATGTGAATTGCTTGTGATTGATGCCAGCCATGCAGTCTGTTTTGAACTTTGAAGTCAATATTTGTCTCATGTTCATATTTTCATGTTAATCATATGGCAAAACAGGGTGCATTTTATTGGTAATAACTTATATAATATAAAATCAAACTTGTACCCTAACGTCAAATCAACAGTACTGATATCATTTTTCCATATTTTTTACAGTAAAATTCTGGCAACTGCAGCTACCAGTGTTATTTTCTCTACTGCTACTGCACTACAGTGCTTATATCTCTTCACATGCACTTGCTTATAACAGCATGGTCTTTTTCCAGAATATTACCATATTCATTAGCATATTCAGGGTTATTACATTGTCCCTTTGTATAGGTTGTGTTATATATGCCTCTAACATAGCATCTGTCTAATAATCTCAACATTAGCATAAGAAAGAGCTATGTGTTTTCTACCTTCAGGTTCAATTAGGGTTCCTGCACCTTTCCAGGTACGCGGAGACAAGATCAGAGACTTGCAGTGGATGTATGGGATAAGACGTATAGTCAAAGGCCTTTCCTCCGGGACGCCATTACGGCGGCGAGATGGGATAGGAGGCCCACGCTGCACAAACACGCCACTCGGCATCCATCCGTCAAAGTGTCAGCCTGGTTTCTCCTCTCCTGCCTCCCAAGGAATCCATTGTAAGGAGTCCCGCTGCACTGAGCTGTAGTGTCTTGTAGCCCTGTATATATATATATATATATATATATACGTATATATATATCACATATATCCATTCTGTGACTGACATCAAAGCCGCGCCCGTTTGATGTGTTGGCCATCCCGGTTGGTCCCAGATGAGCAGGAGGGGTCCACACACACACACACACACACACACACACACACACACACACACACAAACATGCATACATGGACATGCACACAGGCATGCAGGGTACTGGACAGCCTAGCAGGCCCCCAGCAGGCCCCTCAACAGGGCTCTGATGGGCTGTGGCATTGATAGACCATCTGTAACTGTGTCACGTTGGATTACACTGAGCGCGAGAGAAAAACACAAAAGAGGGTAGAAGACGAGGGATGGAGGGAGGGAGAGAGGAGGGGGAGAGCAAGATCAAACCCTCTCCTCCTCCAAGAGAGCCTCTTTCTGTCTTTCTCTCAGAGACAGGTCCTTATCCTGGAAGAAAAGACTTAATCCCTAACCCCCCCCCTCCCCCAATTTCCCACCTCCCTCCTCTTCTTGCTCTCTCTCCCTGCCCCTGCCTCTCTCTCTCTCTCTCTCTCTCTCTCTCTCTCTCTCTCTCTCTCTCTCTCTCTGCTGCTGAGGGACAGTAGTGTCTCAGCTGTAAGGCTTTGTGTTCCTCCTGGGAACCTGCCTGGGAGATTGATCTGCGCAACGTGAGGAGCACAAAGACGTAGTGGTTTACGCGTCACAGAGCCAGCCACGTATCAAGATGTATCCGGCGTGGGAGTAGCCATACCTGTCTTATCGCATCACGGCTAAACGGACAGATGACAGGAGGAGGAGGAGGAGGAGAGGAGCGCAGGGGGAGGAGAGGAGAGGAGAGGGGGTCGGACGGGGTCGCCCTGCTCGTATTTGACACAAATTGCAGGGAAAAGAGAACGAGTCCATGTTGGAGTGTTGTGTTTTTGTCTTTGTTTGTCATCAGAAGCTCTGAAAGAGAAGAGAGACAAGATTTTCTAGTTATCTTGTGCCAGTTAATATAAAAGTATCAGAAAAGGGATCAAAACATCAGTCCTAATATAGAATGCTACAATATTTTACCTTTTGTGTCACAGTTTGACAGTAACACTTAGAAGTCAAAGAAAGGACACAGCGCGTTTTCACTCCCAACTCGTCAAGTACCGACGCCTGGACGTTACATTATGTATGCAACTTAAGTTATGTAACAAACGTCCTTTAACCCAAACCATGGTCTTTTCCTGAACCTAACCAAGTCATCTTTGTTTGAATTTCCAACGTTAACGGCCCAAGATTCAGCTGTCTGAGCAGAATCAAGACAGAAAGTAAGAGATGATGGACAATGTTGTTGTTGTTGTTGTTGTTGTTGTTAATACTGCTGTCACTTGAGGAACCCACAATCCAAGACCTCAAGGTGAAGCTGAAGGTGCAATGGATCTGTGGTCCAGAAAACCAACATTGTAAAGTGAGAGAGAACAAACAAACAAGCGATCGGTGACTTGCTGGATTCCTTTTTGAGGGCTTTGTGCAGAACACGACAGTTAGGATTCAAATTCTGTCAAGTATCAGATAAAACACAAATTACAAAGAATTTTCTTCTGTTACTGTATGAAAACTTGTATTCCTTTATGTCACATTTGTATTATTATGCTGATGTATAACTGCTTGGTATCTTAATGAATCCAAATATAAGTGGATTAAAAATGGCAACAGTATTTTCAGTTTGGACAACCGACAGCTGATGCCTGGTTTTTAGAAAACTTTTCAAAGTTACTGTGAGCCCTGCTAAGTACTGGCTGCTTCACATGATTTGTACCTTGCAAGTAAATCTGTGCAGCTCGCCCACACACACACACACACACACACGTGCAAAATAATATGCACCCCGAGGCTCTGCCAAGGCCTCCATGCCTTTGTGATAGATGGCATTCCTTTTTCTGCTGTTTCCTCCATCGCACCATTTACACACACACATGCGCACACACACACACACACACACACACACACACACACACACTGCATCAGTGAGATCCAGTCTCTGGCTCCACTGTGCGCTGGTGTATCTAAGAATTCTATTTTGCTGTTCCATTGTGCGAGTGAAGATAGAGGCCCATCACTGAGAGCGCAAGGTCACCGAACACATCAGCACAAAAGAGCCCTATCTCCTGCTCTCTGTCCGTGTGTGAACGTGTGTGCTCCCTCTCTCTATCTATCCATCTTTCTGCCTCTCTCTCTCTCACACACACACACACACACACACACACACACACACTCTTCATCTCCCGCCGCCGTCACTCTCTCTTATTCATTCACTCGACGAGCCAAGAGCAGACAGCTCCTCGAATGTCCTGACCTCAAATACGCTGAAATAGCCACAATAGCCTCCCAAAATATCAGGCCATTCAATCTGGACAGAGTGACTCAGAGATTATATTTATCAGGACATGAAGAGTGCGGACTGGCATTGTGAGATTGGGATCGTGGACTTTCGGGGTTTCGAAGGGAGACGGCAACAGCGTGGAAGAAAACTTTATCATACAGCTCACCCTTCATTAGATGATGTGATAGAGGGAGTCATCTGTTAAAGTGTTCATCCCACTTTTATGCATTTTGACACTGTTTGATCCTGGATGGACAGGTGTTTAGGACTGTACAGTCCACAGAGGGAACTGGAGGTGCGTGAACTTGAGGCTAACTTCAAGTAAAGCCGGTTCTCCCTCGGGGCGAATCACAAACACGTCTGGGCACGTCTGGGCACCGTCTGGATCTTGGAGTTAGAATCTTTACATGTCACACACTATATGATCTGATCAGCTGACCCAGACTGGAACAGATCCGGTCCAACTTGGTCCCATCAGTCATCCCAAATCAATCATCGATAAAAGTTAAAGTTAAAGTGCTTTTATTGTCATCGCTTCTCCTTACAGGCACATAAAGATAAGAACGTCACACAGGGCCTCCAGACAGGCACACCATGTACATTTAAATATGTTAAAATGTTAAAATAAAGCAGCAGTTTTGTACCTTAAAAGAAATAATAGACAATCAGAATGTAAAATTTTAGCCTTTAGTGCGTGTGAGTGTGCACACATGAGACATTTTCTTCATAGAAATCATTCAGACAATTTGATAATTTCTACCGTCCAGCATGACAACAGTGACTCTCTTGATGTGAGTATTTTAGATATTACTATCCTTTAAAGAGTTAAGAATCAGGCCTTCAACTGTAAAATTCCTCTCACCCACACAATTCAAAGTACACTTATTGCTGATCTGGGCTCAGAAGCATGCAGGGGGCTGAGATGAGGAAATGAAACATCACAGGTCCAACCTGAACTGCTCTCAGCCGTGATCCTGACCAGAGTTGTTTTGTGGGATCAACTTAACCCACAAGGACCTGTTCACACTTCACTCTTGGATCCAAACATTTCCTGTCTCAGCAGTCTGCTGTGGAAGAGGTTAACACCTAACAGTGTAATTTCAGAATCACTTCCACCTTGAGTGCAAGTGGACGTTCGTGCCGAATTTAAAGAAATTCCCTTCTGGCGATCTAGAGATATTGAGTTCAAGAGAATGCGACTGATGGACGGACAATCCGAAAACAGAACTGTTGTTGTTTCTAAATTCACCATACTTCATTGCTGCAGTAAACACCTGGGTTCAGGTACGTCTCTCTGTTTGCTGCACAGAAACAAATGCACTCAATGTCTAGGAATTCTGAGCTTTCTGTCTCATTAGACGAGCGGAGCAGCCACCATCATCATGACCGCGCTGTCTTCATCATCACCACCGCACAGCACACATCACTATCATTAATGATCCGCAAAGTTAAACCCCCGCTCCTCTACTTTAAGGAGCCTGATGCACTACCATCGGCTTCGGGGGCCCGCGCTCTCTAAATCAAACGCACGCCTGCCGAGCCTCTTCAGAAATATATTTAGCATCTCCAAGGAGACGCGTTTTCTATCTCCCATTTCCAAATAGATCATCACTGAGAATGCTCCTAGTATAGAGGTCCCAAGTGAAAGAAGTCATGGCTGGCCTGGATCCTGAAACAGACATAAACAATCCGCAGTATGTGGGCCAACAACCAGGGAGGAAGTGTGACATAAAAGGGAACAATAAGACATGATACATTCTACTATTACCAGCTAGTGTCCGACACATACAGAGAGGAGTTTTCTGTCGTTAATCCACTGAGATATAGGCGGGTCCATATGGATTCTTGGCAGCCAACACTAGGGTTTGATAGGGTTTTATATGTGTGTGTGTTTGTGTCTCTGTGTGTGTGTGTGTGTGTGTGTGTGTGTGTGTGTGTGTGTGTGTGTGTGTGTGTGTGTGTGTGTGTGTGTGTCAGCACTGCAGCATACTACATAAATATTGTAGTGGCTTCTTAACCATCCTCTAGAGTCTCCTCTTGGCAACTGGAAGTGAATAATGCATCGCCAAGATGCTGGAAAGATAGTGCTTTATTACAGTTTTGAAGTATAATATGAGTTGTTTGCCTCTGAAACGGCTCAGAGGGGGAAACGCTGCTACTTATCGCGGACCGTTTTTATGGACCATTCCGCCCCCCCCCCCTTCTGATTCATATTTAATAATTCAGGTTATCTCACACAAAGGAGAATCGTTTTTTAAGTCATTGAACTAGCACACGTCGATAACATTTGATAGAGAAAACTAAAGCTGATGTGGTTTTTTTTTCTTGGGATCTGGTATTTTGGTTTTCTTTTTGTGCCCGCTATTGGTGTTTCCATGGTGATATAAATCATTTTTCTTCCACTTAACAATGGATCAAATGGAGCTAAAAACAGAATCAAAGCAGCTTGCGGATGCAGCTTTTAAATAAAAGCTTGGATTTTCTTGATTATACTGAAAATGCAAATGTATTTAGTTATTTGTAGGTGTAGGTTTACAAAAAAGTAAGTAAAGTTCAAATCACAAAAATGTCACAAAATTGAGCACATGGTTTCCTGCGCCTATCAAAAATAATCTGTGACAGAAATAAATGATATAAAAACATACAAAGAATTTATTTGTTTTACTTTTCAGGATCACAACAGTCCATTCCAGTTCTGCAGATATCTATTCTCCCAGCCTTTATTTATTATGATACAGAATCCCACTTCCTACAAACACACACACACACACACACAAACACACAATGTGACATCACATTAAAGCGTGACAACAGTTTCCTCTCGAAATCATCAGAGAGGGAAAATAAGAGTTGGGGGGAAATTAACTGTTAGGAAATGGCACAAATAGTGCAGCTTGAAGTCAACCGGGGGTAGTTCAGGAGATATAGTGCTGAGAGGCCCCGACTCTCTTACGACGCGCAGGCTCTTTCATCTGCGAAACAAATGTCTGAGATCTAAAGGCTTCTCCCATAGTTGTTATGCTAACCTTGGAGAGCCAAGCCACTCCATTAGCATTTGAAGCAGCTAAATATTAGCTAAGAAAGAGAGTGCTCCCATCTGAAGGCATGAGAAAAAGTCAGCCGCCTTTGGTGCCTAACCATCTGTGCTGGCGTCTCTCCCTGCACTACAAACACGACTGCAGGAGCCGCCCGGAGCTCAGGCCGCTAACGCCTCACACTTTGAGCCCTGCCTCTGGAAATAAGCCTTTCTTACGCCACAATAAAATAAAAACATTCAGATAGGCTCCAGTGCTTCTCTCCATCCAAATGAAGCTGTTTGGGCTCAACACCAAGCAAGCAATTTTCCATGACAAGTCCACTTTTTGAAAATCACTGGGTTCTTGTGTGATTATTTGTGGACGCTCTGCCAAAGCAAACGACTTGCGTGGTGGGATTTAAAACCCAGGGGCTGCGGAGGAAAGCTCCAAACTACATCAAACTGTCATTCACTCCCACTCTTTTCATGAGGCCTGGAAAATAAAGTGGATTGTGCAAAGCCTCTAATGATTTTTTTTAATGCAAGTAGGTTGTGGGAGATGTGTGAAAATGAAGCAGGTGAATATTGAAGCACCTGTTTAATTTTCATCATGGATATAAGTTACACATTTCAATCATCACTTAGCTGCTCGGTTAAGACAAAACATCTCTTAAGGGCTGCAACTAACAATATGTGATTCTTGACCAGAGAAACAGTAAATGACAAAACAATTTCAGAAACTGATCAGGGTATGCTTGAAAGAAACAAAGTAGTTCTCTAAGTGTAATCTAAATAGTGTTTGTACTCCTAACAGAAAAGTATTTGTAGACCAGAATAGACACACTGGAAGGTGGGTTGAAAAGCCTGTCTTTAATTATTTTCTATGATTAATCAAACAATTGATTAATTGATAAAAGAGAAATATGCCACGTTCTCTCAGTCTAAGGTCCTTAAATTGCTTCTTTTGTCCAAATAGCCCAGAACAAAAGAAAGTACACAATTGGGCATTTGCTAAGTCCTGCCCCTCGAACGCAGACTGGCTAATAATAGCGTAGCATCGGCCAGCTCCGACTAGGGTCAAACAACTATCCAACTCTGCTCCATAAACTCTCATTTATGAGTGGTTTCAGATGTTTTTCATGTTCAGGCTGGTTTCGTGGATTTGGAACTCGTCATGGTTAAACGTTATGTAACAGTGAAAGTCATTACCCGGAGAGAATGAAAGGAGATTATTAAACATTACGTTTCTACGTGCAAACCTGTGGCGCTAACATTAGCAGCTAGCACTTCTAAACTACGCTAGCTACTGAAGGTGAATGGAAACATATGCTGCTTTTGCTTTCTAATGATTGTTACAGTGAATAAAGACCTTTCACTTGTTCTTCATTGTCTTCTGTCTCGATCAGGTGATGTGGTGGTTCACTTTTACACTGTGATCTGTAGCTTTAGCTTCTGTTATCTGTTTTAACCTGTTTTCACTGCTTAGTCAGTTTGACATCTTGGATATATCCTTCTCACGCATATTCTAATCTAGACCCTTCTGTCTGCTTCTTTCTGAAAGCACTTTTACTGTTTTTCCAAAAATAAGATAACATTTCTTCAGGAAGTGCAGTTAGTGACAGTGTGGGCTTCATGGTAACGCAGCTCTGACAGCTAGATGGAGTAGCAGCAGGTTCAATTTACAATGATATGAAACAGAAAAAAGCAGCAAATTAATTTATTTGAAAAGCTGGAAACAGTGAACAACTTGAAATTAATCTTCTGGCGATCCAATCGGTACAATCATTTATACTCTTGTAGTAACTGGCAGGTTTTTGTTTGTTTTTTGAGTGCTTTTACAGTAAGTTCATGAAGTTTGACAGCGAGCAGTTACAGAGGGGTGAAGGGTGATCCCCGCAGCAATGCGGTGAAACTATATTTTCAGTGTTGTACGTGTGTGATCTGCCTGCTCAATTGTCATGTTAATGTAGTAATTAGCTACCACATTCTTAGCATTTTTTTTCCACAGAAACGGCGCTGGAGCCAGAGGCCAGGGGTCAGGGACTGATTTCATGGACAGGATGCATGCTGGGCTGCAGAGCACCCACTACGCCTGCCTTCAGCCCCTCGGCTCTGCTGCCGCCGCTGCACTGGAAGGCCCACCTGTTACACTTTCCCAGGGGTGTGGAGGTGGAGAGGGCACCAACACCCTGGAGCACAAAGCACATACACACACACATAAACACACATCGCTCATACAAGAAAGGCAGCAACAGCAGCCGCCCACACTGCACACTACACGGCACGAAACCTTCATTCAGCTACTGTCGTTTCCAGCACAAGCTACAACACATTCCAACACCACAAGTAGATCTGAACCTCCATCTCCCCACACAAGACACACACACTTGTTTTTCTTTTTGTAAAGAGCCCTAATTGAATGGGGAACAAGGAGAGATGCTGAGGGAAATAAAAAAATGTCAGAGATCGGCAGAAGACAGCATAGGAAAGTGGTGAAACAATACAAATGGGTATTCTGGAGAAGTGATTGAGATCGTTCTGGTGCTCAAGGTCAAAAAGTGAAAAATATTAATTAATCATTCAAATGTATTCAGAGATTAAATGGGGAAATCGTCTCCTGGAGAATGCTGGAATGAAGGTATGAGAAAAGGGGTGTAAACGGAGGAAGAGACGATGGGTTAATGATTGAAGGGAGGGGGGGTCAACCTGCATGAGCCCCCTGCTCTCATTATGTAGAGCAGGCACAACATAATGCCATCTCTTGCCACCACAGGTGAGCTTTTGCCAGACGAGCGTCACAACGCGAACAAATGTATGACCCAATATCTATTTTTTCTTGTAAATTTACATTGTTTCGAAATATTACGAGTCTATTCTGCTTAATGCCTATAATACGCCGTTGAAATATACAGACTTCTTCGCAACATTTTATTTTTATTTATTTCTGACTTTCATAAATTAGAATGTTGGTTGGTATCAGTGATCGGTGGTACAACAGGTTTTGAGTTAGTTTTTTTTGCAACCTTTCCAACATTTGAAAGACAGTTTAATGGTATGCAAAAGTGGAAGAAAGATGATGAGAGAAGCAGGGTCTTCCCGCTCTCAAGACTCTGTTCTTTCTTTCTCACTTACTGCCTTACTACTTCGCCCCAACTTCTCTCTCAATAACATTCCATTCAGTGGTCTGCAGTCGGATCATAGAGATGCAGGGTCTCCGCTGACGTCCGGGGTCGCCGACAAGAAAGACAAGGAGCAGATGGTGGTCTTTGTCATTCCCTCCTCTTTTCAGCCTCCTGGCAAGCCTCACCACCTCTCTCCCTCTCTCTCTGCACCACAGCAGCATTACGGGAGTCTGAATAGGCCCCAACCACCGCAATGCAAGCCGCCTCGTAGGTACGGACCTCCGCAACCAGATGGCGAGATTATTTGGAGCAATTAATTCTTTGAGAGAATCAGTGGGAACATGTTTGCGGCAGAGATTTGGGGGGCGAGTAGTTGAATGCGTTGAATGACATTCTTCCTTAAAGTCCCTCCAAGAAAAAAAAGTTTAAAAGGGGTGGGAAGAGAGGGGCCTTTGGTGGGAGGTTCCAGGAAGAACAGAGTGAAAGGGAAGGTTTTTATCCAGGAAAGAAAAGCGCGCGTAAAAGTTTTAAGGCTGTTTATGGGGACCTTTCTTAATGAGAAGAGGCCGAGGGTTAACATCGGAATTTCCACATTCCAGAGCAAAAAAACACAAAATATATTGGCGGACAAATGTTACAGAATAACTAAACCACGTTATCTGATTAGCTGTCTGAAGCGATCAATCAACATATCAATCAATCTGTCCATCAACGGCTGCCTTTTCAGGTTCAGCGGTCTGTTGTGCTAAGTAGGGAGCAGCAACATTAGGGCTGTAATCTGTCCCCACGCCACATCATAGACCTCCTAATGACCCTGCAGGTCACAGGGTCGAGTCCCTCATTAACTCGTCACCAGTCTTTTCTCTGAGGAATTAAGACTCTTTTATTTCTCTCATCCCCACTCCTGTGGATTAAACATCTCTGGAGAAACAGACGGAGTGTCTCTGCTTACTGTTTGGCTGAAGTCACCTGATCCGATCCCAGTCTCAGGTTATAACTGTGAAAATATGTCTCAAGACATTAGAAAGTGATTGTAGGGTGTAAGTGGCTGCTATAGCTTTTATGGTGACTGAATAAAGAAAAATAAGAAATAGAACATTCAAAGAAGAAGTCAAAGAAGACTTCATTTAGAAAAGAAGCTAAAGAACTTTGGTTCATCATCGTTGTCATTCATAAATTGTGTTCCAATGACTTGCAGTATTTGCAGATATATCCAATTCAAACCCATCCACGTTAGTATTAGACAGTCAGAGCATATGACCCAGTATAAACAGCGAGGACGTCAGCATAAGGTGGGTGGGAGTAACAAACAGGTTTGTTAGGTAACAAATGTAGTTATTTTAACCCAAACCACAGTCTTTTCCTAAACCTAACCAAGCAGATTAGTTTTGTTAACAAAGTTAACCTGCATTGAAACTGAAGCATTGAATTTTGAAAAGACACTATGCATGTAACGAGCTGAAACTGGCACAGCCCGTAGACAGTGGACGTAGTCATTGTGACGTCAACCATTGGTTTGTTGACTGATGTTTTGAAGCCTTGAGTTTGACATTTTCGTCGTCGCCATCTTGGTTGTTTTTTTGGTACCAATGAAGGGATGTTACCATATTTGGAATGCAGAGGAGCAGCAGAAACCTGTCAATCACAGTAAGCTCGCCCTAAAGCATCCCCTGCTTTATGGTCAATTGGACTCTAAATGGACCATCATTTACTAAATGAACATCATGCTGTATTGAAGAATACTTGAAACTAGAGATTGAGACCATAAACTCATGTTTACAATGTTTACTGAGGGAATAAATCAAGAGAGAAGTAGAGTAATTTTCTCATAGACTTCCATGCAGTCTGACTTCTTTTTGCAATCGAAGGAATCGCCCCCTGCCGGTCAGTACAGAGAATGCAAGTTTTAAGACACTTCAGCATTGGCTTCACTCGGCAGAACCGGAGGTTGTCGTCTGACACAGCTTCCCTATTGCGTCCCAAACTGGCGCTCGAGGGGAACCTAGAGCGTCACACTTTGAAGTGTAGGGACACTGACAAAGCGTTGGCATTTCACGAGGTGGGAGTGAGAATGTGTTGCACTACCAATTAGCTTTAAGTTCATCGAAAAGACATTACCACTATTTACAGTATTGTTCTTTATATTTTTTTCAAATTAATTTCCCTACATATGTGACATCAACACAATTGTAATCAAATAAACTGCACACTAACAGGTATACTGTAGCCTTCTCTGACTGTTTGTCAGGATCGGCCATTCTTAATTCTTTATGACTCTCACAGTGTAGTCACCAATGTAGTGACCAACTTAACAGCATCCACCAAGAACATGAACCAAGTTGGTTCGACATAACTTAAAACTAAGAACATAATCATAAAAATCACCCAATATTTCCCTGTCAATAATTTACTCCATGCTAATGTACACTTACAACTACTATGTTAGGTGACAGGTGTATTAATCTGCAGGCTCTCACTCTGAATATTACTAGTGATGCACTAACATTCACAATGTTATACAGCCATACACACATGCACTGCATTTTTCTTTCGTCTTTTTTTTTCAAACTAGATTTCTCCACCAAACCAAACTGGGCTGCTCATTATTTAGCTTAATAGCTAAATGGGGCTCATTTAGAGCTCATTTTTCACTGCTGAGATAATGTTAGTCTCCTGCTATTTCTGAACACCGTATGCTAGACTGTTGCACTGTAACAGTGCAGTGAATGACCTGTGTTTAAGTTGAGGAGTCTACTGCACTGCCCATTGACAAGTTAAATACAAAATCTGATTGAAACATTGTGTAGTTTCTCAATAAAAGGTGACCACAGCTCATGGTTGCTGGTTGTCCTAGTAAAGCAACATGCATTTCAGCCACGTTTGTTCTACAGGTGCACAGCAGTCAGATATAAGACATAGAAGATATAATCAGGAAGGTTTATCACTGTACAGTAGACAGCCTGTCAGACTGAGACGACTGAATCGGAAATGGCAAAAATAACTCAAATCAAAATGAGTGAAAGCTGCTTGTCTTGTACAGCTTTATATGGAGAGGGGAAGATAACTGTCCTCTACTGGAATCCCTCATCTACAGGGAAAAACTGTCAGATGTGGCAATGTTTAGCTCAAGAGACTCTTTAGTCAGCAGAAATTAACATGTAAATGACATGACAGCGACTAAGAAGGAAAATTAACGTGTACATACGTGTCTTTTGTTTTCTTGAGAACCTAAAATGCAAAACCTAAAAAGGCAAATTTTACTTTTGAGCACAACAAAGGAAACACATATAACCAGTTAGCGTACTTAATTGCTTTTTGTTGCTTAATTTAAGTTCAATATCTATCTGTAAATCTGCCCTGCAGCACACAGAAAAACCTCTGACTATCTTTTTTTGTTTGAGAATAGGCCTATATTGTGTCATATAATATTGATGTCAGTTCATATATTTCATATGTGATTAGGGATATCTTTTAAAATTACCTTATCAGTACCAACACCAGTGTCCTTTAAATGATACTGATATCAACAATAACCATCACCTGCGGTATCAGATACCGCAGGTGTGTTACCTTGTGATTGTCGCTACCGCGCTGTTGGGAGCTGTTCATGTTTTCATCGAACTTTAACCCTTTTACGGTGTGTTTTTACTTCATGAAAGGTCATTGCAACATTTTGGTCTCCTAAAAATGTCTTGTTGAAAGTTACTTAACTCCACCCTCTGTGCCACATCTTGCAAAAAACCAAGGTAGCAACTGCCAAAAACCAAGGTGGCAACAGCCAAAAACCAAGATGGCAGCGGCCAAAATGTCAAACTTGAGGATACAAAGCAGTAGTCCGCAAACCAATGAGAGACATTATGGTGGCTACATCCACCTCTTATATACAGTCTATGGGCCCTACGCATCAAACTACTGTCTGCCATCAATGTGGTCATTGTTAAAAGTGCAAAGTCGGGTGATGTAGTATAATAAGTCAGCACAGGAAGGAGGTCGGGGTAGATGGATGGGTCACAAAACACAGGACTTGCACCCCCAATACCGCTGTTCATGTCGTGTGTGAAACCAAAACTCAATGTTGACTTAGAATTATATTATAAGTAAAGTCATGTAACGTTACTCAACGTACTTCACTTACATCACGTACGTAATGTAGCCTACTTAACTATGCAACAAACTCAAATGTCTTTGCGTCTCTCTTTCTGGCTCAAGTCAACATTTTGTGTCCGATCTTGTGTCATCGGCCAAGGAAGCAAGTGTTCAGCAAGTGACCTTTTCTTTTCTTTTTAAGGGTTAATAAAATATTGTGCAAAGCTTAACTTTTGAAGAAGTGAGGATTTAGGTTCCAGAGACAGCAAGCAGGGCAGCAGCTGTACAACCGGATGCAACAAAGGTGCACCTGTTGTCACACACACACACACACACACACACACACACACACACACACACACACACTGCTGTCTGTCTGCACCTACATGTTGTCGGGTCTCTCCACAGTTTAGAGTACAAACAGGATGCGTCGAAACGTAGCGAGCATCTAAAACGGCAGGTCAGGAGTGTTTGATGTGACCATGGTGGAAAACGGGTGAAAGCAGCAGCTGGGAGAGTTCTGAAAAACTCCCAGCTTTCGCTGACGAGAAAGGCAGTGAATAATGCTTTTGGACCTGACTGAACTGCTTCTGACCTAAATGAGTGTGGCCCAGAACACAGCTCCCCCTTTTAGCACAGTTAATATGAGAATAGATCATGGCTACTAAACACAAACCCCACAGGTGGACTGGCACGTGGTCTGCGTGTCTGCGGAGAGAATTACCAAAGTGGAGTTTCTTGCCAGTCTATTTTTACTCCAAAGCACATTTTCCATCCTGTTGGTTTTTTTACAGCAGAAAAAGCCAAAAGAAGTCAATTTAGCTGCAACGGTCAATCCCTCTTTTGTTTTATATTTAATGCGCCGTCTCAGGTGTCTCTCATGATGCATTTGTGTGTGTTTGTAAGTAGGTGTATGTGTAGGTGTGTGTGTGTGTGTGTGTGTGTGTGTGTGTGTGTGTGTGTGTGTGTGTGTGTGTGTGTGTGTGTGTGGATGGTTACTCAGGTTGCACAGAGTAAACAGTGAATGCACCTGTGTAAATGACACAGTGAGAGAGCTGTTGTGTTTGGGAGGCCATCAGGGAATAAGGCATGTTGTGCAAACTGTGTCACCTGGAGAGAAAGAGAAAAATAAAAAAAGTGCGGCACCACCCGTCACAACCGCAGCTGAGCCGGCCGACGCAGACAGATCTGTGTTCAGGAGATACAAGCAACTTTCCTACACCTGATAGTAAAAATAATGTATGCAAATGTTTGACGTACTTTGAGGGATTAGGGACTGTTGTGCAAGTTGAGCCACTTGCAGACGCAGAGACCATCACCGCCCAGCTCGACCAGACAGACCCAATAAAATATATTTACCTGCTATGGTCTGTTCTACTCTGAGAGCTGTCGGGCAGAGAGACAGAGAGACTGCACTGTTACCCATCAAAACCACAAACAGACAACCAACCTGTACAGCTGAGTTCAGCTCAGTTCAGCAGTCCCGGTGAAAGTTTCTGAGAGTGTGAGCTGTTTGGTGGAGAGTTTCAGAGGAAGCCGCGATGGCAACAGAGACACAAAACTACAAAGAGAGACACAAAACAACCAAAGCGTTTTTTTAAATCTTAACACATTCATACTCATTTCCCAAAAATGTCCCCTTCTTTGAATCTTTGCCCCAGTTAGGCCTCCTTATAAAGCCCCAAAAAATCCCTTCCGATCCAGAATTTCTAAAAGAAAAAGGTGCTATGAGGTGGTTACCATCATAAAATGCTCAATAAAGTCAGATAATCTGCTGTTTTAATGTCATGGGTTGAATAAAAGGTTTTGGGCCACCTGTGCCACCACATAGTGTGTGTGTGTGTGTGTGTGTGTGTGTGTGTGTGTGTGTGTGTGTGTGTGTGTGTGGGTGTGGGTGTGTGTGTGTGTCACCACCCCTCGCAACTTCGCTCACATCCAGGGAAAAACCTCTTGCACAGATGCGGCCGTCGTGCAACTTCCACTTTGCGAATGGTTGTCTCACCGTCGGCCCACCACAAAATATTTCAAACACAACCAATGCGAGACTCTCCAGCCACAGCGACCAAACTGCACACATGAGGCCGAGTCCGACTGGTTTGAGTCAGCGGCCTGATCCCTGTCCCTGCACACTGTGTAGCCACAACAAACAGAGAGCTCTCCCCATTCTTATCTAGTAACGAGTCTCTAGTTACCTGGCTCCGGTCCCCAGTCAGCGCCGCTATAAACCTTTAGGGAAGTAGAGCCAGAAGGGCCACAATTAGGGAAGTACATGCAAAGGAAGCACGAGAAAGCAAACACACACACACACACACACACACAAAAGATGATGCGCACTCATGTTTCCCTCTTTTGTTCCCACCAGCTTTGAATTATTACCCATGTTAAACTTGAGGTCGATCCATGTGTCATTGACTGGGTGCAGGGCTGAAAACGGACAATAATAGAATTATAACAAGGTTACCGAGCACAAAGAGTCAAAGTGCACCTTGTTTACATTCCTGCTAACACACACCAACCACACACACACACAGGACACAACGAACTCTATGCTTTTAACAAGGTTATTCTAATCAACAACAAATACTTGAACCAAAGGGGAGAGAGAGGTTACATCAAGGCCCGGCCACACTGATTCATCTCTGCTTCCTCGTGAAATAGGCTGCTCATCCAGTTAAGAGTTAGGGAAACAAAGGCTCTTCAGGCTAGCTAGCTCTGCTTAAAGGTGTGTAACATTTAGGGGGGTTTATTGGCAGATATTGAATGTAATATTCAGAACTATGTTTTAATCAGTGTATAATCACCCAAAACTAAGTGTAACGGCAATCTTCCCTCGGTCCGATAATCCACATTACCACTACTGTTACTGTCTGTGTATTGGCAATTAGCTTGACGCAAAATGAGTCTTCAAAGGCAGTAACTCCATTTAAAAAGCTTACTCAACAAAAAATAGATATACGAGATACATTCTGTGCTCAACTTGGCACGTTGGCACAACGGTCAAAAACCTATCTTGCTCCGCAGACTAATTAACCTCAACTGAGGGCTATTGGCTGTGACATAGTCAGTGGGGTAATTAAAGGAGCATTTCGACATTGTTTTTACATAAATCACTTAACACGTCTTATTAAGTCTAATATGGCTCTTACACTAAGAATCGTTATGTTTTCCATTGCTTAGAAAAAGCCATTTATATCTACGTAGGGAGAGGGTCATCTTCCACGGAGTCCGCCATCTTATACTGCCATGTTTCTACAGCTGCCCAGAATGGACCCTAGCCCCAGCGAGAGCCATTTGCGTTTTACGTTATCTGAAGGTAGGGATGCGTTCAGAAACCTGGTTTAGACGTGGCCCGGTACTAAATTAGCAGAGTATTGATAAACCCCGACGTAACTTGTGTTTTTATTAGTACTTTGTATATATATATAAAACAATTATTTAGTCATTTAGAAGAACCAAGTATTGGAAAGAGTATAGCCACTCGTACTAAAATCCTAAAGATACCGCTCCCTATACCTGACGGCCACCGCAGATCTCCAACACGCTTGGAGAGGAAGGGCTGAGCTGAGGGGTATTTAGTTGGTTTCAACCTGCCACAAACTACTAGACGCCACTAAAATGTACACACTGTGCCTTTAAAGGAATATAAATGTACTCTTACAAAGCTAAAGAGCTATGATAGCTTGCTCCGTTTCGGACTCTCCAGCTCTATTCTCCCTCTAAGGTCAGCACTGTCAAAACGCTGCGTTCTCACTCCCAACTCGTCCAGAAACCGACGCATGGTTCCTGGCCCTACGCTCCAAACTATGACGCTCTAGATACCCCTCTAGTGTCCGTTTTGGACGCGTCAGGTGCGAGTAAGTTTCCTGCTAGTTACATGCTTAGCCTCTTTTACAAAGACAATTTTCTTGTTCAAAGTTAACATACAGTTTCCTGCTCATTAAATATTCATAGGTAGGCTCACTTAGTTTTTTTGATTTACTTGCACAACAAAACTACTTGGTTAGGTTTAGGAAAAGATCGCGGTTTTGGTATTAATAAGTATGTCAGTTACATAACTGTCGTTAGCAAGTTACGATAAAATAAGACAACAGCTAATTGGTCAAACTTTGCTAAAGTTGAATTTGACAAAAAAAACATTTGCGCAAATTTGATCAAGCACTGATCACAGCGATTTTCACAGGGAGCAGTTTCCTCATTGCTACACACAGATCTGATTAATTTTGTTCATATTCTTCTGGAGAGGAAACTTGTGAGTGATATTTGAGTCACCTGCTTCATGTGCATCACGATGAAGTCACTTAGTCTGTTTACATTGCACTTTTTACTTTCATCGATACCAACTTTTTGCAAGTTTTTTCTCTCTGTTATTTTTTATTTCCTGTGTTTTCACAAATTGAAAAAAGAAAACAGGAAACATGGAAATGCACTTTGTGGAAGTTCAATGTCTCGTTTTAGTTTTATAATTTTCCATGTTCGAAAGAAAAAAAACGTGTGCATTTATGGAATCGGTAAAAAATGCATTCTTGGCAGCAGCTTATTTCGACCCATTAGCCTTCAGCGAGGGAGCCAAAAGCTTGAAAATCAGACTCTTGTGTGGCATCTCCACCTCTCTGTTTTGTTTTTGACATAAATGGTCAAATCATAAGCATTTGTGAGTCATCATGAAGCTCAACAGGACAGCGTTTCCCCCCCCCTCAGGCCTCGTCACCTCATCTGCTTGTCATGGGCGACAGTCTGCGCACCGCGTCGCCAGCGGGAAAGACTACCATCGACGACTCATACCACTGACCCCTTTGAGGTTGTCCCTGAACCAAACATTGTTGCAACACATTACTGGGCAGAGCAGTCACTTCCCATGGCAACAGAAAAAAATAGAGAGAAAGAGAGGGACGGAGAGAGAAGGGGAAAAATACCCATTTCAAGCCATTTAAGCCTCTCAATATTCATGACGGAAGAGACTGTGGTGGTTCCCATAAAGTTGTGGGACATTAAACCTCCAAAGAGGCACTGAGGTGGGTGTCATCCCCGCTAGAGTCGGACCTCTGGGGCCCCTGTATGAATCCTGCGTGGAAAAAAACACTCAGGATTGATGCTGAACTGAAGCTAGAGTGTAGCTTCCGTGTTGTCTTGGCAACATGCCTGACAAGAAAGAAAAAAGGGAAGAAAGAAAGAAAGGAGAAAAAAGGAGAGGAGAGGAGCCGTGTGTGTGAATGGAGGAGCTCTCCATGTGTGGCGCCAGGCCGTCTGCCCGGCGGGGCGACTCGATGGGCGGCGGTGAGGGAAAGGAGCGGAGCGGCGACGCGTCCCGGAGAGGTGGAGGAATGTAGGAGGCACACAATAACACACACAGCTGGAGGAAGGAGCGGCGAGGAGGCGCCGCCGCCGCCGCCGCCAAATTGGCCCGTCCCGGCTCCCCTAGAGCTGCGATCCGCGCTGTGAGAACGAAAATGTTTTGTTATATGCATTCATAACGACAGTTTATTCAACCTAGATGATGGTAAACTGAAATTATATGTCCTCGCGAGCCCATTTTCTCTCATGAAGCACTGGTAATAAATCTGATTTGCTCCCTATTGGTTGTAGCAGGCAAACATGTGATAATATCCCTTTAACCCCTCCAAAATGATTTGAAATAGTCTCTACTTTTGTGAGTTTTTATGTATTCATTGAGGAGTAGAAATAGTTTTCCGTTAAACTGGTGTCGTTTTGATTTCTGAAGGTAAAGCGGGTTTAAACAGGTGGGTTTTGGCTCGGGATCATCTGTCACGGGGTAGTGATCGATACACGCAAGGCCGTGCGTAATTACGCATCAACGACAGCGGCGCTAAAGACGCAAACACAACGCTAATCAGCCTCGCGTGTTGTGCAAATATATATCCATGTATATTATATATCGCCGAAATCTCCAAGAGAGGCCTCCTTCACGGACTGGACGTAAAAGATACTCGATACTTTTTTCCTTCTTCTTTGTGCGGCGGTGGTAATGCGGAATTGACTGTTTTAAATTGCCTCTCTCTCTCTCTCTCTCTCTCTCTCTCTCTCTCTCTCTGTCTCTCTCTCTCTATCTCTCTCTCTCTCTCTCTCTCTCTCTCTCTCACACACACACACACACACACACACACACACACACATACACACACACACCTCTCCTGCCAACAGGCAGCCCACCGCAGCGCGCAAAGAGACACGCCTTTTTCTCGGCTCCGTTGTTGGGTCGGTGGGCAGCGGGCTGCCAGTGATTGACCAGCTCCTCTCCCTCGATCTGTCAGCCGTCGGGCTTGGCGCCTCCCCTCTCCTCTATAAATGTAGGAAATCTATTCGCTCCTTTCACACCGAGCCTGCCGAAGTACTAGGAACTGCTCGGCTCCGCGGGATGTGTTGACAAGACTACAATTTCGCCTTTCGGTCGTTTTTTTTATTCCCTTTGCTTATTTGCGGCTGTATGCACAGTAGCTTTTCGTCTCTAAAAATCTTTCCTGCTACTAGAGACGTATTTCTTTCCCCCTCGTTGTCTCTGTCTCCGAGCCGTTGGTTTTCTAAGATGAAGGCTGTTACTCCGGTCCACCCCCAGGACTCCTCCTCCGGCGGCAGCCCGCTCTCGCTGCACTATCTGTCGAAGCAGAGCCTCAACATCGCCCGGTGCAGGGTGGAGGAGGACGACCTGTTCTGCCTGCAGTATGACATGAACGACTGCTACAGCCGGCTGAAGCGCCTGGTGCCTACCATTCCGCAGGATAAGAAAGTCAGCAAAGTGGAGATCCTCCAGCACGTCATAGACTACATCCTGGACCTGCAGCTGGCCCTGGAGACTCACCCATCGCTCCACAAACAGCAGCCACAGCGGACCGGGACCTGCCCTCCCCCGGCCTCCAACCCGAGCCGCACGCCGCTGACGGCGCTCAACGTCGACCACCACCAGGTAAGCTTTAAACCGGGGGACGCGGCTCTCCACCGTCTCCTCGTTTTTCCAACGGGGACTTTATCGGGGACCCCGATTTAGCTGCGTACCAGACCCCCGTACACCGCCAGGCAAACAAAGCGCGTCATTCCCGTTATGTGTCATTGTCCTTTCACTGTGGGGGATGAAAAAAAAACAATGGAAGTAGCACACACCTCACAGCGCAACCTTGAAAAATCGTGCGTAAAAAAACGTATTTGGCGTGGGTTAGATTGCGCACTTGATTGCGGGCTTTTACAATTTGCATGATAATGTCGGCACTGTGTCAGAGGCCCACCTTATCCCATGGGCTGGTGAAGTACCCCAGTCTGCAGCCCACTCCACTGCGCACAATGAGGGCAATTTGTTATTCATAAGAGCATTTATTACGGGAGATATAGCCGCCGCTCTGCTGCATATCATTTAGTCTGCGGGGATTTAGGCCTTTGCCTTTATTTAGTCTTTATCCAATGACATGTTTCTTCATCTTCTTCTCCTTCTTTTTGTAGAGGACGTCAATCGTCAAAAAGCCGGAGGACTCTATTTTATGCCGCTGAGATACAAACACTGCACTGGTAAGTTGACTTAAAATAGCATCGTCATTATTTGAAATGTGGTTTTTTTTTTCTTAGTTTACACTCAGAAGTTTGGCTTTAAAAAAAAAACACAATCAGGGATCCCAGTAGAGACACCACATCAGTGGAGCCATCCCCATTAACTTGATTATTGTAGCCTATGTGAGGTGCAAATTGACAGTCTCTATAGAGAGCAAAGAAAGAAACAATAATAATTGAGGAACACACGAAAATTGGCACCGACCTCAGAGGCAGCTGTGCTTCTTGCGCAATAACTGTCACCGGTGTAGCAAGAAGAGAGGGTTAAAACCTCAGCTTGCCCTCTCTTTCATTCTCTCTCTCTCACACACACACACACACACACACACCTTCCTCCTTCTCTCTCTCTCTCGCTCTCTCTCATTCAGTCTCTGTCTGTCCCTCTCAGTCCCATTCAAGCTGCTGATTTATAGCATTGAGTCTAAACATACCTGGATAAGGCCAAAAAAGCTTGGTGTGTGTGCGTGTGTGTTACAGTCTGTGTGTGTAGGTGTGTGTGTGTGTGTGTGTGAGAGAGCCCCGAGGAGCCCGCACTTGTTGTTTGACCTGGTTTGTTTTGGGTTGTTGATCAAGCATGGTCCTCTGTTTTGTCGGTGGCGCCAGTCAGTCTGGAGCTCAGCAGCTCACCCCCCTCTCCTCCTCCTCCTCCTCCTCCTCCTCTCTTCCCACCCCGCTATTCATCCCCCTCTACAGGTGTGTAGGCCGCACAGAGCCGCTCCAAAGCCAGCAAAGCTTCGCCAGGGACTCACACCCAACTGGAGGCACCGATCACAAGGGGATTTGGAAAAAATAATAATAATAATAAAACGCCGGGAGGAATTCAACCCAAATAAAATCACCAGTCATTTCAGCTTTTTTTTTTGGTTCCATCGAGCAAGGCAGTCAGTATGTAGACTTCTCCTAGTCTCCTCTACCTGTCACTTGAAATCTTCTCCAATTAAAGCAGGAACACGGAATCCCCACGCCGAAGAATTTTTTTGTCGGAAACGGGCGATGAAAACTGTCCGTGAATTGTGCTTAAAGAATTACTAAAAAGGACTCCAGTTTAAAGCTTTACTAAACTGCTAAAAAAAAGAAAAATGGTTGTACATGTTTTGGACATCTATTGTTTCAAATAGATGATTTGTGTTGAACAGGGGGCGTCATCCCCTGGAGCTGTAAAATGTTTGATATTGTAAAGAAGAACGATTTCCGATTCGAGACGATTAAGAATGTACATATATAGAGACACAAATGTTCTATAAAAGTATGTGGAAGGAAGACGTATATGCTCAAAATAGACTATTGTAATTATAAGATATTTTTATTAAAACCTTTTTTTTGTTTGTCGTTATGTAAATATGGTGTTTCGACCTTTTGAGTCTCTTCGTGGATGGTTATGCTCTGCCGATAATGTCCTCACATGATGATATATCAGTTATTTCTCTTTGAAGTGTTTTATTTTTTGTTTTTGCAATAGTTGAATATGTAGCATGTCAGGCTCACTGCGGAGACGCTGAATGTGCTCTGAAGCACCCCCCCCCCTTATAGAAACCCGTGGTGGAGTTCAACACAAGTTCTTTTGATGATTCGGCCCGCTCTTGCTTTCACTTGAATTGTTTTGTACTCATTAACTATGACGACTTTGACCCGCTTGGAGCACCAGGGTCGCTCTGCTGTTTGATTCTTTTTTTTGTATTGATTCTGTTACATTGCACTCTTTGTTAAAAAAAAGAAAGAAATCTTGAGAGTTACGGCACTTCTGACAGTGTTTTGCAACACCTCTTTAAAAGAACGTCTCCATTCCTTTTTTTTGTGCGGTCGCAGCTTCTCCTTGAGAAGTTAATGACTGACGCCGTGAAAATCATTCAACTCTGGTTATGAATTGATGAAATATGTGAACATTAACAGACTCCTTCTGGACAATGACCAGACAGGCGATGTCTTTAGTTGTGAAATGAAGCAGAGAGATAGAGAGACGCCTTTTATTTTTCATTGTGACATCGAACGCCGACTTTACCTCACCACCCTCCTGCCAGTGTGAGAGGGCACTTGTACATTACTGTCAGCTGCACTGTTGGACTTGACCTTCACTGGCTTGTGAGGAGTTGTCAAAAACAATTAAAGTTTCCAGGAAGAATTGTGTGTCGTCTCCAGTTTTGTCTCGAGGGTGGGCCGTCTCGGTTTTTATTGCTCTCCGTGTCCCAACACTGTCCCACCAAATAATGAGGAAGAGGAGGAAGGTGTTTTGGTATCCATTACTGAAAAAATATATCGATAATAAAAATATATAAATCCAAACGTGGGTGACTGCATGACTTTCATGCAGTTGGTGCTAAAACAGCCCTGACACATTGAGCTGGCTCGTGACTGGAAACCAATGTGACATCAGAACCTACAAAGTACAGCAAGATGCTTTATTTGTGACTATGAAGTGCCACACAGCAGCAAGATAAATCTCTTCAAACATTTCAAAACAACACACCCTGAAAGGCTTTTGATCTAATCAGCGTATTTCTGTAAAATACTTAACTATTTCTAGGTATTTAAAAAAACTTTCCCCTTCTTAATTAACGTTAGCATTATTTTGGAAAAATCCCATTTAACTGCAACAAAAAGTATTGGTATCGTATTGAGTTATTGAGGTATCGCCCATCTCGTCACCGAACTGAACATAAAGCTTGTGAGTTTCATGGAAAGTAAAGGGTGGATGAAGAAGCTCACTTGTTGGCAGTTGTCATCCAACTCCTTAAACCAGTTTGACAACATTTAGTGATGAAGCTTTTTGTTTTATGGGCTTTAATTAAATCTATCGCACACATAATGTCTTGATTTGTGTGGCACCTTTCCAAACAGGGTTACAAAGCATTTCTTCCATAACAAGAGACGCACCGAACTAATCAAAGAAAGTTTCAAGACGAATGTTCGAGAAGAATGGTTCTGAAGCTTTTAGAGGCCTCGACAGCAAACAGCAGTCTCCGTCAGTTTGAAGGCCAGATTGGGGAACTGTCAGTAGATCTGAGATTGCGTGCAGGAAGATGAGCTTCAGCACAAGATTGCAGAAATATAAGTGACAGCCAAGAGGTCTGATTTGAGCTAAATTAAAGCAAACTGCCAATTATGTTTTTCTTCATCTTCGGTTTAAATAATAATTCTTTTAATAATGCAGCAATGAAAACAGCCTCAATGGACGGAGAGATTCGTGAGATTAACTTCCTATCTTTATTCATTGGCCTCAAGTAGAATGTAAGCAGCATAAGCCACGAATAGAATAATAATTTTTGGGTTGAATGAATCCATCAGAATGTAGAGACAAATGGAACGTTCTCAGCATTCAGGTTAAATGTACATGTGAACTTTAAGTGTTCACGCATTTATCTGATACTTTTGCCCTAAAGTGACCTACGATGAGGAAAGATGAAACAGTAAACACCCACTTCCTAGACAGCACATTCTCAGCATTTACTGATGCGTTCTCACGCTCCTTTAGAAAGAAAAAAAATGCCCGGTAAGAAGGATGTTCAAAATACACACTGGCGACGTAATCGTTCGAGGGAAATCCAACTGAAAATCCTGTTCACACTTTTTAGTTGAGGCCTCATCGGGTTTGTGGGAGTGTTTGAGTAGAAACAGCTGGAGGTGTTGAAGGTTTCAAAGATAAAAAAAGACTGATTTATATTATAATATTGATTGTTTATGATGCTTTTTAAGTGTTTAGAATACAAAAAAAAAAGAAGCAAAATCCGTCTTCATAAAGGCCAAACATTCTTGTTCAAATATTTTCCTGATTTCCAATTCAAATTATTCTGAAATGTATCCTAAACACCATTTCTTTAATAATGCTCACCTAGACAGCCGTCATTAATAAAAGTCCTTACTACACAAGTATCTATCGCACAGTTATTAGTTGCCCTCCTCTCCACGGAGCCGCAGCTTCCTCCCATAGACACACTGACCCTTGTTCAGTTGTCCCCACACCACCCTGCTGAATGTGGGTTAAAGCTACCGTTAGGACGTGGACGAGCTCACAGACACCTCTCAGACACCCTGCTCCACCGTGACCATCTGAGGACAAGCAGGGCCACCTGTGTGTGTTTATAGTCCACAGAAAGAGAACCGGGCCTCGCTGCCCTTGACAAGCGCCGTCCTTGTGATGGGAAATGTGTGTGTGTGTGCGTGTGTGTCTGTGTGCATGTGTATTTGAGAGAGTGATAAAAGGTATGAAAAAAAAAAATGAAAAAATGTGTTACGGCACAGGTGGCCAGTTTGACAGTTAGACCTTCCTGATATGATTAAAGATATTCTAGTTCTCGGGAAGAGAGCTCAACGCAGGTTGGAGAGTTCATGGGAATGCAGCCTTTCCGGAATATGAATGTATGGTTTTACAGATACATTTAGGGATGCAAGGAGATAAATCCATTTACATAACTTTTCATCCACGACGCCGTTTAATTTGTCACATTTCAACCAGAGGTGTCAGTAATAAACTGGTGTTGCAATGAAGCTAAGAAAGATTCAGATGGAAGTCCTTAACTTGAAACATTATGATGGAGCGATGTGTTGTTGTAACTTCCAGGTATGAACGTTTTTTTTATATAATATAATTTGGGTTCAGGTACAACATGTAACTAATATATATCACCTAGAAACTTCCCCAGTTGATAATTTACATTAAGATATTTTTTTTATTTTGGTCATATGCAAATGAGGAATTTTCTAATCAAATATGTGCTAATTTGCATGAACTTCCAAAAAAGAAAACATTGTTAAAGCCAGGTTAAAAATTCTTGTTATATTTTGTTTGAATAATAGAGTCAAAGGTTTTAATAGAGGGAATTTTGGATTTATCTTTGTATCACTCCATAAATCACAAAATACTGTCTACAGCCATTACAAAATCTTTTCCATGTTTTTAGAAATAAAATAAAAATAAATAGCCTATAAATCAGGTTGTGAATGATATATGAAGTATAGAGAGACATGAAATTGGAAACTGGTGGATGTAAGAGCTACTGAAGTGAAGACTTCTGGATCAGAGTCTGAGAAAAAACTAATTTAGAGAAAACGGCCTTGAAAGATGTTTTGTAAAATTACAGACATTTTGAAGACACTACAGATGAATAGCGTAAAATAAATAACTACTAGATATCAACATGAAACTTCCCCAGTTGAATACTTACATTAAGACAATTATTTTTTGCATTACAAGTTTTATGACATGTTATGTTTAAATATGCAAATTAGGCATTATCTTATGATAACTTTTGGTGAATTTAGGAGAAATCTACTGACAAAAATAGACAAGCAACCAGCGCATGAAACCATTATGTTTCTGCCTGTAGTCTCTCCTTAAAAACGTACACAGCTCCTGTAGAACAATCCGTCTCATGATCACTTAAAAACCGCATCCCATCAAAATTCCTGCTGCTCTTTTGCAGTCCGTTAACAGAACAACTATTTTAGCATTACTCGAAAAAACATATTTATTTCTATAGTATGTCATAAATATGACACTTCCTGGCAAAGACACAGGGCATTAATCCAGCAGCCAATCAGCCACGCTCATATTTACACGTCGCAGCACATTTTATCCTATCACAAAGACGTACGTTCCCTCAGTGTTACAGTAACACACTTCTAATACATCTCCGTGATCTGCGGGTGTAATTCTCTCTATTAGTCAGCACCCAAAACGGCTGTCATCCCCAGATACATTATTCATCACCGCTCCTTTTATACTTTGCTGCAGCCATATGTTGACTCGTGAGTCCCACTGTCTTGCTATTTCTTGTACAGAAGCTTCATCAGCTCTTTCTGCCTTTTTTAACTCTACACAAACCGGCACACACACATTCACGTTGAGTTCCTACCTGCGGCCTTCCTCTCCTCCGTCCTCCCTGCTTAAAACCGTGAGAAAGCATCACATCCTGTTTGATAAGGAGGCCCAAAACCACATGGTCAACAGGGTCAACCTGTTTTTTTCCAAGCCGATGGAGTGGATTTTGATGTGGCGGCCCTGTCACCAGTCACTCGGAAATGTCATTATGAGCACAGTATCGTTATTATCGAAACAAGGGACCGGCCGTGGCTGTGAGTGGAGCCGACTGTTTGCTCAGGTGTGTGTGTGTGTGCATTGCTCTCCTTCCTTGTGCACGCATTAGTGTGTGTTTCCTTGTGTCTTATTAAGAGGAGTCACTACAGGTGTATGAGTTAAACAAATTATTATTTATTATGTTACAACTTTTCAGAAAATGTATGTTTAAATATGCAAATTATGCATTATATTATTAAATATGCACTCATTTTCATCTATTTCCGGAACAGAAATCTGAACCTTAAAGCCAGGTTCAAAATGTGTATTTCATTTTGTTGTCATGTTAGAGTCAAAGGTTTTTACAGAGGGAAATTTAGATATTTCTTTGTATCACTCCATAAATCGGAATGTATTGTCAACAGCCACTTAAAAACAAATCTGATTTTCCATAAATCCGGCTATGAATGATATATGAACAAACCCCTCTGTAAAAATCTTCAGAACATAGAGAGGAATGAAACTGTAAAGTTTGGTGGATGTAAGAGCTCCTGAAGTGGAGATTTCTGGATCAGAGTCTGAGAAAAAACTAATTTAGAGAAGAAAAACGTTATTTGTTCTGTAAAATTACATACATTTTGAAGACACTACAGAGGAATAGGGTAAAAATGTAACTACTACATATCAACAGGAAACTTCCCAATTTGATTACTTACATAAGACAATTATTTTTTGTATTGATGAGGCAATTTAGGAGAAATCTACAGACGCAAAGAGACAAAGTAGTAAAATAAACTCCTAAATGTGTATTGGGGATGTTTTCTTTCTGCTAGTCTGAAAGAATGGAAGCTAAACAGTGCAAAATCTTAAAATTTACCAGATTTTTTTACCTATAGTGCTTCGCCTTAAAATGAACTTTCTTGCAGAAGATTGCAAATATAACCAAAATCTACCAGAGAGATTTAGCAATTTCTGAGACTCCCTATTTCTGATTGAATCGCATTTGCTCTGCACCCTTTTTATCCTCCCCTCCCAGGTAAGACTCCCATCACTGATCCAAGAGAAAAGAACTAATGAAAATGTAGAATGTGTTGTTTTTATTTTCCAGTGAGGTTCCACACAGAAGAAAACACACCGACCCCTAATTCCACAAATTTGTACAACGTGCCGTGACGCAAACACATAAAATCCGGGATGCGTGCCGCCGTCTCTGCCTTGAATTAACCTTCCGCATATGTTAAACTGCAATAACAGGTTTGGCTGTCGTGTCTTGCCTCCCTCCCTCCCTGATTTAACTCCACATTACAGCGTTCCACGGGGGCCTATATCCCCGCGTGTTAATCACCGCTCTTCCCGGCACACAGAGAAATATATGGCGGCCGCTTGCCGAGGAACAGTGGAGGACAAAAACGTGCTCGCTCTTGGACACTACTTGATTACAGACTAATTGGTCTGGAGTGATTAAATATCTCATGCTTCCCACTAATTGCAGCTATTTAAAGCAGCTATTAGCTTAAAATGCCTGCCATCCAACAGCCGTTTACTCATAAACAAAATGTGAGATGCAGCAATTCACCTGTACAGCTCAGACTGAAAAACAAGAGTTAGAGACTCGCGGGGAGCTTTGTGACAGAACATCTTAAACATTGTTAACTCTTAATGGAATACTCTCTCAAAAAAAAATGGAAAATGAGTTGCTCCCCCCCCCCCCCTCCTGCTTTTCAAAATAAGTAACAGATGTACATTTTCCCGGACGCCTAATTAATCACAATTATATTTTCCACATCCATATCACTAGCGATAATTGATGCGTAATTATTTCTTCATTTGGGTCGTGTGTGTGTTCACGTTTTTTATATATGAGAGGAAAAGTGAAGAGGATAATCCCGCTGTCGATCACGCTGATGATTTCTGCACTCAGAGAGTTCCTCCAAGAAGACAGACGCGCACGCGCACACACTCAAGGTTTGTGTGATCTGAGCCCGGAGCGGCCATCGAACACAATCGGGGGTGAGTTAATGTGTGCACACCCAACAGTTTAGCTTCGGCGAGGACCTCGTTCAACAACAAACAACGACATGGGGCGAGAGGGGAGGATGATGTAGAAAGAGGGGAGGAATAGGGATAGAGAGTGTGAGAGAGATAGAAGAAGGGGAGGGGGGACTTGGCATCGTCAGTGCCAACCGCGACTCCCGGGAGACGGGCGATGAATTACAGAAATGAGATCTCAGACAAATGCCAAGCTTTTTCCAAAGAGCAGCGAGAATGGCTGCGCCCCCCTGGAGAACACAGTGATTAGAGAGGGGGGAACCAGGGGTCTGCCAAGCCCCTTAAAGGATCTGTGTGTGTGTGTGCGTGTGTGTGCGTGTGTGCGTGTGTGTGTGTGTGTGTGTGTGTGTAGGGGTGGCACCGGGACAACAGCCATGTCACAGAACATGACCCTGAGGTACAGCCATCAGACAGCCAATATGGCGAGTTAAATACCGCTGCTGCATCGGAGCGGAAGGGCCCCAACTGCCTCCAATCAAACAGGTTTCTGTTCACCTAATGAGCTTAATTAATGAGGCTTAGTTTATGCTTCTTTGCTCCGAAAGAGGGAACGTTGCGCTGCCATTTTCAGAAGAATACAATGTCTCTCTGACTCAGGTGTACGGATGTTTTTCAGCATATAGGGGTCTGGTCAAAGCATTTCATTCATTCTTTGAGGATTTTTCGGATTATTCTGGTTGAAGCAGAACGCAGCGAGAGAGGCAGAGTTTATGCAGACATTATTCACAGCTGAAAAATGACTAGGTTTGAAATCATATTCAGATTCACAGCTATTCTCCCAAACAGATGTTATATATCATACAGGCTGTAAAGGTGCTCTGTTAGGCAAAGATGCAAGTACCTTATCTGTCAATAGATTATCATTATTTTGGACCCCAGATTTTTCTGATAACGCCGTAACCGACAGCATCTGCATGGAAGTGTAGCGCCCACCCTCCAGGTTCGAACTCTGTCGGAACTGTTTCCGTGGTTTGCACTGTTAGCGTTGTTAGCACTGTTAGCTGCATACCACCAGCTCAGCCTTCGCCATGTTGACAGCCCTCGAGAGGCTTTCGAAATGCTCCGAATCTCTAAAAAAGCACCTTTACCATAACAAGTAGGGATATATTGACTACAGAGGCACAATGTTGGTAAATCACACAAGTCTGGTCCAGAAACAAGCTTAATAGATGATATAAGATGGGCAGCATATTACATGACTACCAAAGAGGTCAGAGGTGACCAGTGAGGTGACTCTAATTCCTGACCTACATCATAAAAGCTGCTGAGCATTACACAGTCCAGATAAAGGAAAAGGAAAAGAGAAGTATACAGGCAAGATAGCCACACCTCTACGCCGAGACCAACACAGAACAATTTAATCCTACTTCAGCACAACAGAGAGCGAAACCATCAGCTACACAACAATATATGTTACATTATTATTTGTACTTTCTGAATTGTCGGATGTATTCATTTAAGACTGGGTGTGTTAGCAGCATGCCTTTGGGCAGAATTAAAGTTAAAATATCCATAGCGGCTTCCACTGGCAGACAATTATTCCCTTATACTGTAAGAGACCTAATGCAAAAATAAAATGTAAAATTTTCACAGACTGGCAGACAGATTTAGCAAAGACCAGTCATAAAGCAGTAAAACTGCATGGGGCTGTTTTGCCAGTCTTGCCTCTATAAGTGTGGACTGCATGATATTTCCATATTATATGTATGGATGGATATGGATGCATATAAATGCATTCACATAATTTGACAAAATCCCCTTATCTCAAGCTTTTTTCCAGAACTTTCATGGTCGTCTTCAGAAGACCATCCCCACTAGATGGATGAATGGACGGATGCTAATTTAAGGTCATGAAAGAGGAAACGTCGTCTAACGTGTTTTTGTCTTGATTCAAGATGACAGGAGTCTGTGTGCCACATTATTCTGCCATTCGAAATTCTTTCTGGGACTCAAATGTGAGCTATCAGATTCCCTCAGATGGAACTGTCTCTGAGTGGGAATACCGAGTCAGAAATGGGGGATTTTATTTCAGCGACTGCCTGAGGGGGAAACTACATCAAACCACACAGAAATCACATTGGAGTCTGAGATGACAAATGGAGACCTTGAATAACTGCATTACTGCTATTATATTTGGAGATGGAAAAAAATTAATTTCACCGCACTGAAATGTTTCAGTTTCTTACAGATTGCGCATAGCCGCAGAAACGCGTTTTGATATAGATCATTTACAATTTCATTAGGAAAACATTTGATCGTATTTGCAGCCTTCTATATTTCTCTGTGTTATCTGCCTGCACAGTGGCACTGTGAGCTAAACTGAAAGCAGAGACAGGGTACAGGGGAGTTGGTGGAACTGCCTTAAAGATCACTTTCAGACATGTTTGAAGACATATTGAAAATACATTGCTTGGAATAATAATTTGTCTGATATGGTTTTCTACAAAAAAAGTTCAAGTACTTGTCCCAGGAGATTTGAGAGGTCTGGGCGGTTCATAGCGGAGCAGTTGGCCCTCTACCATTCAGTGCTTTATAAATCAACAGTAGTATTTTAAAGTCAATTCTTGAAATGTAGTTCTAAGTGAATGATTTGGTTGGTGGTGGCGACTGAGGCTTTGCAGTGACTTCTAATGTCACAACCGCTGTATCACCAAGAAAACATTGGACCCAAATGCACGACCAAGACACAGGATAAGGTGTTGGACAAAACAGTTTTTACTCAAATGCAGAGGCAAAAAATAGGTTACAAAGGAAACACAAGGAGACAATGCTGGAACGCTAAATGCGGATGAACTACGACGAACTGGCCCAGACTAAGGGGAGCACACAGACCAGATACACTAGGGAGAAGGAGGGGTAATTGGGAACAGGTGAAGCTGATCAGGGCAGGGAAAGGTAATCCTGGTGGGAAACACACAAGGGCAGTAAGGGAAGTTACCACAGGACACAAGAGGCAAGGAACTACAAAATAAAACAGGAAACAAACTGAATCAAAACCAAGATCATGACATCTTCTTTGAGCCCAAAAGGGGAAAAAAGAAGAGGTCAGAGATCGGAGCTTTGGGTGACTCCACATGTTTATTTTTGTACTCTCGGGAATTACAGATCGACACTAAATAGAACCGTCCCAGTTTTCCTGTCTGTCTAGTGATATGTTGTGGTCGACTATGTTGAATGCTTTAATTTGAGCCCAGATTATGTACTATTTAACTAACAAACGTGGAGTTGGACACGGCCTAAATGCAAATGCATCATGCATTTAGACTAAATAGAGCCTTGAGAAGTGTGAGACGTAAGTATTTTTTCTGTTACTTACTGTGTAGTTTTACGTATTACCACTTTACTTAAGTAAAAGATCTGACTACTTTTTGCACCACTGAAATAAATGCAACCCATCTTTGAGTGGAGGGGGACTTCCCTTGATAGCATCTAAATATTAATAATCTAAATATTCACAGGATAATTTATGTTGGCTTTTCATGCATTTACAGTGTGCAGAGAAATTAATTATATTGTTCTACAAAGGGACAACTGCTTCAACAGGCTCCGGTTCATCTGAAATAAAGCACCGTATTTCTGTCATTTGCCATGTTTGGTAAATGTCAATTTTCCTTTAATGTTTTCTGGTGCCAAAAAAAACATCTCTCACAAGCTGAGTGAAATTTCACCACGAACCAGATCAAAATGAAACGACACAGCCTGGGCACCTGATCCCTCCATATGTTGCCATATAGATATCAAGCCATCGATTAGAGGAACGCTGGCATCTAGTTGGCAGCGATTAGACTGCTGGCTTTGGCACCCAGTCAACAACTAATTCACATGCTAATGTCTTCCAGATCAGGTCTCGCCCCCAAACTGGTTCCCCTTATTGACTTGATTCCCTGATTGGACAGATGGCCACCTTTCGGTATCACAGACAGTCTGTTTGCATTTAGGCTCAGGGTATGGGGTTGTCAAGAGGGGGGGGGGGGGGGCTTATGAATAAACAACAACAATCATCTAGATAAACAATAACATTATCTGGCGTCTGAACCTTGACGACGATCCATTATGGCCATTACTGTCACATCATGTGCTACAGTCGGCTTTTAATTGCTCTTATTTGCTATTGAGAATGTGTGTGGGGGGGGGGGGGGGGGGGGGGGGGGGGGGGACGACTCAGACACTGTATCAGTCGAACGCTCTTAATTGATTTGTCCTCATGCTTGCCAAGACCGCAGTCAATATAGTCGAGTGCGCTGAAACCTATCAAAGCGGAGCGGAGAGTTAAGGCACGAGCACGGAGAGAACAAAACATCTGCGGCTTGTGGAGAGAAAAGGGGCAGAAAAAAAGAAAAGCAGCATTTCTGTTTCTCCCGACCCCTTCCTCTCTCCTTCCCTCCCTCCCCCCACCGATCTCCCTCCCTCACCTTCTTGCTCTCCATTTTTGTGCCTGGCAGCAATCTTTCTCAGGAGACTTTCTCTGCAGTTGTGTGAGGAGAATGTCAGTTCCTGTGTTGTTAGGAGTGTGTGTGTGTGTGTGTGTGTGTGTGTGTGTGTGTGTGTGTGTGTGTGTGTCTGTCTCTACCAGAAACGTCCCCTGGATGTGCTCATTAACAAAACACGAGTGCGTATGGCTCCCCAGAAACAAGGCATTCTGGGTACTGCCACTGTCTGTCTCAGCTTTGTGAGTGCATAGACCGCTAATGAATGGATTCAGGCAAGAAAATCGGGCATGGCGCACACATACATATATACACACATACATACACACACACACACACACACACACACACACACACACACACACACACACACACACACACACACACTAATAACATCTTCAAATTACCTTTCATACACAACAGACACAAAAGAAAACTAACAAGTTGTTTCTACAAACTTAATATTCAGATTTTGAGTGTGGATGGTCTGAAGCTCCGTGTTCTGGGGGAAAAAAAAGAGAAAAATAAAAAGCTGCTCCAAAGAACTTTTTTATTTTTAAAGTGCATATTCGATATTTGATGTTAAACACACAAAGCGTCCTCCTGCTGGGCTGGAAAGAGGCTCTGGGTTTGCGTGAAGGGATTTATTTTTCTCTCACAGCAATTTGTGTGACTTTCAATGGAAAAGTTAAATTGGTTCAAATCGGTCTCACATGAAAAGTAGCATTCAGATATTTTTTCATAATACAGTTTTTTTCAATCGCTAACAAGCGCTTACCCATACTTCAGATACTTTTTCTAAACTCTTAACACAGACTCACACCTACAAACCACAATTGGCGAAATGGATAATTTTCTTCTCAAAAACACATTTTGTTAAATATATACTAACTCTTCATTTCAAAATAGAACACATCTTTCTCTGCACACACTAACTTTACCAAAACACTGGAAATCTGACTCAAAATGAAATTATTCTGTCAAAGAATAACTCTTGTTTTCACTTCACAAGGTCCTTCCAGTCAATCAAAGTACACCAGGTTTCAAAATACTGGCTATTGCTGACATTACAAAAACTGCATAGACTTTTATGTTTCAGTTTTACAGGTATTTGCATGCAAAACATGCAATCCACTGTTTTTACACTAAATTTCTTGGTTGGGAACTGTATGTCCACATGTAATGTTCACATTCAAAAGCATTCCAGTAAAAAACAAATCAGTTTTTTTTCCCTTTACTGTTTACTACAGGAGGTACAGTATAAATACTGTTTACAGTATGATAGAACAGAAAAAGTTTTACAGTATTGCTTACAGTGAACAAAATATCCATGAAACACACAAGAGCATTCTGAACGAAAAAACAACCGCAAAAAGCCCAGATAAAAAGGGGGGGGAACTAAAAAAAGGACTTCAAACCATGTTGTTATTGCTTGCGAATGATGGAAAGCCACATTGTCCCAGGTGATTACAAAGGTCCTCATGTTTTCACCCTCCTGATCCTGCTCTGGAACCAGGCGCTGGTGGAGATCATTGAGAAAGGCAAGGAGGCGCTCAGTATTGTAGGGTCCAACCTGACATCTGTGAAGGAGTAATCCTGCATTTGCAATTGCTGCACACATGGTAATGTTTGCCCCTCTCTGTCCTGGCACATAAACTGTGGCCCTTTTTCCAATGACATTTCGTCCACGTCGACGCCTTTTGGCCAGATTGAATCCTGCCTCATCTATGTATATGAATTCATGAGGGGCCTGGTTGGCCTCCAATTCCATAACTCTCTGAAACAAAGTTTATGTAAATCATGTCATTACTGTATACCATACTGTACTGTAACCTATTACTGTGTAGGTTACCTACTTGAAAAGTGCAAAGCTTATAGAACTGGACATTGAATTGAATATACACTATACTTGGACATATTGTCGTCGTAGCTCCTTGACTCTCTCACTGTTCCTCTCAAAGGGAACAGTGTAGAGCTGCTTCATCCGCACTCTGTGTTTGGACAATGTCCGCGTAATGGTTGTGAGGAATTCCATCACTGATTACTGTTCTTGCAGCCCTTGGAATGCCACCACCACGCATTCTTACACCTCTACCTTGCCCTCTCCTTGGGCCTGCTCTTCTCCCTGGCCCTGCTCCTCTCACTGCACCTGCACCTCTAACTGCATCTCTCACTGCTCCTGCTCCTCTCACTGCTCCTGCATCTCTCACTGCTCCTCTCACTGCTCCTCTCACTGCTCCTGCACCTCTCACTGCACCTCTCACTGCTCCTGCACCTCTCACTGCACCTCTCACTGCATCTCTCACTGCTCCTCTCACTGCTCCTGCACCTCTCACTGCATCTCTCACTGGGCCTGCTCTTCTCCCTGGGCCCCTTGCTCTTACTCTTCCTCGTCCAGACATTACAGTGTTTGTCTTTTTCTGTTTCTGTTTCCAAAAACATCACTCCTCAAAGTCCTCCTTTTACTGTATAAGTAATGCCACTGAGTCTAAGCCAGACTGGAATCAGCTGTGGTTTGCCCAATTTACCCAACATAAATCAGCTGTGTGTCAATTATTCAATTGTTTGTTTATTATCAGCTGAGATATATTGTTTTAGAACTGATATCATTGCAGAAGAGGTTTTTAGACTGTATCTAAGGTTTGGAATATTGTTTTTGCCATTGTGGGATGTTGTGTGTTAACATTCGTAAATAATACAAAAACAATCCATAATTTTGTTGGGAGGTACAGCTTGTCTGTTAAGAAAATGTAAGCATTGTGGAAATGTGTTCACTGACTGCATATTGTTTGAAAACGACATGAAATGTGTGAATGGTATGGCCACAAAAGACCGATGCTGTGCTAATTGTGTTTAGAGTTTTGAAAATGTGACCACTGGTTGGACAAACGCTTGGTAGCGCCTGAAAAAAACTGTAAAACTTTTTTTGTAGTTGACAAAACAATCTCCCCTCAAGGTCTATTAAGTCCAGGTAAGTGTTAAAATTACGTTTTTATTATTATTAGGCCTTTTTGCTTCCTGTAGTTGATGTAAAATACTTTTTTTATCAAGGTTAGAATAAGCTTTTTGTTATAGTGTCAGTTAGGGGGCCTGGCTAGAGATTTCTTTTTTTAATTTATTGTAAAAAGCCACTCAACAAAAAAAATCCTCTCCCCGCCAGGAGGAAAGGATTTGAGATAATACATCTATTTCAAACAGAGAGAGAGAGAGGATGAAGAGTAAATTGCTCATATTGACGGCTCAAGGGAATAACCAAAAAGTGAAGTCTCTGAAAGCCACTATTTCAGATTCCCATGAGCCAACAGTGGTAGAAGGGGCTGCATGTATCTTTAGCAACTAATAGTCAATGAACAATAACATCACTAGAGATACATTGCCTCAGAAATTCCATAACATGCTATTTAGAATGCTAAAGCAGCATGTGAGATTGTCCAAAACCTGAGTATGAAGACAATGTTCATGATGTTAGCGGACAGCTCTGTGACATCATAACCTTTCAATTTAAGTGTAAGTAAGATTTCACTTTACTGGGCGTGATTTTTATCTTTTCAAATTAATTCAGACTTTATGATTCTCACAAATCATCGCCGGGTCGCAAGATATGGCTCGGGTTACCATTGTTAAGCATCTCCAACCGGCAACGCCACTCTCAGGATGTGGCGGGATAATTACAGTTCAGTGCATCCAAAAAAACACATACTACTGTTTATTCACACCAAAGTATGTTTAAAGATAGTACACATCTTGAGCATGTAGTGCGTGGAAAGCAATTTGTGATGCAGTGATTTAAAATAAGAATGGTCCAAATGGAAGCAGAAGAGGGTGATGTACACTGTCTTTTAGCAGAGACTGTACATAAGAGGTGGACGTAGTAACTGTGATGTCACCCACTGGTCGGTGGACAACGGTTTTGAAGCCTCGAGTTCGGCACCCTCAACATCTTGTTTTTTGGTCGAACAACCAAACACCGAATATGACAGTGGTAGGCCACCAAAATGTTACAATTAACTTTCTCATGAAGTGAAAACACACTGAAAAAAAACACGGACAACTCTCAGACCGGACAACGCTCTAGCAACCTGTCAATCACAAGGTAGCCCCGCCCTAAAGCATACCCTGCTTTATGGTCTAGTTGACTCTAAATGGACCATCATTTACTAAATGAACATCATGCTGTATTGAAGAAGACTTGAAACTAGAGATTGAGACCATAAACCAAAAAGAATGCAGGTTTAAGACTTCAGCATTGTCTTTAACTGTTTTTAGTTCATGTTATGGGTCAAACTGCAAAAATGACCTTACTTTTCCATAATGCAAAATTTTCATCGAAGCCACCTACATGAAATGTGAACTGACCTTCTGGTGTGAAATTACTGAGTAAAAACTGTCCTTGTATTGTTTAATTAGTACACAACTTTTCATCCATGTATAAATATTGTATGATAATAACAACAGCCATTTCCTTGTGCTCATTACCTGTAAAAACTCAGTCTGGTATATTGTGTAAGGTGCAGTAAAGTAAATATATGTCCTGGTGCTCAATGTTGCATCTATATAAAGATAGAGTGGTGTGAAGAAATGTATTTCAAGATACTCTGAAATGTATTTCAATGCTGACTATAGGCACTCATAAATATGCATTTTCACGTCCAAAAGGAAACAATTTACAGCTAATCACATTGCCGCTGTTGAAAACTAATCAGCACATGGCCACAAATGAAAAAAAAAAAACCCGCTGTAATCTCACATGCAGTAAAGCGCTGTGAAATGAGCGGAACAGGTGCATAGGTGAACAAAGATAAATATAGCCCGGCTTGATGAAATAATTTCTCTGTCCTGGATAATAACTCATTATGTTAATCACCAGCCCTATTAATCATTTTCTCATTTGAACTGTCAGGACGTGATTGTCGTACGAGGAGATTGTGTGAAGAACAGCAAAAAGATTCGCCTTTTGCAATTCATCAAAGTCACACAGACGGAAAAAAACAACAACCAAAAAAACGTCAGAGCAGGATATCGATGGTGGAACCGCTGCAGTGAGTTTTCACCCGAACCTCCTCACATCTCCACAAGTAACAGAGGAAAGGAGCGATGGTGATTTTGATCCTGATGGCGCTGTAACACAACAGCACAACAGGAAGCATATTAGCAGTAGCCAGGAGAGTGTGTGCCTCTACATTCTGTGCATGTATGTGTGTGTGTGTGTGTGTGTGTGTGTGTGTGTGTGTGTGTGTGTGTGTGTGTGTGTGTGTGTGTGCGTGTGTGTGTGTGTGTGTGTGTGTGTGTGTGTGTGTGTGTAAGTGTCTGTGTGTGTGTAAGTGTGTGTGTAGGTGTCTGTGTGTGAGTGTATGTGTGTGTGTGTGTGTGTGTGTGTGTGTGTGTGTGTGTGTGTGTGTGTGTGTGTGTGTGTGTGTAAGTGTGTGTGTAGGTGTCTGTGTGTGAGTGTATGTGTGTGTGTGTGTGTGTGTGTGTGTGTGTGTGTGTGTGTGTGTGAGAGCGTGTGTGCGGCACCGGGGCTCATCTATTGTGATCGTCTCATTGTGAGAATGCCCTACTGGGGTGGCCAGCTGTTCCTGTGCCCATAAAAAAGGAGGCAGGGATGTCTGGTGGGATGAAGGAGGCTGCAGAGAGGCACAGGGAGAGCCACACACACACTTGCTTTGGAGAAGCAGATGTGCGACACACACATGCGCACACGCACACACAAAATATACACAAACACAGACGGACAAATACAAAAAAAGAAACATAACTACAAAGTCAGAAAGATTTCACACACAAAAACTTGTGCAATGACACACCCACTGTCGTATGTACCTGGTTGTACTTGTGTTGTAGTGCTACACACGTACACACACACACACACACACACACACACACACACACACACACACACACACACACACCAGCAGTAGCAGCAGCAGCAGCAGGCGAGGTGGTGGAGGCGTTATCGGTCCATATCTGTGCTTGGAGCTGCAGCAGTCTCCAAGGCTGCTATCAGCTCCCCCATTATCTCTGTCTGAGTGTGGAGGAGGAGAAGGAGGACAACGATGAAGCCTTGCCCCCCCCCCCCCCCCCCCCCCCCCAACCCCAACCCCCCATCCCCTCCACCCATCAACCAGCTCTCCCTCATAGCTCCCGTGTACACACACACACACACACACACACACACAGACACATATTCACCCACACTCACCGCCAACTCGTTAAGAGGGCGGAAATGAAATGTCTGTCCCCCGAGTCGCCCCGAGTGGCGGAGCTTTTGCTGCTGTGGCACAAGTTTGGCGACAACAACAGGCGGCTGCTAATAAATCTACAGACAGAGAGAGAGAGAGAGAGGGGGGGGGGGGGGGGGGGCGAGATGGAAAGAAAGAATGGGAGTGAAAGAATAAATGATAAGAGAGAGAGAAAGAGCGATAGAGGGGATGTAGAGGGATGAAAGGGAGGGATCAGCCTGCTGCAGCCGCCCCTACCTCAGGTCTCATTAACTTAATGGTCTCTGTGGATGGTGAAGGGCTGAGCAAGGATGGAGAGCAAGGGGGGAGGAGAGGAGAACAGATACTTTGCGGTGAAAGAGGTCTGCAAACCAAAGGGATGTTTTGTTAAGACTGAACTTTTTAGCACACAACCTGCAATCGACAGCAATCTCTGTTGCCAACATTAGTGGCGAATTGATGTAAATGTTTTATTTCGCAGATCTGATCCAGCCTCAGTCTGGGCCTGCACTAAGCTGAAGGGCCCTGGATTTTTGGGGAAACATGTGAAAGAAAAGTAATAATGTGCGTGATGCATGTATATTTTTACAAAATGTAATTATTACTATTCATTTGAAAATTTCAGAGGCTATATGTTGAAATGTAAGTCTGAAAAAAGAAAAAGGGTGCATGATAATAGGCTCCATGATATCAACATACAGTAAACATTCAATCTGCCTTACTGGACATTCAGCATTTTATAAATGTAAGAGTATGTGGAATAAAAACAGGCAATAGGGGACTAGATGGAAGAAAATTCCCATTATTATTAATATTATTGTTTTTCACTTATTGTAGCTCAGGATTTGTGTCTTGTTGGTCAATTTTCTTGACGAAATGTTCCCTGAAAATGGTCCAATGAGGGAGATCTTTAATATTTTTCTTAATGGTAGGTTTCTTTAAGCAGTCTTTTACGACAGGCCGTGGGATGTGTGATTATATCACAGCTAAGGTTTTTATTAATAAATAATCACAATAAAATAGAACCTCCTTAGTTGTCTGCACTTACCGACAAAGCTTAGCTTATAGCTATCATATTTGTTATTTCATCACAGCGTTATATTCGTTAGTATTTTTACATCACTTGTATGTTTCTGTTTATTGTGCAACCAATGAGAAACAGTCCAGTGGCAGGAGGACATTTGTTTCTTTTAATCTAAGACGCAGAGTGATGCTGAAAGTGCAAAGGAATTATGCATCATAGCTGTGGCATGTGCTATTATATCACAGCTATGACTCACTCAGATTGCTTGTTTTGAGCTTTAGAATTTCCTATTAATCACTGAGTTAATGATATCTAATTGAATTGCTTTCTTGGAACAGTGGAGAAGTGGAGTGAAGTTAAAATATAGAATTTTGTTTTTTTATTTCTGTATGGAGTTCATAAATCACATTTTGTATCTCTTCCCCTCTGTGCAGTTGAAACACTTTCTATCAGTGTGCCACAGCAGCACTCAGTCCCTTTGTGATGGCGACACAGCTGTCAGTGTTGACAGGGTATCAGCTGCTATCGTCTGGACTGTCCAGCCGCTGGCGCCGCACCCAGAGGGGCTTCTGCACCACCGGAGGTTCGGACATGGAGACACTCAGGCCACGTCCACACTACTCCGTTTCCATTTGAAAACGCATATGTTTTATTACATTTACACTAAGCGTCCACATTACGCCGGCGTTTTCGAGCACCAAAAACGGAGGAGTTTGAAAACGATCCCGAGGACGGATAAGTTTGAAAACTCCGGGTTGCGTCTTCGTGTGGATGGTCGAAAACTGATAAGTTTAGAAACGATGACGCCCACACCTGCGTTCGCTACTTGATTGGTTCTTAGCAGTCATGACGTGTCCTTCCCTGATTCGTCACACCCATATCACATGACCGTTTCCCGGACATCATAAACAACAGCATTGATTACCGATCGACTACCAGGTTAATTTAACATGGACAACTGATTGCAGGTGTTGCTGGCCTTGTTGTCTTTACTAGCAGCTGTTGTTCCATTAAAGTCTGCATTATTTCGGAGGAAGCAGCTGTTATTGGAGCAATTAGCGAGTGTCGTGTCCAGCGGCGTTATCAGCCCTACGGAGCGGCCGTCTGAAGTCAGGGTTAGTTGCTTTAGGGGAGGGTGATGGACACAAAACGGAGGACTTTCCTCTCTTTATTCATGCTTATTTTGTTCTGCACAACTATTGTGAAGTCCGCAGATAAAATGTAAAGGAACAAAAGCAGTAGGACAGAGACTTCAGCCACCAGCAGAGCTACGAGTGAGAATAGACAACAACGAAACAGAGGAAACGAGTGAGAGGCGTGTGTTGACCACATTTATGGACCCATAATCTAGTAAACCTTTATTGTAAGTGTTTTTTAAAGTAAACTTGATGAGTGTGAGAGAGAGAGAGAGAAAGAGAGAGAGAGAGAGAGAGAGAGAGAGAGAGAGAGAGAGAGAGAGAGCAAGACCCGCAGCGCTGTAACTAAGTCTGAAAAATAAAACTTCTAAAACCTTCCACGAAATGTGTCTGTTTGAGTTTATAGAGGAAGATTTTGGAGAAGATCTTAAGTATCAAACACAACCTTTCATTATTAAAGACTACTTTATTTTTTTTTTAACTAAGCAACCAATCTACTTCCTGTTTACATCGACGCATGCCCAGTGTACGTGAATAGTCACGTGATATTCGTTTTCAGGCGTTTTAGTGTGGACGGAGATCATTTCCATTTCCAAACGGAGTAGTGTGGACATGGCCTCAGAAGGACACACAGGGCGGCTTAAAGAGACCCGCAGTGGATGTAGAATAGCCAAAGAGGCCACTTCCTGGTGCGGTGCTGTTGATTTCATTATTGTGCGTGGATGGGGGATCAGATTTGCAAAGACAAAACAAGACAGCCATTGGCAAGTACGCCGAGATGGCAAGTACGCCAAGACGCCTTGTTGACACATCAGGCTCACTGCATGTCATCCAAAAATGCATTTCCATGACGCTATTAATCAGACGCGTTGAAGCAAGTGTAGCGCGTCAAACAGCCATTCAGTAAAGTGAACTGGAATGGAAAGATCATTTTCGGAACCCTCTGCTCCAGTCTGAAAACGCCAACAGCTGCTGATTTGCAGCATGACAGGGCACAGGCCACCGAGAGAGACGGAGACAGCGGACACGCTTGGAGAATGAGACGGATGACAGACCTCGGACTAGTCTACATACACGTCAGACTGCCACTTGGTTAAAGAGCAAAAAGGGACACCGGGGAGACGAAGGGGTAAGCTGACAACAACAACATTCAGCGTCATGGGAACAAAAAACAGCTATAATTCACGAGAAATGAACAGTGAAATAATTTGTCATCGTTGTTAAAAGCACCTTGATCACAGCTGTGTGGGTCTGGAGAGACATCTTCAGAGAATTACAGCAACCCACTGCATTCAAGTTCGCTATTCCACACGCAAGGTGTTCTGTAAGTTAATGTGACACAAGCAAACAAACACACGCGCACAACCGCACGCTCTCCCCGTCTCTCTCTCTCTCTCTCACACACACACACACACACAAATAAAGCCACACTGCGGGGACCATCTGACAAGGCCAAAGCGATGTTGGTTTCAGGGGACCGCGAGTCGGTCCCTCCACAGATGGGCCGGGGCCCTGCACCCTCTCCCTAATGCTCCATTTTGCAGCTGTGTGAGATTAGCTAGGTACCATCAATGCTAATTTGTGCTGATGCAACCAAAACTTTTATTGAGATGAGGGTAAAAAAGGAGAGATAAAACACACACACACACACACACACACACACACACACACACACACACAACTCTGGTACATAGAAGGTGTCTCCTTGAGTCTGCTGCAGAGGCTGAACTCTATGTGTACTCTGCACAGAGGCCAACAGTGGGTATTTAGATACATTATTATTAATGATTGGTACAGCTTGATGTTATGATCATTTCAAGGAATGTGAATGATCTTCCCAAACTTTATGGAGGTTTTAAACTGGCTTTAACTATGTCATACACAACATACTTTGCGGCGCAGTAATGTCTGAACATGTGAAGTATTCAGAGATTTTAATTAGCTTTGTCTTTTGGTGTAGTAATGACGATATTGACACCAGAGACAGGGGTGTAACACCCTGCATGCCACATGTTAGGCTATAAAACATTCGGTTAAGGTTAGGGAAAAATCATGGTTTTGGTTCAAAAAAATTAAAAAGTAAATATGCCATAACTCATCCTTTAAGTCAGTGTTGACTTTTTCAAAATATAACCAAGACCTTAATGCGGTGCTTTGAAGATATAAACACCTTATTCAGGAACTATACGACATTAAATGAAAACATTTTCATCATTATGTCAATAAAACACCTCGATTTATGACTAATTATCATAATTAGTTCAATAGTGTAAAAAAAAAATAGCTGCTGGATCATTTCTCAGTTACATAAGCTTGTATACAGTCAGTTGTATATACGTAGATGCAATTTTTGTAAACAGGGTTCTTTTGCATTAAAGTTACTGCTATTAAAGTCTCAGTTTCTAAATAAGTAAACAAGAACATCAATGAGAAAATTGACTATTCCTATGTAGTTATTCTCAATGCTCATCATTTGTGCAACCGGGTTGGAATCCAGCAAAATCTGAAGAAATCATGAAGGTTCACCAGAAACTCAGACCCAGATCTGGCTCCGCTGGAGCCTTCGACTGCAGAAAAGAGAGGTCTTTCTCAAAAGGAAGTCTGGTGATCAGACGCACGACAGCTTTGGTCCAAATAGGGACAGCCGAAATCGACACAAAATGAAAGTTTCCTCGTAGTAGCTTTAAAGTAGCGGTTCAACATTTTGGGAAATACACTTTCTTGCTAAGAGTTACATGCATCTCAAAAAGAGAACCAGCTAGATTCTGTCCAAATGTCACAAAATCTGCCCATCTGCTCTATAAAGAAACAAATTAACGTGCTACATCTCATTTGTACCACCCTCTTATCTGTAGAGTTACCTATGGTATCAATCCAGATAGCGAATAACTAGTCCTTTAACGAATGGCGGCTTGTTAAGGGGCCTCTTTGAGTGATTAACATTTGCCGGTCATCATCGGTTGTTGTACTTTCTAATGAAGGGAATATATCCTAGCTCCAAAAAGGTTCGAAGAATGTACAGTGGAATTCATGTTTTTGTTATTCCAAAGAAAAGAATAAAATTAATTTTGTGTCATGGCAGAATTTTAGCCTTGTAACGCTTCATACAGGTAATCTAATCACAACTGTTAACACATAATGCATTTATTCTTTCTCTTTCCCGCTCTGAAACAAAATCAGACCTTTCAAACTCATCAACTCACACACTCGGTTTCTCACTTTCTCTCTCACACACACACACACACACACACACACACACACACACACACACACCCCACATATGGCTAACCCTAATACGGTAACTCTGACTGAATGCATTATTTATCATATGCATAATGTCTCCCAGCTAGCCTATTTTCCCCAGATAAGTAATATACGGCGTAATGTCATTGGCACACACACTGCAGTAGAAATAATGGGGAGGTTTGTTCACTTTATGAAACACTATTCATCACAACAGAGACAAACAAATTTGATTTTGGCTGTGGATTATTCACTGGCGGAGATTGATATTGTTTTCATGCAAAGCCAATAAAGAGGCATCATGCGAAGGTTTTGATTACATTATCAGAGCTACAAATACTGTTGGCTTCAGTGTGCCAGTGCCTCATGACTGAATCATCATACAGCATGGTATATTCCTCGGGGTTTTTAATGTTGCAGTAGAAAAAAAAATAACTAAATAATGACTGAATAACCTGAACCTTCTGACATATTGTGCAGTGTTACGGGGTAAGTTCTGGGATCTCATCTTTTACTCTGATACTGGTGCTTAGTAACAACACTTTGATGTAAATTTACGGTGAAACTTCTACTTCTAACTTCTTCTAACAGACCTACTATATTATATTTATACTGTTTATCGCTGTGAAAGCAAAGCATTCAAATACAGTACATTTTGAGTACAATAAATTGCTGTATTTCTGTGATACAGTAGAGACACTGTAAATTGAACAGTACCTTGCTGGTGAAACTCCTGCTAGTAAAATGGAATTTTTTAAATGTTTACATTAAACTATTTGATTACAGTAAGTTGCTGTATTCTTTTGATACAGTAGAGATAATGTAAATTGTACAGTAGCTTACTGGTAATTTACTGTTATTTTACAGTAAAAGGTTTTACCATCGATTAAATGTCTTCAAATCAAAGGTTAGTGAGCTTACTGTATAAAGGGCTATTATTGGTGATAACAGCTTGAAAACAGCAGTTGTAAAGGCATTGACATGGCCCTACAAGAACAAAAAAAAGGTGTCTTTTGTTTGAATACATCATTCAGTACAACACTGTTTTGTTACAGCCTCCAAATTAATATGTGCATGACAGTGACTGTGGATGAAGTTGATTCTGTGTATGTTCCCTGCGTTGGTCCCTCTTCCCGCTCTCGCATAGCTCTGACCAGGTGTGCTGCATTGCTCAACAAGGTGCATTTGGCCTGGGAGGGAAGTGCTTAAAAGCTCCTGTGCCAGCAGCAGAAGAAAGAGGCCTCCGGTGTGGGGACTGCTGGTCTTACCGCCTCTCAGTTTAGGATTTTTGTATTGTATTTTCTGCATGTTTTGTTTGAATAAATCCCATTATTGTTTTAAAATGTGTCTTCAGTGGTTGATTTGAGTCAGTGGTGGAGTGTGGGGTGCAACACTACTTAACTACATAACAATCCACAATTTTTTCCGAAAAGGTGTTTACTTTGAAAAGACAGCATATGCATGTATGAGCAGAAATTGACATGTACAAAACTGAGGCTAGAGGGGTACGTAGAGCATTTGTGGTGTAGGGCTACTGACCAAGTTGCCTTATTTAACTGGGTAGTTAAAATGTTAGAATGTGTTGACGCTGATCTGTATATTTTGGAACTGTTCAAAAAAAAAAAATGGTTGATCTGGTTTACTTTGATTATTAACATAATGCAGTTTAGGAAATGTGCTTATTCACTGAGTTAGATGAGAAATCTAAATATAATGTACCTCTGCAGTCCAGCCAGTGATGATGTCTTTGCAGCCATGCTGCTAGCGTGACATGACTTCAATACTTTAAACTATTGTAAACCCTGTAGTTTCTCTGCAGGAAAAGCAAGCACCTTCACAGAGAGCCAGGTATAATTATCCTCCGTAAAACGGTCTGAGCACCTGTAGACGTTTAAATGTTATCAACAGATAATCTAAGGCAGGTTTTCTGAGTTGTACAAACAATAAAATCTGCATTTCTTTTTATTACAAATAATCCATTACGGTGAGATAATTCACTTTTCTTGATGGCTCTAAGTTTCATAAATTAGCTGTGTACTGTACATCAGAGTCCATTGCCCCTTTTAGCCAATGGTAGCTCGTTAACTATAATGCAAGTGGTTTTGCGCCAACATGGAAAATAAATCTTTTGTTACAATAATAGTTTTAATGGACCATATTAGCCATTCAGCCTCAATGTTTTCCGAGTCGTAAGTGTGACGAGCACAAACACACATCCCTCTGTCTCCCTCTCTCTTGCTCAGATCCGGTGCCAAGTGGGCATCACAGTGTGTTTGTCTAATTACTACCCGCTGCCTGGCACAGCTACATATGGACGCAACAGAGAAATCTGATTAAACACTCTGCACTAATGCCTCTCATGCACTGTGTTCGCATGCATTTGTGTGGAAGCACTAAAGTGTGTGTGTGTGTGTGTGTGTGTGTGTGTGTGTGTGTGTGTGTGTGTGTGTGTGTGTGTGTGTGTGTGTGTGTGTGTCAGCATTTCCCCTCTGAAATATTGCTATTGCACATAAAAACACAAAAAAAAATCCCGGTATTTCTTTATTGTTTTTTTACAGCTCCATCATTGGAGCTACGTGTTATTACTGAAATCATTCAGAGTCCATCCAACCGTGTGTTGTCTTTGTGACTGTACTGTTTTTTTCTCTTTGATTTTCTGTAAGGCCTCAATTTCAGTTTGCGTAATCTAAAAAAAGATCATCTTTGTTCGTTCAGCCACTGCGGATCATTATGGGAATGGCTGTATCCCCTTTTCCTGTGACTTTCCTGTTTATTTAAAATGAATTACTATTGTGCTGCTGCAAACCAAAAAAAAGCATCACGTCTTGTGCGCCAGACAATATTTTCCATCAGCTATGCACTGTTGAGAAGAGTGGATGTTGCCTTCAGATTGTCATAAAATAGAACTGATTATGTTAGATTTAAAGAAGAAAAACGTGATTCATGCAAAGAATCTTTTCAACCTATAGCGAAAGAATGAGCTTGTGTCAAAAAGACATTCAAGCCAGTTGCAAGAATAATGACAAGACATAAAAAATGTAACATCTTGTGAGAATGTTGCTTTGTTTTCCATTTTCCCTGCTCTATAAAGATTGAAATTAATCTGTTTTCAGGAGTAATGCTGCAAAACGAGGAACAAGGGCTGACACGTTCAGATGCCTCTCTTTCTTTCTGCCTTCATCTCTAAACAATCCTCTCTCTCTCTCTCTCTCTCTCTCTCTCTCTCTCTCTCTCTCTCTCTCTCATTTTTTTTTCCGTTGTGTCAATTACTGTCCCAGTGGCTCTCCTCCTCAGTCTGACACATCCATGGAGTGTGTGAGCATTCATCAGAGCTGTTTAACCCTCACAACGCCCCCGTGCTGGAAAACAGCCAGGGAACGTCACGGAGGCAGTCAGTTCCCAGTGACTAGACCCCCCCCCCCCGTCCCCCGTACCCCGTCACCGACGAGCACATCAGACAGGGAGCGGGCCTTGTTGATGAGAAGAAATTCACTAATTGTTTGATTATACAGATCTTCATGATAATGAATCGCTACTCCACGGTTTGGGAACATGGTGCGCAACCCGAATTACCACCCCAACACTCAAGCTGTGAAAGTTGATTACTCATTAGCGGGTGACTGAGTGGCGCAAACAACCCTGGCACCCCCCTTTGAATTCCCCTCCTGTGATTTTTTTTTTTACTGTATGTACTTGTAATTGCTGTACAGTGCACTGTGAAACCAGAGACTGGCCAGCAACAACGCCGATAGATTCAAAATCCAATCCATTCTCGGGAAAGCAGTACATTTTCACCCTTTTTCACGCCATCTCATAAATCTACAACCTACGTCAACATCGCCTCATGTCCGCCTGCAGGTTTGGTTCAAAGACACAACTGATTATGTTCACTGCGACGGTTCAATCCCTGGCTCCTCCTGTCTGCATGTCCAACGGGATCTTTTTGCCTCTAAGGTGGAAGCAGCCCTTTGTGTAGTACCTTGACGTGGTTTATGTTGCAAAAAGGTGGCGGTTGGGTTCATGCAACAAAACTATTAAAGTTTTAAGATGTTTCCATCACCAAAAAAATTAATAACAATAGCTTTAAAACCATTTCAGTGGGCAGTTGCATTAACTTTCTGTTGTGATGAATGATCCAAACCATAATCCGAACTCACAGAAGAGGCTAAAATGATCACAAAACTGTAAATAAATGTCGACAATGTGTAATGAAAGTGTTCAAGTAAAAGCAAATTCACACTCCCGTTCTCTCTCACCCTCTGTGTCCACTGCCTGTCCCTTTCTCTGTGACTCCTCCTGTGTTTTACAATAATGTCGTCTTACAATTATACTATGTTATTATGCTGTAATCATGCTAGGTGTTTGTGCTGTTATGTTGAGCCAATAAGTTCAACTGTAATACCCAAAGAACATATGTATGTGGTGATAAGAGTTTGAATTGGATAAGGTGAGTTTTTCTTTATGTGGATCAGCATGATGCAAATCATATCCTGGGCCCAGTGGACACTACCTGTGCTTCCTCTCTCATCTCCACCCCATTCTGTCTTTCTTTTTCTCTCACTCTCCTCATCTTGTCATGTGTCTGTCTTTCCCAAAGCTGAGCTTCAATTTACAGTTGTTTCACTTCTGTCTGTTTCAGTGAAAAAAGGAAACACATGTAGGCTTTATAGGCGTGAAAGTGACACTAACTAGCCGGGATCACTGGTAAAGGCTAAATGGACTGTACTAAATATGTTCTAGTCTTCCGACCACTCAAAGTGCTTTAACACTACATGTCACCATTAACCCACTCACACTCATTCATACTCTGATGGCAGGGGCTACCATGCAAGGTGACACCTGCCCATTAGGACTTTCTAATCATTCATACCCATTCAGCCACAGTCGCTGGTCACTGTTTAACGTAGTGCGACCACAAAGGGGCTATTGTTCAGATGATGTCTGTCTGGGGATGAATGGCATTGACCTAGTAGCAGTCCACTAGATTAAATATCAAGTTATCTGAATCCCACTTCGCATGGATTCAGATGCTCATTTGGTTTCTTCAAGTTGTTGACATTTCAAAAAACCATTGGTTTCAGTCCATGTCTGGAAAATATGGTTTAGAGGGACAAGATTTTTATAGATACTTGTTAATGTGGCACTATTATGTTAAAGAGGAGAAGGGACCGAGCAAGGAAAAAACGTCTGATGTTACGAAGACATTTATGTAAACATACAACTTGGATCACTGGGGTTCTGAAGTATATAACTGTTGAAGAACAACTCAACAGACTTCATAAAGTAAAAGGGGGAAAGAGAACTGAACACTGAAATCTCTCCAGAGGAATGGCCTTGCGTAGTCTACACCCAGATGACTACTATAAAGATGGAGAGACTTTTGTTTGGAAGAACTGTGTAAGGGTTTTTCATGACGCCCCAAAAAATAAATAAATGGAATTCAGAATCAATGCTGGAGGCAATGTGGGCACTTCATGGCTGATCACACTCACAACATTCGCTCTTGTCTCATTTTTCATCCTTTTTGGACTGCCTCAAGGAGTATATTAGGATTTTATGTTGAGTTCACTTGTGTCTGTCTCTCTACTTAGGAAACATATCTGTAGAACTGGGTATCAGAGACAAATATCTACTAAAAAATCTAATGGCAGCAAGCGAGAATGCAATCACAAGACTCTGGCCCTAAGCCTATTTGTCGGCCTCTCCTCGAAAATTGCATACCCATAGTAAAGAGAATATATTTCGTCTAACTACAAGGTGTATTTAATAGTTTTGGTGTTTTCATAAAGGTAACACTTGTGAGATTTGTTCAAATTTGTAAATATCAGTATATATGTTACTGGTTAAGAGTAAATTAAGATGGCACACAGCACAAATTGAAGATTTTGATTTCCGCCCATAAATTAATCAAATTTTGATTCAATATTTTTTTTTTATGTTGTAGTTGAAAGCTTTAAACCTCTCCAGATCATAGCACAATAGGTTGAGAGTCTCTCTGCACAATTTGTTCTTTGATAAAGTGAAGCATTCAAGAGCTAGAGAGGTTAAAGTACAGAGATTTCAGGCGAGTTCAACGAAAATGTAATTTTGTTCCAGCTGTTCCATTGTAATTTTATATACTATATAATTATATATTTCACTTCTTTTATGAATAATAGTGTTCAATCTATCCAAACACAGCAGTTTGGCATCATTTAGAGAGCCTGGATCCTCTCTGAGCCTGTTTATGTCTGTCATCCATGGGATTTTCTCGTCTGGCTTCCAGTCCATGTCTCCTAGCTCAGCCTATGGTTGGTCGATTTCAGTCAATGAACCCTCCTTAGAAGCGTCTGAGTCCATTCTATTGAACGGAGTTTGTAAAAATGTCTTAGATTGTTTGTTTTACCCAGAATTTTTTTTTGTTGGTGTATAACATGTACACATTCATAAATTGTACACATGCATAAATGGACTTTTTCGACAGTATTATGCTACTAATCTGCGCACGACGGACCCGAATTTGGGTCCGTCGGGCTTAACAGGAGAGCCTCCTACCCTGAACCAATGGATGCATCGTGTAAACAGCATACAGAATGGAATGTTTGACATTAAGTTTAAGATTACAGAAAGAACAGGGAGAAGAGTACTGGTTAAATATATACCTGACTATAACAAATAGTCTGGCAACTGAAACTATAGTAAATACTTTGAAACATAAAAATGAAAGTGAATGAAAATTTCTGGACCACGCTCTTAAATACAGTGTCCATTGCTCTGGGTTTAACAATGACCCGGATGGGTTTTCATTGGAGTTAGTCGAATAGTTAGTCTTATGGGACGCTAAAGGATGACTCATGCTTCGGTATCAGATACAAAGGGCTACTGCTAAAAGCATATTGTACCAGTGGCCCTTTGCTCCGTTGGAGTGAGACCAGCCTGGTCCAAGTGTCCTTGAGCGAGACACTGAACACCAAGTTGTTCCCGATGGGCACGTTAAGCTCATCGGTGTGTGATTGTGAGTGTGTAAATGGGTGAATGAGAGGTAAATTGTACAGTGCTTTGTCCGGTGAAGCAGAAAAGTGCTTTATAAATGCGGCCCTTTCACCATTTACCATTGCTCTCAATATTACTGTTGATGGCTGCAGCTCGGAAAACTACTCGCAGTAATTTGTTCAGTCTGCTGTTTGGCTCGGAACCTGTGTCAACATGACAATAGGAAGATCAATTTTGTAACCAACTTGATTCAATTGAGCTGTCTATTAGAAGTAGCCCATCACGATAACACACACATCCATACATACATACAAGTCTGTAAGACAGTCGATGAGATTAGCCCACTTAAATGCTTGACCAGAAAGTGGACTATGAGGGGTGTTGCAGTAAGACAATGTCACTTTTACGAGATACTAGATTTACTAGATATGAACTGTAGCATTATTGTGAAAAACCATGACTGTTTTTTTTTCACCTCTAATTTATTATGTTAACAATGCAGGATTTTGAATATTCTTAAAAATCACTCAATGTGTTTGTTACTAAGGGTACACAAAAAAGCATTTTATCGAGTAGGCACAGGGCACCTTAAATCAAATGTGACTGTTTGAATGCAATAGTGCAACCTGTTCTCGCTCACAACCTTTTTTTCCTCTGAGAGCTATTTTGAATGAATGAAATTGTCCGAGAGTGACTCATAGCACCAGGTTCTACATCGCCGACAGCCGACTTCATTTCTGTCTTACTTTTTTCTTCCTATAAAAGTGCTTCAGACACCGCAGCTATCGCCTCTATTACAATCCTGCCATATGCAAAATGTTTTTTTGTGTTTCCTCGAATTTGCGCCACTAAATGAAGCTCTGTTGCTGTGTTGGCCTTCTTTGGCGGTTTGGTAATCAGAGACTGCCATCTTCTAAGATGTGTTTTCATCTCCTTTACCTTCTCTGTTGGTAGACTGCTACTGGAGTGATTGGATTGTGCATATTCTTTGAACCTTTAACAAGCCACACAGAAACATCTAGCAAGCTACTGGACATCCCCGCTCTACGTGGTTGTAGTTTTGGCAAAGGAGGGGGTTGGGTGACGTAGTCTATAGAGTGACGAGTTACTGAGGTTACTTAACTTACATTGCGTAAGTATGTAGCCTATTTAACGTTGTAACAACCAACCCTATTTTATCCCAAACCATCAACAATCCTGTTTACTATTAATTTGATATTTAAACATTATTTTAGAGCTTTTTTGGGGGGGGGCTAACGAAAGTTTTACATTATCATAATCTAAAATTTATTGTAGTATTTTTTTAGGTATCATAAAGCAGCACTGTTTTAGCGTTTAGGTTAAGTTATTTGAATTTCAAGGATGTTTAGCAGGCAAGAAAAGAGGGGAATCCCCCTAAAGGATGAGATGTACTACATACACAAAGCTACAAATTTCCCTGTAAAAGTCAGATTTTTGGATTAATCAGAAGACGTTCCTTTAATTACAGATGTTAGGACCTGGACACTTTTTTTAAATTCACTGCAGACATTCATTTAAATCCAGTGACATATGAGATTTCAGTCTCTCTCTATTTTAAAAAAAAACATCACAATGAAGTGTAATGGTAGCAAATCATCTGATGTCAAAATCAGAGAAAAGATGAGGAGTTTCTTTTCGAAACATTTTGAACTGAACCATGTTGGTTTTTAAAATGCTGACTTTTCAGAATAAAACGGATAATTTTTCAGTTGCAAATCAAGATATTTTGAAAATACCGTGTATACATGAAACTTGAAAAACTGATGCTAACAGGGTGGCCTACCTAGAGCGGAGTTTGAAGCGTAGGGCCACTGACCAAGCTGTTGTATCTGTCGAGTTGGGAGTGAGAACATGTTGAGTATTGCTACTTTTGTGTACTCCCTACCAGGCTGCAACCTCCGTTTCTGTCGAGTGAAGCCAATGCCAAAGTATCGTAAAACTTGAATTTTCTCAACTGACAAGCAGGGGGCGACTCCTCCGGATGCAAAAAGAAGTCTGATTGACCGTATACAGTGTCTTTAAGTCACTCCTCCGCATTCTAAATATGGTAACTTCCGTTCATTGGTTGCGAAAAAAAAAAGCGTTGACAGCCGTAATTCAAGATGGCGACAGTGAAATCATCAAACTCGAGGCTTCAAAATGACACTCCACAAACCAGTGGGTGACTTTACGATGACTACATCCACTTCTTATATACGGTCTATGCTCCCTACATATCTCCACCTACTGCACATCCGTCTATCCTAACTATCCTGATGTTTCTCTCTTTTGTTCGTTTTGAGGGTAATGTTGTGCCCACAAAGAGTTGTTAAGCATTGTGACTAAATTACAACTGATCTTATTCAAGCTTTGACTGACATATGTCCGTGCTTGTTTTCCTGAATGATTCATCCAGTCCAATTATTGCACCTGAGCTACAAATCCACGCAGTATGCAGTGCTCAGTGACCTGCATCAATCCAACAATGTGACTCTGTGATTGATTACGCCCATTTTTTGGAGGAAAGCCATCCAGCAGTGAGGTCGCTGCCAAGGTAGGAAGACGACAACTGTGCACAAATCAGTGAGCGAGTGAGTCGACATCATTCTGCATTGTTGATATTAATGAATTTATGAATTGTTTTGATTTGATAATGAAGTAAGATAGTAAGGTAAAAAATCTAAATAATGATCCCAATGGCAATCAAAGCAAACGTTTGAGGCACCCATACTGCACAAGGATCATATAAATTGGTTGGAGAGAAGCACCAAAGATGGACAGCAGGATAACAGTGAGCAGTGTGTGTGTAGGTGTTGTGTGTGTGTGTGTGTGTGTGTGTGTGTGTGTGTGTGTGTGTGTGTGTGTGTGTGTGTGTGTGTGTGTGTGTGTGTGTGTGTCAACCAACACAATGAATTTGTCTGTAATTGCAGTAAAGGAGTGGGTGGCTGGGCGTTCGCATGCATGTATGTTTGTAAGTACATGTATGTTTGTGTGGGAGTGTGCGGTCTTGTATGTGTGTGTGTGTGTGTGTGTGTGTGTGTGTGTGTGTGTGTGTGTGTGTGTGTGTGTGTGTGTGTGTGTGTGTGTGACTGCTGCAACAAGACAAAAGTTAATGAGGTTTGAAGGCTGCTGTGGCAGCGGCGGCCTTGTCTTTGTCTCCGTCCTCTGCCACCCTGCTTCCTGCCCAGGCTTTTATTAAAAGGATAATGCGGCGAGGGTCTTTAAGTGTGCAGCTGCAGAGAGAAAGACAAGGACGAGAGAGAGAGAGAGAGAGAGAGAGAGAGAGAGAGAGAGAGAGAGAGAGAGAGAGAGAGTTTGGGGTGGTGAGCAAAAAGAAAGGAGTGTCAGGGAAAGTGAAGGAGGGAGGAGATAGATAGATAGATAGACAGACAGACAGACAGACAGACAGACAGAAAGGGATGGATAGATGGATGGATGGATGGATGGATGGATGGATGGATGGATGGATGGATGGATGATAGATAGATAGATAGATAGATAGATAGATAGATAGATAGATAGATAGATAGATAGATAGATAGATAGATAGATAGATAGATAGATAGAGAACTGAAACAAGAGAGAAATATGGGGAAGACGTTGGGGAGCTGCAGAGAATAAGAGGACAGATTCAGAATGAGAGATGCAGGGATGAGGACGGGGAGGGGGATGGACAGGAGAGATTCAGTGCGGGATGAGCATTGGCTACTGTAGCAGGCTATGAATACGCAACAGAGACATCTTGAAACAGAGCTTGCAGTAGAACAGTATTTGCTCTGGCATTCAAATTATTATTATTTTCATAATTTCACTGTCAATCACACACGTATGACAACAGGCGATTTGAGGCAAGTTGAGAAAATTTCTAACCTGTAAAATCAGTGAGGTTTTAGAGGTACCGATAAGACAAATGTTTTATTCTGGATTAGTGCCGGACATAAAACATTGTTGGATGCAGCTGTTATTAATCATTATCACCTTCAAGTGGCGGGATGAAATAGTTTAAAAATGGTGTTTTAATAGTGCTTGGCCCAGAGTGTGGGGAAACAACAATACACATGACCAAACCCTTCATGCAATGAAAGCGGATGGCACAAAGTGGGGCTGACTGAATGTTGCCCCTTTGCAATTCGATTTTTTCGTAGTTGACTTATGTTTGTATTTCTTTTAAAGAAAATAGCAACCGTCCCCATGAACAACATAGATTATCTTTTATAGCCTAAGTCTGCCTTTTGAAGGGCAGCGATAATGTTATCAATCAAGCTGCTGGTAAAAAAAATCTTATTTAATGTGAAGAGGTTCTCCATGGGAAAAAAACGGCTAACAGCTAGCTCGTCGAAGAAGACACTTTTTTTGTTTCCCATGTTATTCGGAGGGGATGGTACCTGGTCAAGAACAAGCTGGACCTCAAGCATCTTTCTGAGAAGTTTTTCTTCTTAAAACCACCACTGCAAACCACTGTGTACCACCATCACATCAGTCAAATCCATAAATGGAATAGCGTGGTGCAGGGACGACGTAGGCCAACCAAGAAGTCAGTTTCCCTTTACACAGAGCCAATGGGATTTTTCCACTGGATCTTGAATTATTGCAGAAAATAAGCTCTGTCGCAAACAAACGTTTATGATACTTACACGTTTTGTTCAGCGAGCTAATCCTCACAAAAAAACGTCACTTTTAGGATTTTTGAAGCGGGAATGCAATCGTCAATGCTATAAAAGAACTACACCCGTTGCACAAGTGTGACTATAAGCAACAAAGCTGTGATGACAGACTAGTAGGCTTGATGACATTTATTATTTTTTTAGCCACCTGTTAGCAACCGCTTTTTAAAAAAGACATGTCAAATTCACTGGAGGGGTATTTGCTGACTATTTTATATTATTTTGTGTCGTAGGACAAAACATAAAAATCTCTCAAGCTTGTGTAAACTACGGATCTTATTTCTGATTGTATGTTTATATTCACGTCATTTTTCATAGCGTCGAATAGTTTTAAAATATTTCGCAGAGGAGTATTTTCGCATTTGTGCGTTGTCCATGCATCACGTGTAAAGGCCTTAACTTCTGAGAAAGAAAACAAGCAAGCAAGGTTCCCAAAATGTCAAACTACTGCTTTAACAATAGCTTCCTTCTAAATACCTGAAATATAACAAACAATGACTATATACTTTGTTTTACTGACGCACTAACGCACAACACACCGTAACACAGCACACGTTTCCCCTCCCCTGTGGATCAATCAGTCTGCTGAGGCAAACGGACATCTTTGTCATACCCTGCTTCGTACTGGCCAATTAGCGACCTGTTAATTGGCGCAGGTGCACACGTCTGAATCCAGGGGCATCGTTACTTATTAATGGTTCTCTGCAGACCTCCCGTTGGCTGAAATTAGCCCTCCTTTTCGGCCAATGGTGGGTCTCAGGTGTGGCCGTTGTTGCCGAGACGCGTGCCTGTAAGTGTTGGTGAGCACGTTGTAATTAGTCTGCGGTTGTAATAAGTCTCTCTGTGTGTCTGCTTGGCCTCTCCCACCAGCTGCCTCTTTCCTTTGCCCCCTGCTTTGTCCATCCGTCTCACCTCTCGCCTCTCCGTCTGCCCGTTTGTTGGTCGAAACCTCGTTCTTCGGCTCTGCATCCGTTTACTTGTTTGGATTTGGTCTCTCTTACATACTCAGTTTCATTCTCCCATCTCGGCCTGGCCTAAATTTTAATATATGTCATTTTTTAAATTTTGAACATTATTAGGGGACCAGATTTTAGTCACTCAGCTCAGAGCCTAGTATTATTATAGGGATGTCAAAAAATGTATGTTTTTTTTATCATTATTTGGGTGAACTGAACCAACCTTATTTCCATCAAAGACTTTGATTAGAACTGTAAATCTAAAGCTTAGTATAGCAGTCAAGAGACTTTCAGTCACTTTCTCCATTTAGTTTCTCGTATACTGTTTCTCCCTCTTCTTTCTGTAAAGAAAGTACACAGACAGGGAGAAAAAAAGGAGGGAGGGAGGTGGAGGGCCCACACTCCTCTTTCCTCTGAAGAGAAAAAAGGTGGACTGGAGGATGACAGCAGGGTCTGAAAGCAGCAGCCCTGTGAGAAGATCATACCGCCTGTCAGACCATCACTCCAAATGTCAGAAATTCTCTCTCACACACACACACACACACACACACACACACACACAGGCATCAAAGCAGACGGCTCAGTGGAACCCGTCTGAGGAAAACACGAGTGAATGGAGGAGAAAACACCGGGGTCAACAGAGGTTGATGGACACAATGTAGTAAACAAAACTCACACACACACACACCAAACTTTACTTTCAACAAACCTTGGTCGCCATTCAGGCAAAACACTGAAGGGACAACCCTGTGTATACACTGTAATACGTAGTATATTCATGTGTTTTATAGGAGACATTGACTTACGTGCACACTCATATTCCACTATTATTCTGAATAGGACGATATTACGAACTTGATATGGCTCATCTAAAAATCATATTCTGTTTGGATATTCTGAATTATTTAGTAATTAGGGAACATTTTCCAATGAAGACATGTGGAATGTGTTGATATTATTTGGGTTTCAGTAGCGTTCTTTGGACATGCTTCACAATATGCGTCTCAATAGGGGTTTTTAAGGGACTTTGTGGCACACGGCCTCTTTCCTGCTTTCGACCAGCTCTGTGTCTTGAACACAAACAAAACTAGCCAATAGTTTGCAAAACTGGAGTAGAGATGCCCAAAAGAAAAGCCCACATTTCTGGTCGGAAAGAGAAACAAAACCCCACTTTTAAACATTATGAAAGACTTGGATATCAACAGGTCTTTGGAACCTTTTCAAGAAGGAAAAGGGTGGTTGAAGGAATGAAAGAGGGAGGCTGTGTTCACACATTCTTCCATCGCTGGAACACTTTGAACAAAAAATATTTTAACGCAAAGAGGCAAAATGGCACAAGCGGCTCCTGCCGTTCCTCTTTTCTGTAGTTTGACGTGATAAACGACATGTTAGGGCCTCGACCTGTCAAACACAGAAGAGAATGGCGTTGACGAGGGTTTCTCTGGTCCCCGGTGATGAGGGTGTGTCATGGGGTCGTTCTAGGTTAATTGGAATATGCACCGCTGCACGTAAACAGGAATATTAGTGGAATATTCATTTTTATCAACATGTAAAAAGTTTATTATTAATATTGTCTCAGGGCAAAACCCCAAATAGTTGGTGCGTGTAAACATAGTCACTGTTGCAATAGAAGAATTCTTGTTATTGCAGTAAATACATTTTCAATGGTAACTACTTTACAGAGGGAACAGCAATCTAATTATCACCCTGTCTGAACAAATAGCCCACTGGGTGCACGAATCAGCTCCGTCGAATACTAAGATTAAGTGAGCACACTTCCTTATGTAGCTTTTTTTTCCGTATCACCGGTGGCAGCAGCGTTACTGTTCTCATCACCAGAGCGGGCCAAACCTCTCCAAACACACAGCGAGCATGAAGGAAGAGCCTCTTCATGCCACTGCTCTGTGTTCATTATCTTCTTCTGTGGTGCACCGGGGTTGTTGTGCTGCGACGTGTTGTTCGGCGCCGTGTCGAGCGGCGTACGCTTCCCTCCTCGCCCTATCACTAATGCAACAGACATTAGCATAGTGTTTGATGTCGAGTTAGGAGACATTTAGATGCTCTCTGTTTAACAACTGTGTCAAGTGTTTGCCACGTCTATTTACTCGGAGAACGACATCAAACAATGCGCACACAGGGGCCACAATGACTGCGAGGGAGGAGAGGTGGAGGCCGGGAGATAAAGAATGAATGGAGGAGAGAGCGAGAAAGAGCCCTCCTTCTCCAGCACAGTAGAAAGCATGAGTGCTGTGAATCACTGTGAGGAGACTGTGGTGTCCACTGCAGGTCTTCATTAGAGAACAGCCAAGCCAGGAAGAGCAACGACTGAGCTCTTCAATACGTCTTCATTTTTTTTTCTGCCGCAGTTTTGAAACCAATCTGCACCATTCTTCTTCCAAATGAAAGGAGAAAAGTGTGTGTGTGTGTGTGTGTGTGTGTGTGTGTGTGTGTGTGTGTGTGTGTGTGTGTGTGTGCGTGCGTGTGTGTGCGTGCATGTGTGTTTGTTGATGGGTGTGCATGTGCGTGTGTGTGTGTGGGTGTATGTGTGTTCGTGTAAATGTATGCAAATTGAATCCTTCCTTTGTCTAAAGTGGAAAAACCACCGATACTAAATCCGTTTGTGCCGAGTCAAGAGAAGTTTGGATTAAAATGCAGATAAATGAAGATAAATCATTTGTTGTTGAAGGGATAGAAGAGATCCAACAGCTCCGGTGTTTGCATATACTGGTTTTCATCAGCACGTTGAGGTTTGGCAAGAAGAATTAAAAATTCTGCAGCTTTTTCGTTATGTCACATCAGATCAGTCTCTCACCTAAAGTACAAATTTTTCACGGAACAGTGTTACAGTAATGAGCCAAATGACTTGCGGACCGATCAACTGGCGTGTCTGTTTGCTCGTTAAAGTTGTTGCAAGCCAAAGCTCATTGGCCAATCAGCTGTCGAGACCCAATTAGGATGCCATGCTTCATTGTTCCCCCCTGATGTGAATCATTTTCATAAGCAAAAATGAAAGTTCCATGGTTGCAATGCTGAAGAACTACAGACATTTTGAGCATAAGAAGACATCTATGGACATCTATCTAAAATGATCATGTGAATTTGAAAATTAAAATGTAATTACTGCATTGATGAGAGGACTGACAGATTGCATTTTCATGTTGACACCAAAAGAGCATGGTGAGATGGAAATGGAAATGAAGTAGACTGGGGGCGCTGACCTTTATTTGCTTTTGCATTTTATATTTTTACAAAATAGCATTTTGGATTTTAATTGTGACTTAAATAGTGCTTGCACGAATAGAAAGTTAGACTAAAATCTTTATATTTTACTCAAATTTTCTAATTTTACTAGACATTTGAATATTGTCCACTGAACTGCAGGTTAAATCTCAAGTGTCAAATGCTATTTTCATTTCGACTTATATATTGCTTAAACAATTGACAGGTTATATTCTTTATATATTATATTTTCAAATTTGAATTAGCATGTGAACATTTTCTACTGTATAATAATATAATGCACCACTTTGAAAATGAAATGTCAACAGCTTTTCCATTCTTAATTTAATGATTATGATTAAACGCCCGTACAAGTCTGTGAACAGGAAAATTAAAATTGGATAATTGCATTTTCATTCACCTCTTTCACTCAAATAACACAAAACATATGTGTACAATTGTAATGCTATTGTGAAATTATGTTTTCATTTTCTAGTTAACATCATCATTTTAATAAAGTCCTCTATGAGCTGCCATATAAAATCATTGGGGGACTTGTAAATTAAGAAGTTTTTTACTGTTTACAGCAAACAAGGTTAGTTCATCAATTTAACATAAAAACAATTTAAACAAAATTTAAGTAAGTAGCACTTTAGGTGCAATTCGAGCAATTTACATCACCCACTGTCTTGTTAAACAACGCAACTAGAATATAGGACTGACTTCATGCCATGTCTTATGTGTTTCTATGTACCTGCCCTTTGTTAATTTACATTAGCTTAGATATGTTTGTAGATGACTGAAGTTTTATTATCTTTTATTGCCATGTTAAATTGTGCATCATCTGCATAAATGTGCGCTTGTGCTCGAGCGAGTATGTTTGCGTCTGTTTGCTTCTTCTCTCCATCATGGAAGATTCCAAGAGGTGAAGGAGGGAGATAAGAACGAGTGAGAGAGCAAAGGAAGAGGGAAAGGCTCTGTGGAAGGAGGGAGATAAGAGGGAGCGGGTGAGCAGCAACACTTGTCACCAACCTTAACCCTTCAGATTGGGACGGGTGGAATTTAATGGAATCAAGGCAGGAATGAGATGGGCTGAGGGAAAAAGGAGCTAGTGGGACCTCTCTCGGGTGGGATGTAATGTTGCGTTAAGCAGCACTGTATCCAAAATGTCTATTGTCATTATGTGTAGACCAATGAATCACATTGGAACGCATAAAAGGTATACAAAACATTTTAACTTGTCTGCTTATTGTGCCTTATTGTAATATTTTCAATTAATGAATCCTCTTTATGGTGTCATAAAAAATAAAGAAGCAAGCAGAAAACGGGCTATTATCAAACTGAAATGTCTTTATTAAAGTGTGAGTCATCCTTACTGCAGGGTTGTTTTCCGTCTATATTCAAACATTAAAAAGTTTACATTTCACTCATAGCTACAAAGCCCTCTGTTGCCATGTCACGGTCTTTTCATCACACCGTTTTTTATATACATACACCATTGTTATGCATGCCTGCATTTCATTCCAGCAATCAATACCTGTCAGTTATCCCGACCCCAGTGCAGTTGTGTTTCAGACGTGTGGCCGCGTCCACTTATAGCAGGTGTTTTCTGTGTTTGGGCTGTCAAGGACAAATGGTGGGGAGACGGGAGCGTCAGTGGTAAGTAATGAAGAGCAATCTGCGAGGCATCTCCGCTCCATTCAGCTCCATCAGCCGCTGGCTAAATGAGGCTGCCGTAACTCTGGCAACCAGGGCTGACCAAGTATACATCGAAAAGGCACTGTAGATGTGTTTTTAAAGCATTCCTGGTTGTGGGGGTGGGGGGGGGTTATATCTTTGCACACATTTATGGGTTGTGTATGTTAAATATGTGTTTGTGTGTGTGTGTGTGTGTGTGTGTGTGTGTGTGTGTGTGTGTGTGTGTGTGTGTGTGTGTGTGTGTGTGTGCTCTGGAGCGTTGCCCTCTGAATCTCTACTTCCTGTATAACAATCCAGCAGAGGTGTGCAGTGGCCAGAGGCCTCTTTTCTTTGATATGAAGAGCAGCCAAAAGGTCTTTTGCTGGAGGCTGATATATGTCAATCAGCCTTTTTTTCTTCTTTTTTTCAGCAGCGCAGCAGCAGGAGCAGTCTGCCGTCCTGTCCGTCTCTCTCACCTACAGCGAATCCCTCCCCAGCACTGATAACACTCCAGAATAACAGGTGAGCGACTGCTGGCAGAAAGGAGATTGCCTGACCTTATTGTTTGCCTTTGCCTCCTCTTTGTTCTTCACAAATAAAGGGGTTTTTAATAAACTGAAAGGTCCTCCGCCGTGGCCCATAGAGAAAATGAAAGGGGGCAGTGAGGTATGATACAATGTGGCGAAAAAAAAGAAGAAAAAAAGAGCAGCTCATCAGAAAATAACAAAGGTGCAAGTTAAAGATAAGGCGCCTGTCAGAGATTAATCCAGGCCCGCTTGATTGTTTTCTTTAATACCGGACCTGCTACAGCAAGCGATAAGTTTGCTGAGTAATTTGGTTTTCTAGGGGACGGGCATGCGAGTGGGTGGCTGGGTGCTCGAAATAATATTCAGGTGTGCTCCATAATTGATTTTTCTTTCCTTCCCCACCCCTCAGTTCCTTTAAAGAAAAATGAGATGAAACTCAAAACTGCTTTGACTTGCCTTTTCTGTTCAACCACACTTTCCCTCTCTCCTCTCCCCCCCCCCCTTTTCTCCCTCTCTTGCCCTTCCTCTTTTCTCTTTCCCCTTTGGATTAATAAACTGGCTTTGTTGAAGACAATAAAGGAAAGGAGAGAGTGTGCTTGAGGAAGCAGTTTTTCTTTTCTCGCTATAGCAGCTCCATTGTGATGGCTTCTGAAAGAGGCAGAAAAGAGAGAAGGATGGGTGGTGCACGCTGCAGACAGACAGCATAGTGTGTGTGTGTGTGTGTGTGTGTGTGTGTGTGTGTGTGTGTGTGTGTGTGTGTGTGTGTGTGTGTGTGTGTGTGTGTGTGTGTGTGTGTTACGTTCTGATGAGTCGGAGAAAAAAGAACGCATAGAACAATAGATTAAAATCTATTAGTTTGGTAATGAAAAGCGTGGAAACAGTCACCCTATGTTAATTTGGCTGCAGAAATAAGCGAGGCAGGGAAATCAAGCAGGGGGGAAAAATGCTGCAAAACTCATCTAAAAAGGAGTTTTTTAATTTTCTGCAGCAATTACTGTCCTTTCCCCTTTTTCTATCTCTTCCCTTAGAGACCTGTCTGGTTTCTTTAGTTCACTGGGAAAACTTTAAATTAGATTAAACTGAAAAGACAGTAGTCAATACACACATCAGCCGTAGGCAAAGTTTGCCAAATTATATATTATATACATCTCAAAGGTGAGTATTAGGCTTTTGCATTTTTGAAAAGTATAGCAGCACACAAGCTCAATCTCAGTGAAATATGTATTGTTAAATCAACCATTCATCATCATCATTTCCCACCATATTCCATCAGCACTGTGCCCATCTGCATATTTTAATAAATAACTTTTACCCCCAAAAGAAACAGACACAGAGGAAAAGAAAAGGTTCTTCTTGTGTTTTTCAGCATATTGCCATTTTGATGGCAGGATTGATCCGCCTCACAAATCCCTCATCTCTCTCTTCCTCTCAATCTCTCTTTCTCTTTACCACCGCAGCCACTCCTGCAGAAGATGGCCTGTACTCCAGGGCTGTTTTCCAATTACGGCCCAACCTTTTCACAGAAGGTCATTATAATTAGAGATCCATTTAGCTTTTCTGTGAAAAGGCACGAAAGACATTTTTTGTGATTGTTCAGAAGACGAAGAAGAGGAAGAAGAAGAAGAAGAAGAAGAAGAAGAAGAAGAAGAAGAAGAGGAAGAAGAAGAAGAAGAAGAAGAAGAAGGGGGGAGGAAAAGGGCTGTAGTGCTGATCTCAAGTGGCTCTATTATTGTGGTTGGGTGGACAGGTTGCATGCATTAATGGCTTCACTTGGGGGGAGAGACTGGCCTTTCGCATATTACTGGCGCATGAATGGAAAAAGACATCTCGGAAATAGCTCTCCAAATCAATACCAGGCCTGCACGTGTCTGTGTGTTCACCTCGGCGAAGAGAGGATAATGAGCAGAGGGATTTCTTCATCGGGAGTGGAAGTTGCTGTGCCCGTGTGAAAAAAGAAAAGAAGTCTTCACATGTAATCTTAGGAAAAATTATTATAGAGCTGCTGAGTTCAGCTTATCAAGTCTAAGATTGCTAGTAACACACCTAAGGATGTATATAGCTTTGTTACCATGGTGGCCTGGATAACAACCAAACCAATTTCAAAGTAGAGGTCCTCTTATTTTTCTTTAGATTAATTGTCTGTTCCCCCAAACAGCTATTCGTTTACTATAGCACCGTGCATCAACCATATAAATAGAATGAGTTAGCCCGCTACAACTGTCACAAATCTTTGAAATGGCAATATTACACAGAAAAATGGCCGCCACTCTGACCGCCCTGCTGGGATTGCCCTACTCTCATTCCATTTCTATGATGGTGGGGTTTTTTTTTGCTTTTTGGTCTTTCCAAAACAAGAGTCTGCTTTAACATAAACTGCTAACTGTTAGCGTGTCCAGCTAACTAGCTTGCTGCCCATGAAAGTAAATGAGCATTACTTCCAAGTACAAGGAGCACATCGCTAATTACATTAGTTTGCTACTAACCTTAGTTTGCTACTAACTCGCTCTATCTCCGTGGCTCAGAGATAGAGCGGGTCGTCCTTCAATCGGAAGATCGGCGCTTAGATCCTCGGCCCCTCCAGTCCACGTTGATGTGTCCTTGGGCAAGAGACTTTGCTCCTGTAACCTGTGCCTACAGTGTGTCAGTGTTGCATGAATGTTAGTCCTGATGGGCAGGTGGCACCTTGCATGGTAGGCCTTGCCATGAGTGAATGGATGGGTGTTAATGGGTGAAACAGCAAAACCTGTTACTTGATATGGGGTTACATTTACCGAACAAGTCCCGGCTATAAGCCTGCAATATAAGAACAATGCTTCTTTATAATTCATTATCATCTATTATTGGACTGCTGTGGTCCTGACTATTTGCCTGGAACATGTATATAGCTTTATCCATGTTAGCATGATGTCATGTATGTAGCCATCAAGTGCATATTTAAAGATGTAGTGTATAGGAGTTAGCGGGTGAGATTGCAGTGTGCAATCAAATGAAACTCACTTCTCCACAAAGTATGTGCTTCTCACAAAATAGATGAAACTGTGTTTACGGACAAAGATCCTAATTTGGATTCTATCAGCAGCCACGCAAACACAGATAGGAAGTGGATCCGTGCAGCGTACAATCTAAACAACTGTATGTTTTCTCCTCTCTGTATTACAGAAGCAGATGGCTGGGGACCAACACTCCAAAGTGGTGGAAACCAACTAATTGGTTTGAGGGAAATCGATATGGTGCCGCCAGTGAACCCCTCCTTTTCCCCTCGCAGTCCACCATTGCTCTGCAATTACACCATTGATTGGCCAGTGTTAATTGCAGGTCTCATTATTGCAGGTTTCAGCCTGGCCACTATCACGGCATCTGAGTTCAGGGGTTAACAGTGAGGAGTAACTGCAGAACACATATAGCGTAAATGCGAGGACATACAGGTGCTCTGGGGATCAGCAGGCTGTACTGGTATATCTGACCCTGATCGTGATAATGAGGTATTTTATTGACCCTCATTGGACGGTTCCCTGATGATGTACATCAGCGGAGGGGTCAGAGGTCAGGCCAGCTTCACAACAGCACCCTTTCAGCTGCTAGGGTGGCAGTGTACTGTGTAAACCCTAAATGAAAATGTTGTCTTGTACTTTTACCGCCTCGTGTTGGAATAAATATAGAGTCATTCCTTTGAACAATTACAGATCTGGTCAAAAACACTTCATTTAGAGCTCCACAAGAGACAAAAAAGCGCCATATTAAAACCACCTTTTCTGCAACAGCAGCCTTTTTCAACTGGCTAAGACAATGTAGCCATTTGGGTAATGACTAGTGTGTCATGTATCAGTGGGATCAAGTTTAACCCTGGATCTAAATAGCTTTTGTGATCAGCAAAGAGTTTTTTTGGATAAAACATGTTTTTGTAGTGCGTGACATCTTATAGCTGGGTTCTGAAGAGTGAAGCCGACGCGGAAGTGTCTTAAAACTTGCATTCACTCTACTGACCAGCAGGGGGCGACTCCTCTGGTTGTATAGAAGTCTATGAGAAAATTACTCTACTTCTCTCTTGATTAATTCCCTCAGTAAACATTGTAAACATGAGTTTATGGTCTCAATCTCTAGTTTCAAGTCTTCTTCAATACAGCATGATGTTCATGTAGTAAATGATGGTCCATTTAGAGTCAAACAGACCATAAAGCAGAGTATGCTTTAGGGAGGGGCTACCCTTTGATTGACAGGTTGCTACTGTGGTTGTGTTTCCATGTACACTGCCGCATAATAATCTGCAGCTGCCAGACTCCCTTTAGAAAACCTAAAACATTTTACTGTAGCAGGGTCTGACAGTCTGCTCATGGTTCTGGTTTTACCGTGCCTCCTTTCCGTCCAGCAGGTCCAGCACTATGGCCTGGACCTCCAGCCAGCATGGTGTCAGTGTTGGCTTTCAGGATGTGGGCGGTGGGCTCCAGGTCCTGCAGACAAACTTCAATGGCTCATTTGTAACTACAACTTTGATTTTCGTCTCCATCTTAGAGCTGCATATGTAAATAACACAAGACATATATTGGGTATTTAAACACTCTGTGAAATCATTTGCTCTTCAAATCCAGAAGGCTTATTAAAGCAATTGTATAGTCCTATTTTCTCACTATGGAACTCTGCAGCAGCTTTGTGGAGAATGTTGACAAGAAGCTCCATGTTATACAGACTATGCTTTACTTTACAGGACCCTCTCCAGGGTTTAACTGGCCAGAGGGTGAGCAGATAAGAACAACATTTCTAATGTAGCTCAGCAGCAGTGCATGTGCGGGCTAATGGGCCGTAAACCTTGGACCAGTGCTTATAGTTCGGTATCCTTTCCTCCCGTGCCACCCTGCTGCCTCTGCCATATAACAAATCTTTTTGTTTATATCAGCTTAATTTTGTTTCATATGACTTTACCGCTGTCTGTCACGAGAGCAACCACTGAATAATTACTGTTATGTTAGCCAAAAGTGAACAGAAAGCAGGCTGTATTTCCCACTGGTGACAAAGCTCTGCAGAACAATGAGCTAAATCTACAGCAACAGTGTTCTCTTCACATTTTCTTCCCACACAGATTTATCCACTCGCAATATGAAATTCCTAACAAAAGAAATCATGAAAATAGGCAATAAAAATCTGCTCCATGTTGCCCTTTGTTTTGAAAAAGAATTGCATGCCCATTCAATAAAAGCATGAACAAAAAAATGTAGTTTTACATTTAGGTTCTCTTGAGGAAAAATATTCAGAAATAGGTTTCTTGGCATTTTTGTGATTCTAATTTCATAATGTGTCTCGGCTCTGCCATATTCTACAATGTCATGACTGGGTTCTTCAAAGCCGAAGCAGAGGTTAAACAATAACATTTCAACTCTAAATATGGAGCTAATTATTTCTTTAATATTGACATTCTTAAAATGGAAGCATAAAGACTAAATGTGTGATTGTAACAGACTGAATTCACAGCTATTCTTCCCACACAGTAGATGCTTGTGTACTTATCTGTTATCTAATCTGCTAAAATGCGCACAAAAACAATTTCTTTTATTTACAGGGCAGAGGATGTAGAATGATGTGGCAGCTCTCCTTATTTTATTTATAGTATAGATGTGCATCATTTCCTCACACTCAAAGGAACCAAGTTCACATTCTTTTCTGGAGGACACTTGACTTATTTAAGATGAATTAGCTGTAACTCCCTGTGAATATTCCCCACTATGGTAGCTAATTAGAGCAGATTATCATTAGCAAAATCATCTGTTCATGTAAAATGATTTCAGAAGAATCTTTCACTTAAAGGGGCTGAATTCCGGCTTCATAACGCATCTATGATCGAAGGATTGCCTCCGCACAGCTCTCAATGTGGCGACAGCTGAGCTGACAACTAGCAGCTAACGGTGCCAACAGTGCAAACAACAGCAACGGTGAAAAGTTGCATTCAAAATCTTACTTCAGTAAAATAACAGAAATATTAATTTTAGTGACAATTACAAGTAACAAATAATTGTCTTTGATTGAGAGCATGATTGAGAGACCCCCAAAATGTTTGTAATAGAGGCTTTCAGGGGGTCTCGAGTTTCAATCAATCATTTTTCCTCTCAACTGTATATTTTTGCTGTGAGTTGACTAGATCAAGTGATATTAGCCGTAGAGATTTCTGCCTTCTCTCCGATATAATGGGACTAAATGGCACTCAGCTTGTGGTGCTTAAAGCGCCATAAAAAATACAACTGAAAAATTCAACAGCAATGTCTCTTTCCAGAAATCATGACCCGGTTACTCAAGATAATCCACAGTCCTTGTTGTGAGCAGTTTCATGTTGGAACTATTTTCTTTCTACTGAACTACACCCGCCAATTTTATCACTACGCAGAACGAAGCATGCATCTATACTCCATACTGCTAGATTGATAAACAGCACTACAGGTAGGAGGAAAAAATGTGCTTTTCTGATTTTGGTGCGTACTGTCCCTTTAACTGCTAACGCTGCAGTGTGATGCACATGGCACACAGGTAAACACAAACAGAGCCTCTGCTCCTCCTGCTCTCTCCCATGGGTCCTCTGTTGAGATTGACCTTCTCCGCCTTTCATCACAGGAAAATATCACCCTCAAAGAATAATAAGGCCGCCAGACACAGTAATTAGAGAGCATCTATTTAGATAAACGTCTGAGAGGACGAGGGGGGGGGGTGCAAGGAAATGTATTAATATGCAATATGAAAATAATTGCACACACAATGAAATGGCACCTCTGCATTTCGCAGATACATTTTCCTTTCACGATTTCCTCTTGTTCCACTTTGTGGACGGAAATGTGAGGTTTTTCACACTTATGTGTTTCCTGTTTGCACCAGCTTGGTTTGCTTGGAGTGTCTTTATATTATTATTGTCACGAATAACGTCACTTTGCCACACGTGCAGTATTTCCTGTGATTTGAAATCCTTTTTGCAGTGCAGCATTTTCGCTCAGTCACTTAAACCGTGTGAAACACTGGGTTTTGCCAGCATTGCAGACAAACACACACACACACACAGCCGGTCGGGCATGGACGAAAATGACGATGTCAATTGAGAGAGCCACAGATCTCTTTCTTTTCTGTCCTAGGTGTGATTGTTTCGTGCAGACTGCAGGAGCTCATACATGCATTGCATGCGTGACCCTCTACAAATAGGGCTCGGTGCTCCATCTGGTCCCAGTCAGAGCGGCTTTGAGGCTGCGTCTCAATCAGAGCTGCTGATTGGTGTCGTTGCTGCAGCTGCCCTCAGCACCACACCGAACACACGGGGCCTGGATCAGCTCCGCTCGCCGTCTTCTTCACGCTGCCGGCTGAAAGCAGGACACACTCTGCTTCATGTGCGCCATCATTTTTTCACAACCAGAAACCTCTCGCAGTGCATGTTGGGGATTTTCTACGGAGCACAAAATGGAACAAATGAGGAAAAAAACAAAACAATGTTCATGTTAAACTTCAGTCTTAACATTTGAAGCTTCTGCTCACACACACACACACACACACACACACACACACACACACACACTGTCATATGCAGTTGAACAAATTGTATTTGCCATGACTTGAGCACACATGAGTTTAAGTTGTAACTATGAGAGTGAAAGTGGGAATTTTCTCTTTATTAGAAAAAAAAATGGTGGCCATTTTTTCTTCTTGTCTTCTAGAGCACAAACTAAGTCACCAACATCCAAGCTTTTGTTTTCTTCTTCTGTCTCTCAATCAGCCGCTGACTGTGCAACAGGTATCAGGTGGTTTGAATCATTTTCATGCTTTTTTCATGCAGACGTTTGAATTGTTGCTTTCATGAACGTTTTTTTGTAGACAAGTCGTGTTATTTTGTGTGTCTGTGTGTGTAGTCTGTGTTGTGTGTATCCGAAACAGGGGGTTGCATGGTGGTTACCAAGGCGACGGAACGATCTTTTCCCGGTATTTCTCTTCTTGTTGCTGTTGTTCTTTCACAGCAGGAAGCAGGATGACTCCATCAACTCTGGATGAAGAAACACAGGTGTAACATATTCTCTTTCTCTTTCTCATTGTCTCTCTGTCTCGCACACACACACACACACACACACACACACACACACACACACACACACACACACACCAAGAGCAATTGATCCACTTCAGCCTTATGTACAATAAGGCTGAAGTGGATCAATTGCTCGATGGACAGAAAATGAATGGTCATGTTTTGTGACAGTGTGCTGGACGTTATGCGTTCTTTGTCGTCAGTGTTGATGAACTTTGGGTTGGGAGAAGTTGTAACAGACATTACAGACATAACGCAAACAATGACCACTTTATAGTTTCACAATATAGGGCATTATGACAGTGGCTATAATGCATTATGAAAAATATCAGAATGTAGAATATGAGAATATATTACAACTAGGGGAAATTATAATATAATAACACACTATGGTCCTTGATTATATCAAATATTTTGATCTTTGACCTTTCAAGTCGTCATACGATGTTTTATGATGTGTTATGATTGTTGTTATAAAGCATTATGCACATTTATGGGTGCTTCTAACTGTAATTGTACATAATAATTCATTGTAAGAATGTTTATAATGCATTATAGACATAGAAAGTGTTACAATAAGGTCATTTTCATACCTATTTACACCATGTATTAGAGTGACGTAAGAAAGAAAGAAGGAAAGAAAGAAGGAAAGAAGGAAGGAAAGAAGGAAAGAAAGAAGCGTTATCCGTTCATCGACACACTGTCTGTTCTAATGTGTGTGACTGTGGGGTGAAAGTGCTTCGACCTGCTTGCAGATACATACTCTCTGATACCACTGTACTGTTTTACTCCACAGCTTTGACATTTTCCCCAATAATAAACAAAAGGACGGGCATTTCTCCGGCAGCAGGGATGCGTGCGTGTCACTCACTCAGAAACCCGATTACAGCACCTGATGGAATTATCATATTTACAATAAGACCTTTCCATTATAACGCTCAGCTATTGTGCTTTTCCGGATGCAGACAGTAAATGCCAGACCAATTTTGGCAGACGGGGGGGAAGAAAGCTGAGATAGGTAGATGCCTGACAAAGTGGAAAGTGAAATGGTAAAAATTAGCAAACTGACACAGTGATGTGATCTGAGCTTTGTACGCATATTAAACTGTGTGGCAGATCAGTGGTGCTGTGTTGGACTTACAACATTTAAGAGAAAAAGTTTAGAAGCTGTATTTTTTGTATTTAGATTAATGGGAAAGATGTGTTTTAAAGAGGAAATGGAAGGTTCCAGTGTGCTCCGGGTTAGCTCTCAACCAGGACGACTCTGGGAATGTTTAACACTGCGGTTTTGGACCTTTTCTTGGCTCCATGCCTCGTGAGTGTAATTTGGATGAGTGCAGCTCACTTGCCTTTGGGCTCATTAACAACAATATAAACAGTAATTGCAGTGATCGCCTAATTAATTCATTTTAAAATGCTGCACGCCGTAAAAAAGAAAGAAAGAAAAAAAGCCCGGGCAAATCTTTTCTGGAGATAACAATTTTACGGAATCATTGTTGACATAATTAGCAATTTCATGTTCCAAAATACAACAAAAAATAATAATAATTAAAAAAAAAAATGTTTGTCCTATTTTATGCATTTTCTCTTTTTATTTTTCAGATTGCCTCGGCTTTTTTCTCTCCCTTTCCGCTAAGCCTGCTCCCTGTGAGTTATCCCTCTGTGATCCCGTCTCTGTCTGCACGGTGGCTCTGCAGCCCCGATAAATGTAATCCTCCCCTCTGGACACATTTCTTTTGTTTTTTTTGGGGGCCATTTCGAGGCTCTCCTCTCCTCTGATCACCAAGCCCTGCTTATTATAGAACTCTCTCTGCCTCCATTCTCTGGGTTTTTGTTAGGGTAAAGAATGGTCATTTGGCCCCCAATTGTCCATTAATTCCATCTACTTTATTGGCTGGTTAATTGTGATTAACAGTAATTAAGATTCAGCCGAACAAAAGGTGGATTTGTTGTGGCCCGGCACAATGGATGATGAAATCTTTACATTTCTTCCACCACATCAGCAGAGGTTTTCTCCACATTTTCTCAATGTTTCATTTAAACCATTAAGCAGCACAGATATGTTCCATGATAACTATTTGTTATGCTTTCTATAAGAATGAAGAATAAGATCAGATATTTAAATACCAGAAGCCTTTAAACAAAAAAAAACTGATTTATGTAAAATAATGTATGTTTTTTTTTTATGCTAAAATCTATTAATGTTGATTCATTCAGTGCCCTAATGGAACAAACATTGGTGCGTGAGATGAAAAGCACATTGTGAGAGAAGCATGTGAGAGGGTGCTTTATGTCGCGGGCACAGTCCTCTGACCCTTCAAAACCCCAATTAGCATTCCTGCAGAATTTATTGCCACGCCTGGCATCACTTCTTGTTGATTACCTCTCTACTCATTAAAGTGAGAGCAGATTTATAGACAGATCTGACTGATGCATGGGTGAGGAAGGGGGTAGGGGATGGGTGGGTGACAAATGTACACGTGAGATCCAGTGCAGTGTGGCTGAAGTTTGAAAAAGTGCCAGAAGATTAATAAGCATCATTATTTTGACCTAAACAGTGGCAGGGGTTACGTGGGGTAACCTGCTTTTACCAAAATAAAAACACAGCTACATATCTGAGGACCAAAACGCCTCTAATACACACACACACACACACACACACACACACACACACACACACACACACACACACATACACACACACACACACACACACACACACACACACATACACACACACACACACACACACACACACACACACACATACACATATATGATACAATTGATAAAACTTCCTTGATATATGTTGTGCAAAATCTATGGACATATGTGTGCAGCTAAATGTGGTCTTAAACATTTTAGCTTTTAACTGACTGTTTGCAATTCAATGAAGGGAATCAATCTTATGGTGGCAAGTTTAACTTGCATGAGATGAAGTGGCATGTAGAAAATGGGGAATTACTGTAAAGCACAGCACTTGATCACCACCTGCTGGTGTAAAGCACCACACCGTGACAGCTGGAGTGAAGTGAAGCCCTCGGCACATCTGGCGGTAAAAGCCCAGAAAAGATCAAGCTTCACCTGTTGTATTTTTCTTAATTATGTTTGCATAGATTTTTTTACCCCTTTTTTATTATTGTTTGTTTTCCTCCTTAGTTAGAGGAATGATTATCTGGATTTTTTGCAAATACAATAAAAGTAAATGTAAAAGCCCCCCCAAACTTATGAAATGAAATGATAGATAAATTAAATACAACATTGAATTAGTTACTCAATAGTATTAAGACACAGGAGAAAAATAACATGATCAGGACAAACCCGTTTTTTAACCACGCTTTGTGACGGGCCCCTTGGCCTCTGAGCCTGTGCCCTGCAGGCCCATTCAGCAATCTCACCATATCTGGGAGTGGTTTCCAGATAAAAACATGTTCAATGCTGAATAACAGAAACACCAGTTACATCGCTAAATCCTGCATTTTTTGTGAATATTGGGTTTTTATTAGACTCAGTCAGAAGTGTTAATTCAACTCGATGGTCATATGGCATTTTTTATATTTACTTGTGATTTCTGAGAATCTTTCCCAAACAAGTTACTGTTACAAGTTACAGTTTTGTAGTGCTTGTGGTTAATGCAACTGTAATTCAGTCAAAAGAGATTAACTCACTATAGGCGAACCTTATTTGGTTGTCCGCTAGATGGCGGCAGAGTCCTATAAAGAAATTGTAATTAAATTACGCTCGCGGTAGCAAGACAGGAGATTAAGAAAGAACTCTCACTCTGCTCTTTTTTTCGGATACCACAAATGTACTCATACGTGAATTTCACATATTGCTTCCAGGATGGAGAATTAATGGAAATGTCGATTTTTGTTGAAACCAACTACCATTCGTGTCATGTTTTATTTTTAAATGTCTAATGGCAAACTATTTGTCTTGCCCGACGGCGCATGCGTTATTTCGCAGAGCCGGAAGATGAGCCAGTTTCCCTCTCACACATCACATCTTCACTTTATGATATCTTTGACTCTCTAACTCTCTACACTCTCGGACACTTGTTGGAGATACATGTGTTCCCGAGAGTCGCTCTGCACTTCACCGAGTTACCGGCAGATAAAGAAGAGGAAGCCGTCGGTGACATTTCTAACCTAAGTGGTACGTCCCCTGTTTGAGCTTAGCAAGTTACAGCGTTTAAAGCTCTTATTGGCTTGTTTCCGCTTACGGACCCCTTATTTAGACTCAATAAAACGTTGTTACATTGTGGTTAAGTCACTTACATGTAACGTTACGTTACTACATCTTCTTTACCTTGTTAAAATGAAAGAAGTCTCTTACAAAAAATACGTACACGTATACTAGCATTTCTAAGACGTTTAGCTAGCGAACGCTACCTCTTTTTAGTACACTCAGTGTGCCGTGTGTTGCTTTGCCTCGACGTGTCCAAAGGACCGTAGCATGTTAGCTCGCTATGCTAGTTGAGCTTTGTGTAGTAACGTTAGAGACACTCTTCTCTCTTGGGTTCCGTGTGGATGCCACAAGGTTTCCGATGTTCTGCGTTTGTTCCGCTGTTGTTACCGCGTGCCACGCTTATCACCGTATTATTACGCTCTCATTGTTGCGTATTTACGAAAATGCGCTGAAGATTTCTGCAGGTTGTGCTTTGGGGCGGATACAAACTAACACAACAGAACCTGTTATGCACACTAACTTGTTTCCTGTGCCTCAGGCAAACAGCTTAGAGGAATTCAGGTTGAATTGGAGTTGTATTGTTTATTTATTTGTTTATATTTATTTTTTATGTGCATAGCAGAAAGATGTTTCTCATGAGACCACACATTTGCATGTCTGTAAAGATGTGCCACAATCACAGCTGTGTACTGGGGAGATAACGGTTGGACAGTGAAAACTGAAATGAGTCATCATTTTCTTCATGTTATAACTTAAAGCAAGTAAACAATAATCATTTGGCTGCAGACCATCAGGACGATAGACCCATTTTCATAACCACATGTAAGCTGAAGTGCAGTCTGGGTAAATACATCCCTTTCAGAGATTTTGCAAATCACTGCATTACAGAGATGCCTCACCATTATATTGTATGTCCACCAGAGAGCAACTGTAAAATGTACTGCTTATTATGCAACTTGGTCACAATTCTTAAAATATATGTATATATATATATATATGTATATATATATATATGTATATATATATATATATATATATATATATATATATATATATATATATATATATATATATAATCTAAAGGATCAGGAATGTTTGTTTATGTTATATGTTTATGTTGTATTGGATTTTTAACTCCTCTAAAATCCAGTATTGGTTGGACTATTATCACACATTAAGGCTACATGTGAAGTCTATGAAGGGAAGAAGTTAGTTTAAATACTATTTTACCATCTGACGAGTATTTTCATTATCAATTGTTGTGTTTATTAATTGCTCAATTGCTATTTGGCCTATAAAACATCCAGAAATGTATATATCTTTTTAATAAGCTCATTTCAAGTTCCTTATGCACACAATGACACAATTATTCAGTTTACCTTGATGTGAGATAAGATGCAAGGTCAGCAGAAATCTTCACTTTTGAGATACAAACATTTGTCTTTTTCAGTTGGAAAATAATATGGTAAATCAGTTTATTTGTTTTCTATCAGCCAACAAGTCAATGAGTTGAGTGATTGTTTCAGCACTGTTAATAATGTATATAAAAACAACTGAAATGCATGTATACACCTCTGGTAGATGGAAGTTACAGCCAGTATTCTGCTAGATCTGGTGGGAGTATTACTCTGCCTCTCCTTTTATATATTTGTATGATCATTTACTGAGGATACTGCCTACACCACTATGCACAAGGGGAGCGTAGTGTTGTGGTTTAACATGCTCAGGTTATGATCATCAATTTCCCTCAACTGTCAGAAACAGTTTTTCAGCACGTCTCTAAAAATCTGCACCAGTGTGAACACGTGTCTGATACGCTAAATAAGTGTAAAACGTCTGGTCGCAGTGTTAAGGAGGTGTTTTTTGGTGGAGATCAATGACAAGAAGTCAGCGGTAGCACTCCCCCGATGGCTGATTTCTCACCAGTTTATCACATGCACAGGGAGCCAGATGAGCCCACATCTGGGGCACACATCGTCAGGCAGCTATTCCTGACAGCTGCAGTCAGCATCAGCGGGCCGGAGAGGAGGGAGCTGGGGCTTAATGGTACATTTGGTCAAATTCTACCACGGGGGGATTATGATGGGAGTCAGCCCTGTTTCACCCTATGTCAGATGGGATGCCCCCCCCCCCCCCCCCCCCGTGACCCTGAATAGGATAAGCGGTTAAAGATAATGGATGGGTGGATTATGATGGAGAAATAAAGCTTCTTTTTTTCAGTCTAGCTAACCTGTTTGTCAAACTGAGCGGAATGATACTTGTCTATTTCCTGTTTTTTTTACGTCATTCATTTATTTTTTCAAAGAAAAAAAGATTTACTTATTTTCAAAATGTGTATTAGCCAATTGTATTTCTCTTTGCGGGGGGGGGCGTGATTTCTGTTACACGCATGTATAGTTCAATGGTGCACAAGTACATCATTTAGTGTGATTGTTACTCTGCATAATTCTCAGTTCATCAGTTGAGTGTATGAACCACACTGCAGACTGGAGCCAGTGATAACCGAGGGACAGCTGTGTCCTATGAACTTCTGCACTCGGCTCCTGAGTGAAATAGCTGCTTCCTTACTGTCCTGCATTATTATACACTAATACTCTGCTTATGGGTCACATATCTCACACACCTCTTGCATGTTGTGCAACATCTGGTTTGACATCATCATATAGACCTTCTCTCAGCACCACCAACTCGGACTGACATTCCAGCAACATTCCAGCGATATTAGCTGGAATATTGATTGTTTTTACATTGTTATTCTTATTTTCATTGAAAAATGTATTTAAATGATTAGGGTGAGATTTCTGCAGGGATCTGTACTAAACAAAGACATGTTCTTCAGTCTGTAGAACACGATGTGCAGGCCAGGGCATCTCTGCAGCACCACAATATTACATTCAACATTTTGACACACATTTTGCCTTTCACAAATATTGCACCCTGCGATTTTGAAACTAGGCCGTAGTACGAATTTGATAACATTTCTATTAATTGTGCAGCCCTAGTTTTATTGCAAACCCAGTTGATGATCTAACGCTGCTATGTATGATGAGCTCGGATTTTTCAGATTTGAAATCCGTTTTCTGCTCAAAATTTTTGCCAGCAGCACTAAATAGTAGAGTAGTCTGTGTGCGTATGAGCAGCTTTGATAAAGCACATGAACAGAGGCTGTGATGAGAGCCGGTCGTACAGTAACATCATCCAAGCTTGACCCTCAGCCAGTGTTTCCTCTGACCCCATGTATGAACTCTGAAGTCACACCAGGATCTCATGCTTCTGCTGGGTCTGCAGGTCAGTGACCCTGACCCACGCGGGCCATAAGCCTGGACCACAGTCACAAACATGTACACTACAGCACATATCCACATTTCATACATAGGAAGTGCAGAAACACTGGTTTTGTTGCCGGTCATTTGGATATCAGTGTGACTTCAAATGTGTCAGTAAAACTGAGGTTGAAAAATGTGTGTCTTTTCATCTTTCATCAGGTGCTGTTAACTTTCAGCTCATTGGTGGACAAGGAAGGACGCCGTGAACCCGAACTCTAGACGGAGTGACCCATCAGTCTGAAACCACTCACCTGGGCTGCTCCACCTGGTGAGTGACAGAACTACAACGATTATAGTGGTTGTTACGCCTGGAAGGAGAATATGTGCTTAAACGTGTGAGTGCGTGCATGCACCTGCATCTGTCAGTCTGTCCGCAGCTAATCTCACATACTACTGGACCCATCAGCCTGATATTTTCTGTGCTCAGTTATGACAGCATGCTCAAGGACCTCTCGTTTTTGATGGTGGCGCTGCCTAAATGTAGATAAATGTATTTATTTAGTGCCTTTTTTATTGGTCATCTTCTTCCTGTTTTTGTTCTCATGTTGTCGATAAAAATAGATTTTACGCGCAAAACGCTTCAGGTCACGGTTGAACCCGTGGAACACAGCTGCGACTAGGGCCAATCTGCATAGAATCTGCATGAAAGCGTATCTGTTGTGTGAGACATGCAAGTGAAAGAAAAAAGCCCGGTACGCTTACGGTCTAGACCGGGGTTAGAACATTGTAGTTCTTATTCATTCAATCAAATACAAGCAGCGGTCGATGCAGACACACCTGGCAGAGATCTGCAGTCTACTGAGCAGACTTGTTTTATAGCTCGTCTAAAGTCATGAGATACTGTATATACGTGCAGGAGTGTAAACGTATGACATCAGTGTTTAGACATCGTCCTCGGTATCAGAAAAGAGCTGCATACGTTCGAGATGTCCCAGAGGACCGCCAGTGTAGACGATTGACTCCACCGCTGTGAATGCATCTTAAATAGGGCAGCAGGGCCAGCTTTTGTGTCAACAATTACATTGATTGCGCCCATACTTCATTTCATCACGTTGCCTTTTCTGTGAGCGCACAATTATCATGACTCAGTGCATTTGTTAGTGAAAGCTTTGTCAACACTGGTCTCAGATTATGGGTTGGAAAAGCTTTCTAATTCACTGCTTGTTAGATTGTAGAAGAGATTGTTCTGAGTGCCTCACTACTTAGTTAACTGGTTTACTTCAGCTCAGGACCAGTTCCACTAGATTTTACAGTTTAGGAATAGATGTACTGTGTCTGTACATTTCTCTAGTGGTTTAGTCAGTTCCATTTTGGAAAACCATCCAGATTTGTTAATCTCAGCTAATGAATCTATTATCAAACCTTTTACCTCTCCTCACATTAGCAAGGAGCAATGTAAAACACACAGGTGGTGCACGGTTCTGTTTTTTTAGCCGACTGTCGCCATCGCTGGTTAAATGACATCACAAGAGGTGATCATTGGGTAACGGTTCAAATGAAAGTTAGTCTGTTGTCTGGTCAAACTGCTCCCTGCTGCTGGTTCTGTATTCAGCAGAAGATTGTTTGTGAGTGAAGACGCATCACTCTGTGACACCACTGTACTCCAGCTCATGTCAATTTGATTGTTTCATACCAGATAGATATTAATCTCATCACCTTCATTGTTCTGAATCTGCACTTTCAGTACTTTAAGAGTAAGTAGCTTGTGAGCTCCAGTATGCTACAGCTGTTGAATGAATGAAGATACATATAATGAACAATATGCTGCTCATCTCATATCAGGTAGAAGGCTGTAAACATCCGTTAGGCTCCCAGTAAAAACGGCCGTGTTTCTGACAACAAAAGCACATTAAACATATTTCAGTTGTAAATGTTTTATCCTTTAGTCACTTGAAAGTTGTCATATTGTTGAAAGGTAAACCTAATGAGATTTTGATAAGAAATTCAAATGGATTCAAAGTAAGTGGGTTTGATACTGGATTTGAATTTGTCCACATGCTATTGAACATTTGACATGGTTTAGGTATTTGATTAGGATTCTCACTGTTGAGATATTCCCTCTGGAGTTTTTCCAGAACCATGACACACTGGAGGGATTATAAATCTGACCCAGCATTAGCTGCAGGAATTATAGGGTGAGAGGCCCACACCTGGATAACTACAAATACATGTTACCAATGATTCTACAATTATACTATACAAAGTAGTATGATTGTCTACACTGGACTACTTCAAATAAAGTCAATTACAAAATATTGTCCATATCAGGGAAGGTTATGATGCAAATTAATCGTGCTGGGATCAAGAGTAGGCATGTCATCATAACTTTATGTAACGATAATCCTGGTCAAATTCACTGTGATTCATGATACTATCTCAATAATTATCCTAATGTGCTTCAAACTTACATTTTTATAAAGAAACAAATATCCTTTTTAGTAAAGATCAAACAATCAAATAATCCTAAACATGGTAATCATAAGGTCCCACTACATAAATGAAGGATTGATAAATAAAAAACTATTAAATAAACAACATTTTCATACTATCATACTATTTAATCATACTATTTCTGATCACACAAGATTCTTCTAGGCTCCCCTCACCCTGCTTACCATCTTCTTAACTTCTTTTGAAAGACTGAACATCATGAGAACCAGGGCAGATTCAAATTCTTGAATCCGGATTGAATCTAGAATCGTTACGTTGCTATAAACTATGAAGTGAAAGACAAAAAATGTCGTCAGTAAGCAGGATGAGAGCAGTAGACGCGCTGTAACGGCACAGCGAACATGAAGGAATTCAGCCGGGGCCGACAGCACGGCATCACTTTGGGTTGGTTGTTTGCTTTTCTTCGGCTCCTCTTCCTTATCAAACAGGGACACAGTGTGGGAACCACTGTCCATGCTTGTCCTTCAGTTTTCCCAGGATGGACAACACAAATTGTTGGCATTCCTCATCTAAACCAAGGACACATCTATATCACTGCTAACCCAGCCCCCTGTTCCTTATAAGAACGTCCAACAAATCAAATTACTGGCTGATATTATTCATTTTGTGATGTTCATTTTAAACGTCGAGACTGGAGAGGTTGAGGGGGGACAACATCAGATCTGAACCTACGATGTCACGGTCACATGCTACAGTGTGTGCCCCCTCTTGCTGAAATTTTCCATGATGTCCCGTGAAGAAGACAAATATCCCACTTTAATATTAAATATGGAGGCATGCCCTGCATGAAATATCCTCGAAGCACCAGCGCAGACACAAATATCCCAGCAGCCCTCCCACCCTCAGTACCATAGACCGTATATAAGAAGTGGACGTAGTCACCGTGACGTCACGCATTGCTTTGTGGACTGCCATTTAGAAGCCTCGACATCTTGGATTAAGGCCGTTGCCATGTTGCAAAAAACCAATGAGCGGAAGTGACCATATTCGGAGCAGTGATGTAGAGACGTCTCTGGTAGGGCAGCAATCTTTTTGTGCACTGTCCCTGACCAGTCCATTTGATTTAATGAAAAAATCACTTCATTTTGGCCTATTTTTTTAGATTTAGTCACATTTTCATTTCATTTGTAATTTGTATCCTTCATAGTTGGTCCTGTTTTAGTTACCAAAAGTACATTTTTTTATTACACTTATAGTCATGACTTTAGTCAAATTGTTTTGTCTCTTAAGTTGAGGATTATTTGTATGCCTCTGAGCCTGAGCCATTATGTTTTGTCCACTGAGGTTGTCCACTCTCTTGGAGGAATTTGTGCCAGGAATTTGGCACAAAGGTCCACCTGGAATCAATGTTGAACTGATTAGATGTTGGTGATCAAAGGTCACTGAGACCTCTCAAAACACCATTTTGGCCTTAACTCAAGAATTTACATGCTAATTGTGACAATATCACACAAATGTCTAATAGGATAAAATGATGAAGTGATGATATTTTGAACAGACGTGGATGTGAACTGTAACTTGACATGTTGGCGGTGGAATACAGCAGTAATTTCAGTTCTTTCAAAGTACTACTTCACTTTCATTTCCTTTAAAACAAAACATCACTTTGTAATTTAAGCTTTATCAGCTATAAAGTTAACCTGGAACATTTAGGATCGATTAAGCGGTGATCCCTGCTCCTACATTGTTCAGTAGGGAGCACCAGTGCTCCTAGCCCTGATAGTGGATGGAGGGATTACCTACCCATCATGCCGGGTGGGTCACAGCGAGCCTGCAGTCCATACATGACTGACTGAGGACATCTGGCCATGTGACTGGTCGGATGCCTTTCCCTGACCTGTGAGTCATCACAGCTGTACACAGCAGCCTGTCTGGTGTGTCAGATCCTAACAATGGCTGACATTAACTTAACTGAAACCTGTGCAGTCTGCAGCACACACACAGGCTCTGGTGGCTTGCCTTGCACTGTGTATTTGTATCATTGTGGTGGAGAGTACAATACACAACTCAGCCTTTTTCACCTGTCTCTTCAATATAGCTGAGTTTCTCTCTTAAACAAATGCATTTGTATATAATTAGAAATTGACGTACCGTAAATTCCGGTATATAAGCCGCTACTTTTTTTCACACGCTTTGAGACTGCGGCTTTTACAACGATATGGCTAATTGATGGATTTTCACAGGATTTTCACTAGCTTCCCGCCGCCAACACATTTGACCTCGTCATATCAGAGCAGTGAAATTACCGAACAGTTCACAGTGGACCAATGAAACTGTTTCGGCAAACTCACTCACACTTAATTCTTCAGATCACCCATTTTGCGCTTCGTGCACGCACCCTCATCATGGAAAAGACACAAAGAAATGCATATGATACGGCTTTCATGTTAAAAGCTATCCGTCTGGCTGTCGAAGAAGGAAATAGAGCTGCTGCACGTACGCTCGGCATCAATGAATCGATGGTGAGACGCTGAAGACGGCAGCATGAAGAACTGACTCGCTGCAAAAAGACGACAAAAGCTTTCAGAGGCAAGAAAAGCAGATGGCCCGAACTTGAAAACGCTCTTGAAGACTGGGTGAACACACAGAGAGCAGACGGCCGAGGTGTTTCCACCGTGCAGATCCGACTGAAAGCTAAAACAATCGCCACCGAAAAGAATATTGAAGATTTTAGAGGTGGACCATCTTGGTGTTTCAGATTTATGCAACGAAAAGGCCTGTCAATTAGGGCACGGACGACTATGTGTCAGCAACTCCCTCCTGACTTCAAGGAAAAAATTACAAACTTCAGCGAATTCACTCAAAGAAAGATAGCCGAAAATTCCATTGGACCAGACGACATCATAAATATGGATGAAGTACTTTTGACGTTTGACCTACCTCTCACGACTGTTAACAGTGGATCCTAACAGCGTGGAGCAGTGTCAAAGAATCCACCATCACCAACGGGTTCCGAAAGGCTGGACTGCTGCGTGATGAGGCGGACAGCGCAAGCTCAAGGGCGGATTTGCCTCGGGAGGAAAGTGACATTGAGAGCGCAAACGAAAGAGAGACTGAGTGCAACGAAGCAATTCTGAGGCTGTTTAATTCCGCCACTGAAGAAGAGGACTTCAATGGTTTTAGTGCACAGGAGGACATTGATCACTCAATCAATCGTAGGTTCCTGTATTTTCGCCGACAAAATGTGTGACGAAGTAATTACATACCTTCAGGCTGTTCAATTCCGATACTGAAGAAGACAACTTTAGTACTGTTAAAAGCACTGTTCTGAAAAAAAAGCATTTGCGGTATGTATGTAGTTGTGGATGTTACTGGCATTTATTTAATTAAAAGTTTAAAAAAATCTTTCCTGTAACATCTTGCCGCGTTAATATCTCATGTTTCAACGAGGACACCTGCGGCTTATAGACAAGTGTGGCTTATTTATGTACAATTTATTTTTTCTTTTAAAAATTACCAGGTGCGGCCTATATATAGATGCGCTCTATAGTCCGGAATTTACGGTAGCCTTTTTCTAATTATTTTATTCAAGGGCACCACAGGAAGAAATGAAAGCCAGTCACTGAGTGCAAGTGTTACACCAGTCTGTCTGTCTTTGTGGCATGACACAACAGTTTACAGTTGTACCCTGTTGGCAGGAACAGTCACAATGAAGTGCTAATGAATTGCCTGGACTGTGAAGTCAATCCTCCTATTAGCTCTACGGATTCATGTAGACCGAAGAATCCTGGCTCTGTTGTGGGGTTTTTTGTCCATGTGGTTTAGGGTTGTTGTTCTTACACAATCATCTTCTTACAGCTGATCATATTTCTTTTAAAGGATACCCATGTGTTGATATGCCTAGTGAGCCACATCCCTCTGCAGCCTCTCATTCATATGTCAGCTGTACGCACCAGATGGTTGTTAGAACTCTGTGTGTCTGTCTGTCTCTGTCTGGCATGACTTCCATCAATGGAGATCAGATAGAGAGACAGAGACTAACTGCCAGTGTCTAACAATCTGGTGATGGGCTTCAGGGCCTGATGCTAAATAGAGCCAAATTTCTAGTGTTACTAGCTCTCCTTAAGTCAATTATAGCACAGATTTCATGTTCACAACGTAACATTATCAGGGATCTGCAAGTAGAAAGCATAAATGCTGATGTCCTGATCGTATAGTTTTACTGAATACCGGTCGATAACGATCGTCAATAAAACTTTATTGTCCACAACCAAGGGAGGTCCGTACGGACCACAGATCGACATCGGTCCGTTACACCAGCAAACATTAATATACACATCAGAAGCATTTAAGTGCTGTATGATTGATGCCGTGCAATGCTGCTTTTCCTTTTAAAGGAACAAAACTCTGAGCAACAACACAAACACGTGGAAGCACTTGAGCAGGACACAGCGTTTCAGTGGAAAACTGGGCCACCCCATTTAAAGATTCCTAGAACCGTCACTGTTTAGCAGATAAAGAGCCCGATAAATTCCAGAAGTTTGTGGAAAGCAAAACAGAGCTAAACGGAGGGAGAATGTTGGACGTACGTCAAACACACACAAGACAAGACTCTTGTTTGGATGCAACCGTTTGCCTACGTCATATCAGCTTGTATGTCAGTGTCGTGTCTACAGCTTGTTTTCACTGCCTCCAAATGGCCCCAATAAAAACCTGTTATTGCAGGTTTTTAAAAGCAAATGTCTTTTAATTGGCTTTGTGAAAATCAGCTAGAGCATTTGGATCTAAAGAGCTTACTAAAGAGGTCACATCTTGGGCCAGTTTCAACAAATTTGCGACAACATGCCAGCTAAAACCTCCAACATGAGATCATTTTCTCTCGCATTCATTTTGACACGTTTAACTAATTGAAACGACCGCTGTATTTGCAACCCATGCTTAAACATGTGAGAGGACCTGTGGGACTCACAAGACAATCATTTGTGAAATGTGACGATAGTGTGATTTGGGATCTTAGAAACGGGGCGCCGGCATCCCAAAGATGCACTTTGTATATAGTCAGAGGTCAAAGTAAATGACGTCATTGTCAAATACAAGTGGAAATTGTCTTCTGTTAACATCGCCCAGGTGATGCAAGTCAGTGTGGAACATCTACCCCTGTGGGCAACATACCACGGTGCATCCATGTATGAACTGCCTTAATGGGCAGCAGCTGTGGCATTTCACAGTGATCACTCTTTGTCTCTGCATGTCCCTCTGTCTGCTCCATATGTGGCTTCAAGCGTATATATTCAGCACGGCACATTCAAAAAATTTAAATTTAGCCAAAGATTGACCGAAAGTCTGTTGTGTTCAAACCCGGGGTATAATAGAATTAGCCCAGCCCCGGCTCCCTGTCCCCACAGCGAGGAGACTTTGTTCCTAGTTACTAGACGTGAAACAATCTGCCCGTATGAAATGCACTTTGATATTTTTCTCCATGATAAACGATCATTGGCAGAGTAAAGTTAACTGTGCTTGTTTTCCCTCGTTGCCGTTGCTAACATTGTGTGTGTGTGTGTGTGTGTGTGTGTGTGTGTGTGTGTGTGTGTGTGTGTGTGTGTGTGTGTGTGTGTGTGTGTGCGTAATCTTCTAAAACAGCTGCTGAGTATCACTCTGAGGCCTACTTGGTCTCCATGCCCTACATAGACTGAGATAGACTAATATACAATGAAGAAAATACACTTTCATTTTCTTTTTTTCAAAGAATAAAAAATGACAACTTGCTGTGTTCCACCTGGATAGTCTAATGTGACCATCATCAACACATTATATTGATAACTCAGCGGACAAACGGCATCAAAACTACTTATATATAGTCTCTAAACAGTGAACACACACAACTGAAATGCCAAAAATTCTATGAAAATAAAGTGCATATTGTATTCTTATTATGTCACTGATCACTCTTTTACTAAAATGCACTTCTCACAACATCGTTTGAAAATAAAGTGCATACTGTATTCTTTCCTTCTTCTTTCTCAAACATTTTGAATCTGAAGTGGTAAAAGCTGTGTGCACCATAGCACCCTTAAACCACACACTCCATGACCTCACCAGTTACACAGCGACAACCTAAACCAAGGCCAGAGGATTGTCAGAAGGAGGGGGGGGGGGGCATCTTATGGCTGCAGGAGAGCGGAGAGGAGTTGCTAAGCTTCACTGACAGGCTTTGGCTTCACACCTCGGCGTGCCCTGAATTAGACAGGGCTTTCCCCGCTATGTGAGAATGCTGTGTCGTGGCTGGAACGCCCGGCACAAGTGGGATGACTTGCATGTGCATTTGACTTCAGAGGATGACCAAGAATGCCTGTTATTTTAAGTATGAACTCCTGGGTGTCGGTAAAGTCATTGGCAAACATTCACTGAAGACCTTTGACCTTTGATCTAGGTTGAACACGTGGTTCTAGCAGGCTTGAAAGCATGTTCATAAGTGGCAGTAATAAATCACGCTGTCCTGATAGAGAGGTACAGACAGAGCAGCATTAAGAATCATACGGAGAGACGTCAGTCTCAAAAGTAGTGACAAATACTGTCTGACAACAAATAGAAACAAATTGGCAGCAAGGCTCAACTTTTTTTCACCACCGTATTATTAGTAAATAATTTCAGCCATCTCAAAACATTTTCATTGTTTTACTTTGTTATAGTCATCTATAGTGATTATTTACATAAAAACACACAATTCAGATGAAGTAAATGATTGTGTTTTTATTGAAATATTTGCCTTGATATAAAAATATCTCGGCATTAATAGTTTTAATATGCTGCTTATAGCTATTGTGAGGAAGTTCAACATGTCATAATATCTATCTATATTATATTGCTGTGAAAACATCTCTGTATTTATTCATGTCATTTTACAAGATTACCTTTGAACACATCATCATAGCGTTATAATTTACCTTCGCCCGATGCTCATTTTTACTCAATCGAGCTTGAACGCATATCATGTCTTAAGTCAATGCAACCTCCGCTAACATTAGCTGCTAGCTCGGCTATAAGCAGAACTGTGCGAGGGAGAGACGAGCCAGTCACCGCGAGGACTCTGGGCAGCATGCATGAGAATGAAATACAATATCATAACCGTTTCAGGTTGTTCCAACACAGCTTATTTTCTTGACTTGCAGAAGTAACAAATTACGAGCGCCTCACGTAGTAATGTGATCGCCAAACATGAGAGTGATCGCTCTCGTGAGCACCGTAATCATTAATCTCTGTCAGCCGTACACACAATCTTTATATCTGTGCATCATAAAACAGGCATTTGTCACTACTTTTGAGACTGATTTCTCTCCATATTATTTGAGCTTAATGCTCCTCATCCGTTTGTTCTTCTTCATACAGTTTGTTCTATTTAAGCCACATTTATGATCATAATTGATATATTACATTCATAAACCTCTTTATCTGTTGCAGGTGAATACACAAACACCGTACAAACACACACACACACACACACACACACAAGCTGGGCCCACATCGTCTTTATGTAATGTCCCAGTTTGCCACCCGGTGTGCGGTAGAGGAGAGGTAGGATGAAAGCTTCTTGGAGCGACAGTTACATGAGAGAGGATCGGTAATGAGGGGGCTGGAAACCGTGACAGCCGGTCTGCTGCAAGAAGGAGGCTGAATAAGAGGAGGGGGCTACTTGTAGGAGTATACGCCACAGCAAGTATGGTAGGAAGACAACACATTGCAGCCGCAACCCAGTTTTTTGTTTTTTTTGTGGAGCAGATGAGCGAATGAGCAAGCGTGTCTCGTTCATACACCCACACTGCCTGGGCTGGTGTCCGAAGGGATTAGCAACGCATTGTTACGTCTTTCTCTGTGTTTCTTTCTGCGCTTTAGGTTGTTTTTAATACCTCGCACCACTTCGGTATACATCCATTCCACATCCATATTACTTTGGCCTTTGGTGAAATCCCTCCCTTCTATTCCTATGTGACAAACAAGACTGTCTCTTTTTGTTGTTGCAAAGTGTAGTCCAGATTAATTTCATGTACCCCAACGCACCGCTGGGGATGGAGGGCCAGCTAGTGTGGTGCACTTGTGTGAGCAGGTAGATTACTTCAAGGCAAGGCCAGGTTTATTTATGAAGCGAGGCAATTCAAAGCGCTTCACATAAAACAAGAAAAGCTCGGAGACAAAGTGCAAAAGAAACACGTCATTGAAGGACATTTAAATACAATTTAAAAACAGTAAAAATCTAAGAGAATGGAAAATAAAAACAAGCCAAAATAGGATAGAAGTTACGGTGTAAGAAACGATTAAATAAATGTTTGTTCCAGATATATGGAGCGTAAACACTGAACACTGCTTCTCCATGTTTGGCTTTGACAGAAAGCAGATCTGCACCAGACAACCTGAGACCTCTGGATTGTTCCTAATGTAGCGGAAATAAACCATTCGGTGCTTTATAAACCAACAGTAGTTTTTTAAAGTCAATTCTTTAACCGACAGGAGGCCGGCGTAAAGACTTAAAAACTGGAGTGATGTAATCTACCGTCTTGGTCTCAGTGAGGACTCCAGAAGCCGCGTTCGGGGAAACCAAACGCCATCCTTTCTTGGGTTCATAACATCCTCTGGAGGCACTCGGGAATTTCACAGAGAAAGAGATATTTTTTTAAAAGGAATTTTGTTTTAACTCTGTGCTCGTTGCCAAAGCCCCTCACATTTAGGACGACAGATCTCGATGGAGAGTTTTAGAAGAATATGTTGTATTCGAGCTCTCTCTGTCTCTGTCTCTCTCTCTGTCTCTCTCTCTGTCTCTGTCTTTCTCTTTCTCTGTCTGTCTCTCTCTGTCTCTCTCTTTCTCTCTCTCTCTGTCTCTCTCTTTCGCTCTCTGTCTGTCTCTCTCTTTCTCTCTCTCTGTCTGTCTCTCTCTCTCTCTCTCTGTCTCTCTCTCTCTGTCTCTCTCTCTCTCTGTCTGTCTCTCTCTCTCTCTCTCTCTCTCTCTCTCTCTCTCTCTCTCTCTCTCTCTCTATAATGTGAAATATCTGTCCAAAACAGGGACCTGCATGTGTATGCAGAGTCATGGTCAATTTTATTCCTAGTAAAAACATTTCTTTATTGATTTTCATAAAGTACACCACCTGCCAAATTTACATATGGTTGGGATCCCTGTGTCACACCACAGTGCGAGCTACCGTGATTCAGAGCCTGTCGTTTTTTTGTCATATGCACAACAATTACAGAGAGTCAGATCTCAGGCTCCCCATTTGCGTAAAAAAACAAAAGATGAGAAGAGTTCAGGAAAATAACTTTATGACACTGATATGAAACGTGTTACCTCATTAAACCCGTTTCAGCCCTTGAATTACATCATTACCTTGTTCAGCTGCCAGTATCGGTTGTGTTTTGTCATATGTATGGATGTGTCATCCTCGTGAATGTAAGAGGAATAGAGCTCAGGAGCTTGCTGCTAATGAAATGTTAATCCCTTGAATTACACAGTCCTCTTGCTCATTTGACACCACTGCTGGTGTCTGATGTTTTGCATCAATGCACAACACACACACACACACACTGTTTTTTTGACTTGAATATGGTTCTAGTTTTCTACACCTGATTCTAACGCACCAAACACACGGAGCATGTTGCCATGGCATCAAGGAAAAGGCTGAAGTCGCTCTGTTGTCGCATTTTGTTCAAAGGCAACCTGAGCTCTCCAAACCCTCTTCTGTCTCTCCGCACATTCATTTCTATTATGGTGCTTTCTCCTCTACCCTGAGACTGAAACCATGTGTCTCCACAGGGGAGCAGACCACTTCCTTTTAGAAACGGAGACATTTTTAGAAACTGTAAAAAATGACATCATCTTCCCAAAAAACAAAAGCCCCAATGTTATGGTTTCAAGATCATGCTGTCTGATTACAATGATAACCTCTTATTACAGTTTTTCTTGATTGCTTTGATGCAGCAGTCAACTCAAACTCCACATTTTCAAAACAGTTAACACACAGGCCAAAACAGTGGCACTCATGGTCGAAATGACACATTGTTTGCAAAAGGCTCTAACCGTGCCAAAACATTTAAAATATGCAACAAAAGCAAATTTTGCCTTCAAACAACACAACTTGCAAACAAGTGTATGAGCTCTTCCAATCAACCATTACACAGTGGACAACAAAACACAAAATACAGCACTCAGTGCGAATCAGTGCACCATTGCTTGTCATTGTAGCCAATTACTGTACGTAGCTTTCATGCCAGTGCCATTTGTTGTCAAATTTGCCTTCTTGCGAAGAATTGGATCCAGAATCAGAAATGCTTTGATGCAAATTTTATTGATTCCATTGATTCTTTTTTTCAAACTGTGGCTGAAAACTGAAATACTTTAAATATTACACAAAATACATGTAAACCAAAATAAAATCTATTACAGTAAAGTATAACAAATAGCCACGATTGATACTCAGTCTCTTCTGTCTTGACGATGGGGCCACATGGCCTCATCCACATCACATTCAATATCCTCTCTTGCAATGCACCGAGGGAAAAATCTTCTTGCATGCCTTATCCAACCTTGACATTCCTCTGCACCTATTTCTTGGGCAGCAGCAGTCATTGCATTCAGCAAGGGCATCTGCTCATAGGGACGGTGATCATAAACCTTCCACCTCCAAGCACTGAAGAACTCCTCTATGGGATTCAAAAATGGGGAATATGCTGGAAGGAACTGCATCATCATTCGAGGGTGTACTGCAAACCACTCATTGACAAGGCGAGAGTGGTGGAACGCCACATTGTCCCAGATAATGACGAAGAGTGGCATGCCAGGCCTCAACAGCCCTCTCTCCTCAGGTGGGATCAGCCTGTCATGAAGTGCATTCAGGAATATTATGAGGCGCTCGGTGTTGTATGGGCCAATAGTGGGGATATGGCATAGGACACCATCATTGGAGATGGCAGCACACATGGTTATGTTGGCGCCCCTCTGTCCTGGAACTGTGATAGTGGCCCTGTACCCAATGAGGTTCCTTCCACGTCTCCTCACTTTACAGAGATTGAAGCCGGCTTCATCAACATAAATGAAGACATGATGTGGCCCCTCAGCTTCAAGCTCCATTATTCTCTAAGTAAAAAAAGGCAAAATGACAATGAAAAGTGACTCCAGTTGACTCTAACTGCATGATATGACAAGGCATTACAGTATACTGTAGTAATGTTTCCTTACCTCCACATATTGGCATCTGGCCTCCTTCACAACGTCAGAGTTCCTTTGAAATGGAACTGTATAGAGCTGCTTCATGGCCATATGGTTCCTTCTTAGGATGCGGTCAATGGTGGTCACACTCACATTGTTGATGTTCCTAAACATGCCCTGATCTGCGATCACTGCTGCCCTGATTTCACGCAGCCTTATGGCATTGTTTGCCACAACCATGTTCACAACAGCTGCCTCCTGCTCAGCACTAAAAGTTCTCCCTCTACCACCAGAGAATGGTAGCCTTTGGATTCTACAAAGAATACATGTAACGGGAGTGAGGAAACAATTACATAAAGTATATCACTGAGGATATTTCTGTATATACTGTACAGCAACATTACCTGTTTTCCTGTCAAAAAATTCTGACAATGGATGCAACAGTGTTTCTGTTTAGCACAGGTTGGACTCTTTGTCCAGCCTCTCTCAGTTAAAGGCCATGATTGATAACGTGATCAATAACAGTTGCCCGAATTTCATCAGAAACCTGAGCCCTTCCAACTATACCTCCACCTCGCACTCGGACTCCTCTTCCTCGGACCCCTCTACCTCTTACTCTCACTCTCATCTGCCTTAGACCTCTTCCATCCATGTTGGCAAAGAACAACCCAGACGCTGCACCTTTTAAGGCCTGCAGACTGATTGCTAATTGAAGATTTGTTTGAAGGAGTGTCAAACAGGTGCTTCAGTGATTTCATACTGATGTAGGTAGTTTCTAATAGTTAGGAACAGATGGTTTCTTTTTGGTTACCATAGCTAAAACAATGGAGTTTGGACTGCTTGAATGACATCCGTGTTAACTGTTCTGCAAAAGGGTGGGGAAAATGTGTCAATCCAATGAGAAAGGGTTAACACATTTGCAAGAGGTGTCTTGTGCTCTGCTGAGACAGTGACGATGAAAACCGAGTGGATCCCAGTTTCTTTAAGCAGGTCAAAGCAATCAAGAAAAACTGTAATACCATTTGCCCGCTATTGGCCTGCTTAAACAGCTTTGAGGTGATGTAATCGCATTGAACACGATCTCAAACAAAAGTTGGACTCCTTCATGGATTTTCCAGACAAGTTCTATTTTTAGTTTCCCTTTTAGCTCGTTCCTCCTTCTCCTTGTGCTGTAACATCAAAGTTACTGAGTCATTTTCTTATTGAGCCAGAAGTGGCGTTCCATATACGGTCGTCAGACAGGCCAACTTCTGGGTCAGCAGTGTTTGTGTATAGTTTCACAAATGGTGTGTGAAATATGCTTGAGGCCCGGGACAATCTGTGTGGTGTCTGCTCACGTATAAGTGTGTGTGTGTGTGTGTGCGTGCGTGCGTGCGTGCGTGCGTGCGTGCGTGCGTGCGTGCGTGCGTGCGTGCGTGCGTGCGTGCGTGCGTGTGAGCAGGCCATGAATGTACACACTAGTGCTTTCACTAATGGGACTATTAAGATCGTCCTGAGCCAAACCAGGGCTAACACAAGCAGAGGAAGTAATACCCATTTTATTTGAAGGCATCAGTGGATTGAGGGAAATGTTGTTGGAAGGTATTTTGATGGATTGACTATGATCCATGGTACAAATCCTAGCTTTTATCTCAGGCAGCAATATCGCTCCCACCTCAGTGTTTGGATGCAAGGTGCTGAAGTAAAGTTGAATATTTTATTACTGAAAAGGCTATTTGCTACCATATTGGCGAGCTTGTTGTAAAATATTTATAGGGAAGCTCCCTAAAATAATTGCCCAGTACTAAAAAGTGGTGTTATCACATGAACAAAATGAGTGTCTATTTATCTTCCAGAGTGCAGAAACCTTCCCACTGAGTAACTATTGTGGGAAAGCCACAGCAGCAACACCTCATATTTGGAGTTACAGTTGGTGCTGTTACCCCCGAAATGTGTGAAAAATCAGCCAATACGGAGCCGCTAGAGGCATCCCAACCAGCCTAAGGTGAGGTAGAACTATAGAACTATTAATTATATGAGGCTACATGATTACCACACATTTGTTGTATAATGGTGTTGTTGCACTTAAACACGCACACACAAACTCCCTCTCTCACACACACACACACACACACACACACACACACACACACACAGGTTTTTAGTTTGCCCGCAGAGTTTGTGCTTATCAAGTTGTGTTACTTGAGCGAGCTGGGGAAAAGTTAGAGGGGGGCAAGGTATAGCGTTCCTTATACTGTCTCTGTTCTCCAGGCACCCAACAGGAAAAAGCTTTCATGCCTTCGGCTGTCGAGACAAACACGCCGCGCTTGCAAAGAGCAGGTCACGTAGCTCGGTGTTTGAAAAGAATACCCATAATTGAAGGGTAATTACTGTGAAATGACTCAGCTCTGCGGTAAAAAAGCACAATAATTAACTGAAATCCTCCATTCTTGAATAGATGAAACATTGTGATTTTTGTCAGCCTTCATTCACTCCACATCGCATGTCATATTCATGTCATTGGCTATAGCTATCGTTTTGATCTTAGTGCATTAATCAAACCGACTTCTATTATTTTTGAATCTCCTCTCACTGGACAAATACAAGCCCTTTGAATTCCAGTTTATGAATCTTTTTCTTTCTCGATCATCACTGACCTCTTTGAATTTTCTTACTCGTCTACACACACGCAGTAGTCTTTTTAGTTGTGTTCTCTATTCTAACCATGTCAGTAGATATATCACATTATATACTCTATATAGATGTTTTATAATACATGTAAAGCACACGTTTGATCTGTTAGTCTTTCGTCTATTTGCTATACGACAGAACAAACAGCACAAGGATTGAGCTGTTTTTAGCACTCAGCTGGCCTGTACTTTTTTTTCAAGTTTAGAGGCATTTGTTTTGGCCTAAAATGAGATTTGAGCTTTGCTTTTTTTCCAACTCTCTCTCTCTCTCTCTCTCTTTCTCTCTCTCTCTCTCTCTCTCTCTCTCTCTCTCTCTCTCTCTCTCTCTCTCTCTCTCTCTCTCTCTCTCTCTCTCTCTCTGTGTCTCTCTCTCTCTCTCCTACTGTGATCTAAATATAGAGGACTCTAGGACCATGCTTAATTCCAGTAATTCCTGGTTAATTAGGTCATTTCTCTGTGAAAAGTGCAGTAGCTATGTTTCGCAGCAGACTGGGAAAACGTCACTCACATGGCAACGGCATTTTATCCATACGAGTTAAATGCGGAATTCAGCGAATGCCTATTGCCTCCACGCAGCTCTCGGCGTGGCAGCAGCTGAGTCGTTGGCTTGCAGCTAACCATGCTAACAGCGCTAGCAGTGCAAGCAACGGTAAAAGTGCTGACAGAGCTAACAGTGTTAACCTCAGGGGGAACCGGAGGGTGGTCGTTTCACATTTAGTTCTAGTAAAACACCAAAAAAACATTGCTTGGCTCGTGTTGTGAAATGATGCTGTCACAGTTATCGAGGAAATGAGGTAAAGCTACAGATTACTTTGAAGGACACACTCCTCTCTCCTTTTATCCTGTGCGATGTCCAGTCTGAACAGCACGATGTCGGGTGGTCAGGCTGCAGCGTGCACGATCCCTGTTGTTTTTGGTCAGTGTGTTGTTTCCCATGACTCTTGAGATGAGCCAGAGGAAGCCTAATGTGATTTCCACACAGTTCCCAGGCCCCCAGATCCCCCCCCAAACACAGGCCATCTCACAGTCACACATACACACTCACACTCGTAAATCAGGGAGAAGTATGTGTGTGCGTCTGTTAGTGTTACTAACATTAAAAGAGATAAATGGCTTGAACATCCTTTGCTCTTTGATACACACATACTCCCTCTGAGTTGTCAACCATGATCACACACACACACACACACACACACACACAGGCATACAGGGCTCAGTCTAAGGGACAGCTGCAGCTTGTCCAGTTGAGAGGTCCACTGCATAAAACAAGAGCCAACTTCAACTCTGCCTCATACACTCACACTTCAGGTCAATTTTGAACTTCCTTACGATGACGTCTACTTAACTCAGAGCTCTCTTGAAATAGGGAACGTCGCTCGGTTTAATTCTGAAACGATGAAACCACGGTAACAATTAGTTAAAATGGCTACTATATTTTCAGCTCTAAAGAAATACTACGTTAACAGATGGGTTTTCTTGTTGAAATGCGATCATAGCGGGCTGTTGGTCTTTGTATGTGAGTTTTGGCAGTCAGCTGCTGTTCCCTCTTCAATTCTGTTCTGGCCACTTTCACCCCCGGGTAAGAGGTGAGTCTTGTGTGTGTGTCTCAGAGCTACAGCTTGGATTCTCATTTTTTCTGTTTCTGGTGTTTGTTTGTTTTATCAAATGTTCATGAATCAACTGGTAGCAGTATGGTAAAGCTGCTGCACCTGGCAAATTGATCTTTTTAGAGAATTTCCATCTATCCACACTATTTACACCGTATTATCTGGTGATTCATTTCTAATCTATACTTAAGACTATTTAGATGCCTATGAGAAGCATAAGCTTGCCTCTCCAGGTCTCTCCCTGAGGTCAGGCTAAACTCTCTCACAGCCTCTCCCTCTTAGCAGTAAGTGTTATTTTTTTGTGTTTTAATGAGATGCTGTGGTGGAGTTGGTGGAGAAAAGTCTATTTTAGACTTTAACTTTACAACAATTTTTAGACTGATGTGACTGATAAATCCATATTTACAAATGTTCTGAGGGTTAACACTTATTATCTTATTACTTAGAGCCAATCTAAATCAATAGAAACAGGTATCCATAGTATAATAATTATTTTATGTATTACATACTATTATTTGCACTGAAAATGTGTGTTTGTTCCTTACATTTCAAAAACCCCAAATATCCAGCAAAGCAGCAACAAGAAAAGAATAGTTGCAGAATATTTTTCTGTTGATCAACCAATCGATGAATGGACAAATGGTTTCAGCTCTAAAACGTGATTATCAGGGCAATCATGCATGGTCCCAACTGATTTGAAATCCAATCAGCTACTCTAATATTACTTAATGCTTCTTTTTGTATTCATGTCACAAGCGAAAGGGTTTCTCCAAAGTTGACAAAAACTGTGTGACTCACAGGAAGTGGTTGGCCAGTAAAAAATCAAAATGTCATGGCTGCTGCTGCTGTGAATCTAGTTGGGGCTGACATTTGATAGGCGCGCTCCATCTGTCCATCCCCTCCATGCCAGTAGACAGTCATCAATATGCAGAGACAACGGCTCTATTTCTGTATGAATGTTATTGATGCATGTGTAGGAGTGTGTGTGTGTGTGTGTGTGTGTGTGTGTGTGTGTGTGTGAGTGTGTGTGTGTGTGTGTGTGTGTGTGTGTGTGTGTGTGTGTGTGTGTGTGTGTGTGTGTGGACTCTATGCGTATCAGGAATAGTGAGCAGAGGACCAGAGCGTGACTCATAGGGGAGGTGGTGGTGATGTGTCTTTCTCTCTGATAAGAGAGAGACTGACACGGTGGACTCTGGTTAGTCCTCTCCCTGCATCCAACCTGCCGTCCGCCATCAAGAAGAATAGATGGCACCGACTGGTCGTCCGTCCTTTTCTTCTGGCTTCTGTTTATAGCGTCTGAATCACAGAGGATGGAGTGGGTTGTAATGCCGTTGACTAACTCTTGAGACACTTTGGGCCGTGCAAAAAGAAGAAGAAGAAAGGTTTCTTTGTTATTCAATGTCCTGTTTCTTCACAGCCCACCTCCCCATCTATAAATGGGTTTAAGTAGGTAGCGAATGCTCTTCTCACCTTTCTGGATTATGAAGACACATCAAAGAGTCGTAAGCAATAATATATAATTAGTACGACTATCAAAAGGGAGGAGAGAGCCGTAGAATGCTAACATGCTAAACTAAGACAGTGAACATGCTAAACATCTGCATGTGAACATGGCAACGTTAGCACTTAGCTCGAAGCACCGCTACTGCAGGCGCTTCTACGGTTGCCGAGTGACGACGCTCTAATCACAGTCAACCTGTTGTTTAATCGCATGAAGACAAATGTTATATGATATATTTGGAATGAACAGATTTCCTGCACCTGTTTGAAATACATTGCCGATGCGTCATTTCTCCCATTAAACAATCATATTTCTAATTCTTTGCCTTTTTTCTCCGACATCAACCAGTTTTACGCCACTCTAGCAGAGCTCCTCATCTAATCACCCAAAAAATCCCATCATTCACAATGTTGCAGTCGCCACTTTCAGCATTAAAAAAACCCTCTTCCAACTGCCTAGAGCTCTGACAACCTGGACTAATTCCTTCGATACATCAGGTTGTCTAACCAGGAAGAACATGGACGCAAAACAAGTCTGATGTGAGAGATGGAGGACAGTGGGCAATGTATCCACACTGTCTCTCTGTCTCTGTCTCTGGATTCTAAATCATTTTCTATGTCTTGGCATCAACGTTACCAAAAAATCAAGTTGTTTTAGGTTTCACAATGTAAGCATGCATTTTAAAATGGTTTCAGTGTGATTTCCGTCATCTCTTTCCCTCAGTCAGGCGCATCGGTATACATTCGTTCTGTGTAGAGGAGTTTAGAAGATGAATTTGTTCTCTGTGAACAGATCTCATTTTGGTTGATAACTGTAGCAAGATGACAACGATGACAACAACAACATGAGCTGTCAAATTTTATCGACTATTATTGTACTTTGCTTTGCTATTGTTGTCTGGAGCGATGAGAAATTAATTTAGTTCTTTTGGGACGAAAACAGCTCCGAAATCTGCAATATTCACATCAAGTATATCACAGCGGTAGCCCATGAAAACAAATTTTTCTCTACACTGGCTACCTGTAAGAGCTCGCATCCAGTTTAAGACTCTGGTGCTAGCCTACAGGGCAGTGAAAGGAACAGCTCCTTCCTATCTCCAGGCCATGGTCAAGCCTTACACCCCCGCCCGACCACTTCGCTCTGCTGCCTCGGGGCGATTGGTTGCCCCGTCGCTCAGAGGTCCTGGCGGCCGATCGACCCGGTCACGGCTGTTTTCTGTCCTGGCCCCACAGTGGTGGAATGAACTTCCCACTGACGTCAGGACAGCAGAGTTGCTGCCCATCTTTCGGCGCAGGCTGAAAACCCACCTCTTCAGGAAGTGCTACCCTGAGCCTTCCACTTAGCACTTATTGTTTTCATACTAGCTTGTTGCACTTATTGTATTCGTATTACTCATAGCACTAACTGTTTTTCTTGTTTCTGCACTGTACTTTGGCTCTGAGTTATGCTCTGCTTCATGCTCTTAGATACTTGTTTGGAAAAGGAAATGTACTTATGACTTCTGGTGACTAGTAGTTCTTTTGATTACCAATGTTGAATGCACTTATTGTAAGTCGCTTTGGATAAAAGCGTCTGCTAAATGACTGTAATGTAAATGTAATGCATAGTCTTGTTAAAAAAAAAAGACAAAGAGATGCGTTTGATACGACGTTCCAATGGCAACGGTCAGCCTCAGAACATTCAATGTTTTTTCTTCCTATGAATGCCCACTAATTGAAAAACGGATATGTTTTTTTTTCTTCTAAATATAATCAGAACCAATCTTACTACACAACAAGAATATGCTTTTATCACTTTTTGGCAAGCGGCGCGCTGCATTGGATTAGCCTGTTCAGCGAGGTGCGTCGGCTCGCCCGCCTCCTGTACTGCAGTTACATAACGCACGACAAGGAGACGTGCTTTTCAACAACCGTGTCTGCTGATTTTGGCAAGCTGTCAATTAACCCTACTGTACTGCTGTACAGATATACAGATTGTAAAGCTACAAGAACAGCTGCTGCTCGTAGAACACTCCCAGCAGCGTGTCGTCACAGGTCGTTTAGCATAGTGCATCCTCTTTATACGAGGTTCCCTACAGTATGAGGGGTTTATCTATGGCTGCACATTAACATGGTGGTGGTGGGGGGGGTGTCCTCCCCTCTCTCCTCTCAGGACAGTGCATTGTTATATTCGTAACCATATGGCATGTGGGAGATGAATTCACTTGCCTGTCTGCCCGCCAGGTTTCTGCTGATTCCTGTGTGTGTTGTAGTTGGCAGTACACTTGTAATTACGCAACTCCACGGTCTCTGCATCATTGCGGTCACTGCATACACAGCCAATTGTCCAATTGCGTCTATATATATATATGCATAGACAAGAAGGTGTGGCACATACAGTATTGTCCACACACTTGTCTACATGGAAGATTCTGAAGTATTCGGGCCATTCACCTCCCCCTACGCTGGAATATCTTCCTAGAGAACTTGATTTTGGAGAACGTAGACATAATCGTTTGTGTTGATATCACAGCAGAAAAAGTGTCAGTGTCACCACGATAGATTTTCATAGAAAGCTCCTCTTTAAAAACGTTCTCCTGTTGTTGTCGTCACTTGTTCTAGGGTCTGATATACTGCCCCCACTGTTCATGGACTTGAGTGCCCCTAACTCTAAAGGAGCACAGGATATGCGGAGTAACCAACAAGTGCATATGAACGCAAATTTAAATCAGTCAATCAGAAGCTTTGCTCACAGATGTTGGAAAGAGTGCTACTTAAAAATGAATCTGTTTGGATCACGTTAATACCACTCACATCGTGCCTGTATGACAGCCTTCAATCACAATTGCTTGGGTATCGTACCCCAATTGGGTCTCAAAAATATACCTTTTGTATTCAGAAGGGTAACTTCTGTATTTTTCTAACCCTGATTTCCCATGTAACTAATGGTGACATTTATTTTTATAAATTGATCCAGTATTATGGGAAAACCCTGCATCCACTCAACAGGCCATGTCACAACGAGGTGTCATGGCTGACTGTTTAGCCGATTTCGACAATGTGGGTGAGGCTTAACTCTCTCGTGAATATTCAGAACAAGACTTCTCATTGAGGGAACCTTAGTTAGACACACTAACAAACAGATTGGATCAACAATCTGACAAGTGTCTCCAATCTGCCTCCAATAAAAGGATTTCTTCTATTACCACCTGTGGGGTTCTTTTCATAATGTTGTCAGACACTTAAAGTTACAATCTGAGCCTGTCCCACATTAGTCACTGAGATGCAAAAAACATGGGAATATAGGGTCCAAGTTGAAAATAACAGAAGTTTCCCTTTAAGCTTAGCCTTTTATAAACCCATCCAGCAGTGTTTTTCTCAAAATATTGCTTCGAAATTCATTGCGATGAATAATGAACCACCAATGCCATCCACCATCATCTGGGATTGAAGGGGTGATGTCGTGTGTGGATGTGTGCATGTGTTCACTAACCTGTTGGATAAGACACTCACACCTCATTAGGAGCTCTGCCCCCCCCCCCCCCCCCCCCCAACAGCTGATTATCCATTTGCTAATCTGTTGTTATCTAATAGCTCCAGCCCAGCTGCTGAGATTAACATGACGGCTCTCTGATGCAGGTCCAGCCTCCAGCTTTTAAGTCTCACTGGCCAATAACCATTTTCATTCTTGTACAATATCGCCATGAGCGTACATTTGTCATCTCTCAGTATTGCTTTTTTTGGGTTGATTTTGGAATTTCAGTCTGTTGTTTCGTACTTGAACCTGTCCTGCCCTCAGCTGATTTTTTGCATCAGACAATACATGGAGTTATTTAGCAGTGAGCTTCGAACGGTGACACGGTGTGGGGAGAGTTTCCTTTCCCAAAGGAATGACTTCTAAAGGGTTTGCCTTGGAAAGAGAAGTTGTTTTCTCTTCCGCCCATGCAGTTGCTTCCTGAGTCATCAGGAGGAAGGAATTCCCTCTAGTGCCGCTTACCCACCCTACATCCTAACTCACACACACACAAACACAAAGAGTGTGGTTACAATTTTCTAGTGCTGTGCAGAGTCTCTAAAAGTAGTGAAAAGGCCCTTTCAAAAGGTCCTTTAGTATCCAACTGGCAACCTGCAGGTCGAAAAGTGAAAATGAAGTGCTTTAAAGCTGCATTCTCTCTACTGACCAACAGGGGGCGACTCCTCTGATTGTATAGAAGTCTATGAGAAAATGACTCTCTTGATTTATTACCTCAGTAAACATTGTAAACATGAGTTTATGGTCTCAATCTCTAGTTTCAAGTGTTCTTCAATACAGCATGATGTTCATTTAGTAAATGATGGGCCATCTAGAGTCAAATAGACCATAAAGCAGGGTATGCTTTAGGGCGGGGCGACCTTGTGATTGACAGGTCTCTACCACGGTGTTTTTTCGGTCTGGGAGTTTGGTCTTAGTGTTTTGGTCTTAGAACATAAACCGTTTCACAGCGTGTTTTCAGTTCATTAAACTTTATTGTAAACTTTTTTGTTGCCTAAAAACATCGTTGGGTTGTATTTGGCTCCTCCCTCTCATGTCGCTTCTGGTTCCAAAAAACCAAGATGGCGACGGCCAAAATGATGAACTCGAGGCTTCAAGACCGTAGCCCATAAACCAATGGGTGACGTCACGTCGGTTAAGTCTACTTTATATATACAGTCTGGTAGTACCAAATCTTTGTGGGTGTTTTTTCCAAAATGGAACATCTTATAGTCCAGCCCACTTTCCACAGTGATTGACCAGGTATGCGTGAGCTTTAAAATATGAAGCATGCAGTGCAGAAGTATGACGTGTAAATGCAATAATGTGTCCGCCTTTCTGCTGCTTTTTTCTTCTCATTTATCTCTGTAGCAACTGAAGTGCGGGTCACTTCATTATGATGACCAGTATCTCAGCCCGCTTTCAAATGCCGTCCATATAAAACAAGATACACTGATACAACTTGGCTTTTTCAACCAGCTTTATTTTATTAACCATGTATTAACCTTAAGGCATGACCAGTCAGCCCACTAATCCCCTGAACTCGGGCTTTGGTCTCAATAATTTATCCCTCAACCAATTTACGCACCTGGCAGACTCTCATTTCAGTGTCTTACATCATCTAATCTCTTTGTGCTTTGCTGTTTTCTTCACTCTTGCCTCTGCTTTACTCCCCAGCAGTATCTTTACAGTCATATATTAATATATATATATATATATATATATATATATATATATATATATATATATATATATATATATATATATATATATATATATAGCTGCAGGCTTTATTAAATGACTTTTCCCTGCACTGTGTTGATTCTTTCTGCCCCGTGTGGCATTTAATCTTGTGTCTCTATCCATGTGCCTCTCACTCAGCCGTACATACCCTTACTAACAGTAGTCCAGTGGGGGGTGGTTTTCACTCGGCTGACCCTACGCACTGCCCCACCCCAATCTGCGCTCCATTCAACTGGCTAGCAGATGCTATTCAGAAGAACGTAATCAGCCCAAAGCCGGGGTCAGCGGAGGAAGGGGGTAAAGAGTTCTTTGGTTGGCCGTGAAATGGTTTATCTTCCCACACTGCACACCCTCAGTCTTTGTGCCGTTACACAAGCCCTGCCCCAAATCAACTTCACACAATGCACAGCGCATTTCTCCACCAGAGGAATACAGAGTTGCTGTATGTAAATGCGCACATGTGCCACCAAGACGGTCCCCGGCTCCCATTTAACAGATACTTGAAAAATAAAAAGATCTAAAAAAAACATACACTAAAGACATAATGTTTTACTGGAACAAAAGCTGCAACACATACAGTATCACAATATTTACTGTGACAATCAACAACGCAATTAGTTAATTGGACACATTTTCTTGCTGCAAGAAAACGTTTCAAACAGCCCTTCAGGTAAGCTGATGTTGCACCCCCTCATGTATAAACATGTAGATAGAAAGCCTTAAATCAGTTTATCTTATAACTGACATAATAGTTATAGTCAAACTGCAATGATCTAAATTAGAACGTTATATTCGTCATTGTATTTGTTAAAGGAATAGTTTGACATTTTGGGAGATACGCAATAACTTAGCTTAGCAGAAAGATGACTCTCTAACCTAAGAATCTGCCTACTAATTACTCACTTACTGTACCAACACCACAGTATACAAACAACAGGTTGTGCGGCTATTTCTTTGCTCAGAGCAGTGACTGGACAGGACTAGAGTCTTTGTAATCACTGCGAGGTGGCCTTCTTTCTCCTATAGAGCTATGAGCCTCAGAGGCGCTGGCTGAGCTAGCTGTTTCCAGCGCTCAAAATTGAGGATGTCTCATTGTCCCGGGAACTACAATATAGGACCTGGGATACAAAGATACAGTGTTTGGGACAATTCTAGGACAATAGAAATAGAAGAAACACATCATTACAAACGTGATTATGTTTTTGCGTCATGGTTGTTTTTGGGAAGGTTGAGAAGGCCAAAATAAAAAAGCTGTTAAAGCTGCTGCAGAATAATTCTGTCCATTCCTTTAGTGGATCAAAAACATTTACCAACGGGGACCATACATATTGTAACATGCAGAATGTAAATACCGCCGTGTGTGTATTTTTTGTAAGTACAGGGAACGAGGGAACTATCAGAACTTCCATGGGGGACAAGAGTGAGTCGATGGAGTGATGCGAGTTAACTCACTTAGTTTATCATAAATTACTTATAATGAAGCTAAATGTAATATGTAGTCAAAGTCAATTTGAGAGGTTGGTTGTTAAGTCTGGGACAGTTGAAAGTAGAGTTTGGGGCAGTTGTGGGACACTAAGGGAAACAACATTGATATCGAGCCCTGGCTGTTTCTACTCTTTATGTTAGGCTGAATATGACAGTGGTAATCATCTTCTCCGGGCAAGAAAGAAAAATACGTTTAAGCTGTTGCTTTAATTTACTTGTGGATTATTCCCTCACAGCAGAGTCTTGCAGCCTCAAGTCTACTTGAGTAGCCGTCTGTTACTGTGTGAAAGTGTGAACGTTTCTGACATCTCTCTGCCAAACACTGCTGCAGTACCTGAAAGAGTTCAGGCGGATGTGCGTGATTAAACTCTTGACAGTGAAGACATGATGTCTGTTTAGTTTACTAGTTAGTTTACTCTGCTAATGAGACATGAAGACGTAATCGTACCCATATCCCCACTGTCGACTGGCTGTTAGTCATAGTGTTATACTTCAAATCTGATCTGTGTGTGGAGGTGTGCCGCGTCAGCTTGTCTCACTGTATTAATATATAAATGATAACTATAACACAATTGAAACTGCAGCCACTGTATTCCCCACTTCCCTAAAGTAATGAAGGTTATTTAGTTTCTTGTTCGTTTCTTCTTCTTCCTCCTAGTTTGTGCAGATATAGTTCTTTTATTAGTCATGTGTTGAATAAATCGCTGGAGTCCTGAAGGAATAAACGATGTCTCGTACATAGAGAGAAGGTCCATTTCTAATAACTAAAGTTGGGTTTTGATAACATCAGCGCTTCTATCCTTTGAATCAAATCATGAAAAATATATGGAATTTTGTTGCTGAAAAACCTGTATATATAAACTGAGAAAGACCTTAAAAATCTGCCCTTTCTATTAGGGCTGGGTACTTTTTAATAAAGTGCTTAATTTGATACCCATCATGTGAATGGAAGCTGTTTGTTTATGTCCCTCTGGCTAAATTTCTTGACATCACAACAAGTTAGCCTAGTGACCGTCTCAGCTCCGCGCATAAGGAGTTTGTTTAAGCTCCGCCCTCACTGAAACAGAGATCAGAGGAGAGAAGAGAAACAAGTGTGACAGTCAGCAGAAAACAGCAAAGCACAGCAAAGACTCACACTGAGCTGAAATTAAACCAAACTTTGTACTATGTTTGTCCCTGCATCGATACAGAGTCGTTCGCATCATTATGTATCATAGAATGAAGACATTTCCACACGTCTATTGTAAGTACCGTGGATCAGGGCTCAGACAGAAGGTGTCCAGTCACCATGGGGAAGATCGAAAATGTCTCTGTTGCTACATTGTGAATCAAATCCGTGTTGAAATCGGCAGGAGATCTAGAAACGTTACGCTAACCTCTGTTAGCAGCCGGTGTGCTGAGCAGTCCTGCTCGGCTAAATAAGGGAGCTAACAGGGAGCTAACAGTTGCATTGAGTTACATTATAAAACGTCCAAGCTCTATTCAGTAAAAATGAGTGGAGTGTCATCAGAGATTAATAATAATTTCGCCCAAAAATTGTTTGCAAATGGTAATTAAGGAGTTAATCTTGAAGAACTTGTTTTTTTGTTTGTTTTTACTGTGGTATTGAATTGGTGTAAAAAGAAGAACATGTTGCTTATCTGGGTTCAAGGAAGCCAAGCACAAGTTCAAAAGTGCAGTTTGTCTAGTGCACATTCCTTTTTTAATTGCGTTTGTTTCTGTCAAAAAAACAAAATGGAAATTTGAACCATTATTGTATCAGCTTCTAATTTTCCCTCTGCTCACCTTGTCCACATTACTCTGCTAGCAGCTCCTCTGGTTCACTGAGCTCGTCTTCTACCATCTTCTCTTGTATGTAAGAATCTGTCTGCGTGTGCATGTCGGATGACCTATTGAAAATCATTTCTGTGCAGTGTGCCTGTTACCACGGTAACACAGGCTTCTCCGTCTCTCTCGCTACCCCCCCCCCTTTCATTTCCCCTCCACACCACCAGAACAAGGTCATGTGACTGCACTGACGTCAAGCTGGAGAGGCAGGCAGGCAGAGGGGCCAGTTAGTTTGTGCGCTTTAGCTCAGACCGGGAGTCTCTGGGAGTCTGTCAGCCACCGTTAGCTCCGTCTCAGTCACTCAGTCCGTCTTCTCCTCCTCCCCCTCTCCTCCGCTGTTCTTTCACACCCCCCCCCCCTCTCTCTCTCTCTCTCGCTCTCATCTTTGTTTCTTTCTGCTACTCTTCGCCCATTGCTTCTTTCTGTGCTGCTACCGCCGGCTTCCACAAACTTGTCTTGAGAGAAAGTGCTGGGTGATGGACTGCTGAACGCTACAGAGTGAGGTGAGCTTCCAGTGTTTTCTCTTTGTGCGTGAATTGTGTGCATTAGTGGCCAGCGGTTGCTTCCAGAGGGGCTGTGCAGTCAAGTCGAAGCCTGGTGTGAGGAGACGACATTGAGTTGCGCAGAAGGGAAGTTGCTTTTTAGATGAATTCCCTGACAGAGAGTGAGTGTTGGGAAACACTTTTTCATTATTTGGTGGTAGTGTGATGTTTGAGGTTTTGGAAGGCGATCCCTGATCAGAATGTGATCTTGAAGACTAGTTGCTTTCTTTCTCAGAGCACACACAGCCAGATCTGTTTTCAACCCCCCTGCAGGAAGTGAGTGTATGATAGAGAGAGAGAGAGAGAGAGAGAGTGAAGAGAGTTTGATCATCACGGGGCTGTGTGTGTTATGTACTGTGCACTTGGAAGTGATGGGCACCTCCACATGGCTTTTCTTCTCAGAGCTTTGCTAATGTTAGAGGCAGCAGTGTGGGCCGGAGCTGCTGGCTCTGTCTGCCAGAGAGAGTTAGAGGTGGGGTGGGGGTGGGGGCATAGCAGCTGCCACCTGCCCGCCTCTGATGGGGGGGGGGGGGCTCTGCAAACTCTTGTATTCTCAAGTTGTTTTTTTCTGAAGAAATTCAGTAATGGGGTAAGATAAGATTGTTTTCCGAAGGAGTTTTTCTTAAGGAATTTTCTTGACAATTGTTTAGCTTGAGAACCCCTCCCCCCCGCCCCCAATTGCCCCTGCACTCACACACACCTCCCTGCATGCCTTGCCTCACACAATAGCATGCCAGCCCACATTTAGCCCAAATAGGGTGGAAAGAAAAGGGAAATGTGGTTTGGCTCTCCCCTATGATGCTCCACACTTTCTCCCTCTCCTCCTCCTCTGTATGTGTCTCTCTCTCTCTCTCTCTCTCTCTCTCTCTCTCTCTCTTTCTATCTCTCTCTCTACTCTCTCTACTTCTCTGCAACTCATCTGCTGTGAGACTTTATCCCTCTTTCTTGTCCCTCCCCCAACTTAATGAAGTGGAGAAGAGCCAAGAGCATGTAACAGGTCTTTGTCACCGACTGAAGTATTCCAGTCGCAGATATTTACCGACTTCATCCAATTAAATGTTCAGATTAGGACACCAATTTGCATTTGGCGTGCCGATTAGACTGGATTTACTGTTTTGGTTTGGAGGTTGTTGTGACATAATACCTTACATGGCCGATTTGATTGCAGCCATCAGTGGATAGCATCAGGTTAGTTAAAGACAAATACACAATGGACTTTAAGGAGCTGTGCAGTAGTCGCGATCTTGCACTCATCTACCCTAAATGGCGAAGACTTGCTTTTATGACGTAAACATTTCGTCAGGATATTTTTCCTTTTTTGAGAATCCTAGAAGTGATCCCTGACTGAAAGAAACGCAAGCAATAGTTTAAAGCAGTCATTCCCAAACACTGTCAGATATATTTGCAGAATTACTTCCACAGTCTTTTAACTCAATATTTATATTTTTGAGCCACATGAGGGAACCTGAATGTCCGTACTCTTGTGATAATTGTAGCCTACTTATAACATTGAATCTAATATGAAAGGCTAGCCTACAGTCTGTTTGAGAGAAAAGACGCAGCCTCTGCAATGCATTTATTTGGTCTCATTTGAAAAATATTTTACATAACATTTATGTGTATAGTTTTCACTAGTTTTCAGTTTGTTAAAGTTGTGATTTATCAACCATATATGTCTTTTAAATGGTTGGTACGGTGATGTGCAGATGGCAGTAAAGATGGTCAGGAACTTTACTCACGATTCATAAATACCACCTATTAGAGTGTAAAAGAATAAAAAAGCGGGTCCCCAGAAAAATCAGTTTTGGAAATACTGGTTTAGAGCAAATATTAGTCTTCCTTCAGTGCATGTTGTCTGCGTCAAGCGGTTCCAAATGTCCTGTAAGCCTGAGGGTGCATCATCTTCAGAAGGGCCCTTCCTGTTGTGAAATGAGCTGCATGAATACCACAAGAAGCCATTTTGAGTTCAGAGACAGAAAAAGGTCTCTCTTCATGTCCATCTAGCTCAATAATACTTTGTGTTTGTGCACGAGCATACCGTCACCTAATGTTGGTGTGTGTGTGTGTGTGTGTGTGTGTGTGTGTTATGAGTGTGTTATGAGCTGGGTATGTTGGCAGCACTTAGCCTGAAGAAAGAGCCACTGCCACACACGCACAAGCACACGCACACACACACCTCAAGCATACGACCAGTAGCTTTATCTGACATCCTGCAGCAGTGGAGAATTCTCTTGACGCGTGTGTGTGTGTGTGTGTGTGTGTGTGTGTGTGTGTGTGTGTGTGTGTGTGTGTGTGTGTGTGTGTGTGTGCTGTTGAATGTTTTCCAGCAAGTCTTTCACAGAGCAGCAGGAGGTGGCCAAATATAAAACGACCTAAATTGTTACAACTTGCTGGATTGACAAGATGGCATGTTTAGTTTATGTCAAACGACGATGTATGAATCTACTGTACTTGAAGGATTTTTTTTGTGTTCGTGATGCCAAACTGTGTATGAAACCATCTTAAGAAGTGAGAAAGGTAACCTGAGGTGAAAACCCTGAGGCACACACTGACACACACTCACACACACACACACACACACACACACACTGTAGTAGTGTTGGATCTAAGCATTGGACATGTTATTTGAATAAGTCGTGTGAAATTGTATTTGATTCTTCAAACCGACTGGTTGGTTTCACACTAACTCGGCACACACTGAGGTAATGGGATGGCTGAGTGGGGCGACATGTTGGTTACCATGGTATTTGCTCATTTTGTTGGCTGGCTTTCATTTACACAGAACACACACCGGGCTCAGGTCTGTCTCTTTTCCAGCTTTTCTCTCTGGATGGTTCATCTTATCTACTCTATCTAAAGGTGGCATAACCGCACTACTGATATTGTGCATATTCATCAACATCAAGTGCTACTTACTTTTTTTACACCTCTGTATGGCATACTGCAGGGTTGAGCTCATTAATGTCCTCATAAAAATGGCAACATTACGGCAGCACGAGAGATGCACTTACACACTGATATCAGATATCTGTCCGACACTGACTCCGATAGCTGGATCCACTATCTGTGAAAATGGGCCAATCCGGTTTCGGATACCAATATTTTGATAAATAACGATTCAGTATATTTATGTATGTATTTATTTGTTGCCATTTGTTTAGCAAAATGTTAACCATTTTGACCAAAATAACTCGATATTGCGATTAAAGTGTAGGGTTGACTATTGGTGCTTTCACAAAATATTTTATTATTTTGATAATCATCAGTAATTTGGATATAATGCTAAAACAGTGTGGTGAGCTCAGAGAACACCGTCACTTTACTGTGATGCAGCCTTTAAAACCACCAAGAGACAACACTTGTACCTTCAAGGTACTGAAATACTTGTTTGTTTGAGAGCTGGCAGTATGTGTCTCTGTAGTTGCAGGTGGGTGAAGGTAGAGTGGCAGTTACTTGCATTAATGACACTAAGTGTGTGTCTGTTCTACACATATGAATGTGAAAGTTCCGCGTGGAACAAATGGGAAGCCAGTGTGCTTTGGGTTTTAAATAAAAGTCTGAATTGATTTAAGATAGTTGTATCATGGAGAAAGGTGACTTTACTGCCTCCTTCTTCTGCTATAGAGCCAGTTTAACTTGAGCCCACAAAAGAGACCTGGAGAAAACAGTTTGATACAGCTGCACACAAGCTCAGCTGAACCGTCTGAACCACGCGGGGTTCTATAACATCCTGTTTTGTACTTAGCGGAGTCTCATGTAACACTGGTGGAAACCAACTTGAAGGCAGTTTATGTAACTGTTGATTTACGAGCTGAGCGGAGAGGGAGACAGAAACAGAGAGAAATGGAAAGTTTTAAGTGAGAAAGATGTCCGGAGATAAGAGAAGAGACAGATACTCTGGGACACAGTTGGATGTTTTTCCTGCATGGATTCCTCTCCCAGTCTTTTATCAGGCGTTTAATAATGGCGGCTCTAAGTGTTGGAGCGAACCAGGAGACAGTGAAAGAGATTGTTTCTGATTGTTTAAGATGCCCAATTCAATATCTGTCAAAGTCAAAGACTGCTGACATTCTCTATTCATTCATATTTTACTTTATTACAGTTTGTTTTATGGAGGGAAAATAAAGTGTCATGGTATAATTTACAGGTTTGTGTTGTAGCAGATAGATTTAACTTGAAGTGGATGAGGTTTTAAGATGTGTGTTCTCTCTCACACAAACACCGACACTCAAAGAGAGCAGCATTAAAGTTTGAGCTCCTGGTCTCAAATGGAGAGTTAGGCAAAAGGTACTTGACTCACTGGGTTTGAGAACTCTGTGAGACCTCCTCTGCGGTTTTACCTTAATGTATGTACAACAGCAACGGCCCTCTGTTAGATGACTATGTCAGAGGGTACGCTGCACTAAAATCTCAAAATGTTCGCGCAACGTGAATTCCCAGCGTCACTGAAGGAGCCGTGTCGAAACGCTCATTTGACTGAAGTGTGGAAATGTTGGTCACCAACATGTGCTCAGAGGGCTGCGACATCGTTCACTACTTTATCTGCACTCACCGTAAAGGTCGGGACAAAAAGAGAAGAGGCAACCGACACTTACGGCACAATTACACCTCTCAGGCGAGGTGTTGTGGTGGTTGGAGTTACTCGCTGACGGTCATAGCACCACTAGCTGGATGAGTCATGGGACGTTGTCTTCCATTGTTGTAAAGGACAACATGACTTTGCCTGCCTTCAACCTGCACCACGTGATCAAGCCAACAAACACCAGCAGAAATGGAGACATAGGATAACACACAAAGCAGCAGCTCAAGCTGACCAATCATTGATTTTGCAGTATGCTTCCACGACAACACCATGGGTTTGGGATGGCGTCTTCTGCCATATGAGCGCTGTGCGTGACGGTGGCAATTAGCTAGTCAGAGGGGCACAACACAGTGAGTTGCATGCACTAAAATGCATGCGCAGCCAGTCCAGCTACGTAAACAAAGCATGGAGAATATAAGAAAAGTCAAATTCTCAGATTGCAGCATTTTGTGAATATTCTTCTGGTTTCTTTCCTCCTCTGTGACAGTGAACTGAACACCTTTGAGTTGTGGACAAAACAAGACATTCAAAGACGTCATCCTTGGCTTTGTGAAACACTGAGCAACATTTTTCACCATTTTCTGACAAAAGACCGAATTGACTTAGTTAACAGATTAAGTGACAATTCAAATAATTGTTAGCTGCAGCCATGCTCCGCTACATCTTTACATTGCAAATATTGTTTTGCTGTGCTTTAATTGCTCTGAATATCAAATTAGCACCTGCTACATTTTTAGAGAGGGTGTGTGTGTGAACCACTGTGGCGCTGCAGAATCCACCCTTTACTCAACGTTTCAAACATTTCAATTCAGTCTTTGTTATTTACAGAATTATTCTTTGTCTTTGTTATTAACAGAACTGTTAGTGTGTTTCTATAAGCATGTAGAGGGCAATGAGCGCTCACGCTTTGCTGTCACGTTTTTATTCTTATTTTATTTGAAATTTTTATCAGGAATTATAATCAAAAAGGATTTTATTTTGACAATACCTGCGTGGTCTCCAGCATGTTGTTTGTTCTCTTATGTGAAACTTTGTATGCTGCCGTCGTAGCCAGGACTCAAAACAGATATTCAGAATCTCAACGGGAATTATTCCTGGAAAAAATGATGTATCGTTTATTTTTAAAAAGGCCTGGGGCCTCCAGCATCAGTTATTTGCTGTGGCCTGGGACTCATTATTGCTTGTTGGAAGAGGAAAAAACACTTTCAGAAATGTGACATCAGGCATACTTTTTATACTTACTTTAAACAATTCGCTGGATGTTTGACAAATGGCAGTGCTCCCTAGAGTCAGTCTTCAGCCTGCAGAGTTCTTTACAGTTACACTTTACGGTTTAATGAAGAAGAAGATTTACAGAAAAGAAGGAGGAATTTGGAGATGGCGCGTCGATCATTTTTTCAGGGCTGCGTTTGACCCGAGAGCTGAAACTGGACATGATAGAATTTTGGAATATCAATCAATTGAAGCAAGTGTTTCCCAGAGCAGCGCCACATGAATTATTTCACTCTCCGTCCCCTGTGAAAGTATTCATCTCTGTCATGCACAAACTTGAGTGAGAGCTTGCAGACAGACGCATGTTAGTGGTGGCTTGGAGGGACAGCTGGTCAGCCGTGCCCTTGTCCGTCTCCAATAGGCCTCTTTTATGAAGGGGGTCATAGGTCACGCAGCCCCAATGAGGTGCAGAGTGCTCGTGAGAGATGGCCCCCCAGCTAAAGGGTAATCTTGGCCCATAAGCTCCCATGCATTGGTTGAGGGAAACTATGGGAAACAGATGTTCTATTTATAGCCACGGAGAGGAATTCACACACATTGTCGCGTTGGACACAAGAGACAAAAGAGTGAGCTGTCGCTTTCTAGATTTTACTTGTTGATGGGACAAAACGCCCCTGCTGCCGTTACTGAGGATGTGAGTCACTACACCACACGTCACTAGTCACAGTCAGTCAATCAAAAGATTATCATAATAGTGTTTACAAACTCTATAGTTGCGGTTCATCCACTTGTGATAATGTTGATGGACATTTAAGATTAGAAAGATGCATAATAATTTAATTATTTTTTATGTGTATTTGGCTTTTTTTTTACTCAGCTATTCAGCTAAAAGGAAGCTGGATATTAAATCTTTTCAACAATATAAAAGCTCTTAGATGCAACTTTCATTTGTTGCTGTGTCTCTGCTGTTTGTTAGTAAGTGAGAGAGAGGGAGAAAGTATGATGTCACTACACATCAGTATACAACAAATTTCAGTAGCTAATGTGTTTTGGAAATGAGAGAACATTAACTCAGTTCTCTGAAAGTTTGAGAGGAAGCAGGAAGACGACATCATCTGATTTCAGTACCAGCCACTACTGTACTTTGGCGGATGTTGTACTTCTTTACATATTTAGCCGCAACCCGATTTGATTTTAAATTTGTGTTTTAAATCTATTTGTCAAAAACACAACGAAGCTTAGTCCAGTTTTAATTCCGTTAGAAAACTATGACTGAATATGTTTGTCAACGACCAGAAGCCACTTACGTCACACCAACACCAACTGTCCACATGCAGTAAGTAGTGTTGACAAAAAAGACTTGACTAAAATATAGTTTTAAAACTTAACCAAAATCCCTTTATTTTCTTTTGTTTTTCAATGCAGATCTATTTCTGTGTGTGCCATGTCAGACCTACACCAGCAGCATGTCACGGGTGAAGATATTTTGGTTAAACTATACTAAAATAGTTATGGTTTTCTTTGACTAAGATAAGACTAAAATGCCCTGACTTTTAGTAAACTAAAACTTGACCAAAAAAAAGTAGGACGATGTTGACTAGCTTTAGTGAAAGAACCGTAATGTAATGGCATTCATTACATGAGGTAGTGGTAAAGTAGGTCGTCCTCCAACCGGAAGATCGGTGCTTCAATCTCTGGCTCCTCCGGGCCGCGTGTTGGAGTGAGAATGAATGAATGAATGTGCATTGGTACAGCTCCTGATTGGTAGGCAGCACCTTGCATGGCAGCCTCTGCCATCAGTGTATGAATGTGTGCGTGTCAATGGGTGAATGTTGACATGTGGTATACAGTGCTTTAAGTGGTCCGAAGACTAGAAAGGTGTCATATAAACGCAAGTCCATTTAGCATTTATTAAAGGTTGCTTAGTATGATGACATTTTAGGATCCTTGTAGTTTAGAGAAAAAATGTTGCCAGAAGACGTCACATTGTGCTGCAGCTCTTGATCTGATTTAATGAATCCTCTTTGCAAAACCAGTTCTTCAAGGCTGTGTACTCATTCAGACCCAGTCCATGATCACTGTCCAGATGTAGACCATGAAGACTTAATGAAGGAACATTTGGTGCCTGACAGCGTGCACTCATAGATAATGGCTCTAAATATTTCACCCCTCTTAACTGAATTAAATATCAAATAGCATATTTTGGTGTAATTACTATTAGAGAATTAGTAGTTGAACAAAAATAGCATGCATAGGCATTCAATATTTTTGGGGGGATTAGTAAAGAGACGACGTAAGGAATGATGAAATGTGTTTCATACGAATTTTGATTTGCTACTCATGAAGAAAAATGATATCCAATCAGTGTTGACATTATTTAGAAGGTAGCTGTTTTTCTATCTTTCACACGGAGCCCAGAAGCAGCTCTCAGCCAATATGGAAGATCTTGAATTATGCACGATTCATAGCCTGTGAATTATTTCCCAAAGGGTACCGTCGCATATGACAGTGTGGCAGCTCTCCAGACACAAGACCACTCCGAATTGTTCAGTGCCTGCAGAGATCTCACCGGGGTTTGTGAGGGCGAAAGGAGGAGAGCGCCGCCACTGAATTGTCGCTTCCATACTGAGGCAATATCTGCTTGGAGATTGCTTTCTGAAGCTGTGAATTTATCGCCAGCTGTCAGACACGAAGATGCTGTCGTTGAGAGGGGATATTGTATTGTACGCTTGTGTGTTGTTGTGGCAGCTGTTCTCTGAGATGCTGTACAAGCACACACAACTGAGTGCCTCACTGGTTCTTGAATATCTTTGACACACATGTGACAAATGCTGTGTTAGGACTTTCCTTCACTGTTTATAGAACACTTTCCTACTCTGTGATTAGTTATCTACACAGTTACTGAGACTTCCTCTTAGTCATTCAACAGTGTGTGTTAACTCCGACTTTGTAAAGAAAGAGGGTCCTTTGCTGTCCTTCAAACGCTTATATAGTCAATTGCAAATATTATTCAGAAACTATTTATTGCTGGATTAATTGGACTGTTTTTGGTTAATCCAACCTAAATGCCATAAATTGAATTTTGCTATAAATTGTTATGATCATTGATTTGCAACATTGCCCACATTGGGACATTAAAGGGGATAGCTACATTGGTGGAAATGGTAGAGCAAATAGTCTTATTGTATCAAAGATGATGTATATCATTTAATCCATTTGATATAGAAAATCTTGATCACAGCAGCTTTGTTTTTCTGGTATTTGTTATGCCTCCGTGCTGGCGATAGGGATGATTTCGCGTTCATATGCTAATTATTACAATGTCACACAAATGTTAAATTATTAAGTGATGACATTTTGGACAGACATGGATGTAAACCTGAACTTGACAGCCACGAGGCAGCAATGCTACTTATGAGCCGAACCTAAATGCATTTTGGCTGACTATCATTTGTTCATTCATTACCAATTGCCAGAAACATACTGCATGTGGACTATACAGTCCACACGCCTCTCCATCCAGGATCTCTTTCCTCCTTTTTTTTACTTCTTCACTGTCAGTGACACACCCTATACGCAGTGCAAGCTGCTGCTTGCCATCCAGGTTTATTTTTTGGTACAAGAAATTGCAACAGTTTGCATTCTCACAGGTCATCTACCTCCAGAACGTCAGTCAGTACGAACCAGTCTGTTGAGTTTTTTTTCTGTATCTTAAGGGTGTCCTCCTTTCTGTCAAAGACTCTAAAATCTGTGTTAAGGATGTCACAAAATCAGATTTTCACAGCACGATTAGTTTTTCTCTTTTTGACAGGTGGTGTAGGGAGAGTCTGTAATCATAACTGTATATAACATGATTTAAGTAGGATTATTTACATGATATTCTCTTATTATTAACAGGTTATCTATATTTCATTTTTTACAACATGAAACATGAAACATCAATGTACTGATGATTTTCACAATAAAAGTAATACACACTTCAAGCTGTACATGATTGAACAATCTTTTCTATTGATCAAATTACATTTGTATGGAATTAAGCTCTGATGATAGCAGCAAAACTAATTATATTCTGATTCTAAAACGAATTATACTTCCATTAATCCGATGCAAATTCTTACTTTCCTTTGTACAACACAGGAACTGACTCATTCACAACTGCCAACCAGCCTATAAAATCAGTCACCTCAAAGATCCCATTAGATATTACTGTATGTTTTACAACCACTGGCGCTGTGTCAGCCACAGCCTCTCACAAGCTAACAAGCTAACAAACGGCATAAACAAGCAAAAGATTTGAACTACCCTTAACCATTCTGATGCGTCTGCTAGTTGCCGACTCCTTATCTGGGTCTGAGTGAGGTTCCTGCATGTATGGCTGATCCTCTCCGATGTTTGCTCTGACGCTAGCCATCCTGAAACGCCTTTTACATGCACACTAATATTGCACCGTTATTCTGAATATGACAATATTCCGAATTTGACATGGGTCATGTTAACAGCAAATTCCGTTTGGATATTCCTGATTAGGTTTTATTCACACTGACTTTTTCAAGCAGGTGGTTGAAGGATTGAAAGATATTAGTACAATATAAATTTGTATTCATTAGCAATGTTCACAGCTTTGTAGGATTATTGTCTTTTTCGGAATAACGGCAGAGAACCGTAATATGTGGCGCATGTAAACGTTACACTGTGCTTTTAATGTGGGAAAATAGTGTTAAACAAAATATGAATCATAGCAAAATATTCCTACATACTCTGAAATGTGTCTATAGGGGAACATTTTCATTACTGATCACTACCCATGTCCCTGGGTTGATCCTGACCCCTGACCTCCGCTGTGACGTAGCTTCCACTCTGTTTGTTATTTTTGTGATGTCATATCCTGTTTCTATATTTTTCCTTGACCACAGGAAGCAGAGCGAGCTTTGTTGCATCCCCAGGGGCGTTCTTCAATCAGATCCATCTCCAGGCTAAATCTCTGCCCGATTCAAGTTTTGTCTTTCCCTTTCTCTTGTTTTCACGCTCACTGCCGGGTCTCTCATAATGCGACCACTGTTAAGACACCATGGACCTTGTCTTTATACAGCTGCTCTCATAGTTGCTCTGCAAACACCTTGTATCAGATATAGTTCAGCAGTGGCACATTTTTACAGCCATCCCACTTCATCTTTCACAATGCTGAAGGCAATTTGTATCCAGCGGGTGTGATTGAGTGGGAGGCAGTTCTTTTTTTAATCATCAGTCATCAGTTTTATGGAAAATTCACTTTGAACGAATCAAATCAAAAACAGGCAGCAATTAGTTGTAGTTAACAGTAATGGAGAAGTTTTGAGTTGCTAATTCTGTTTTCTTCATTCTGCCTGGAGTTTGATATTTACCACAGATTTGTTCAACTGGCTGTTCGCTAAACCCCTCCCCCGAACATATACGTATATATATATATATATATATATATATATATATATATATATATATATATATATATATATATATATATATATATATATATATATATATTCCAGTCATAGCGTAGCAACTGTAACGAGACACAGCAGGTCTGTCAAACTTGAGATTTCTCCAGATGTTGAAGGGATGTGCATGGAGCTGTAGTTAGACTGAAACACAGTGTATAAAGTGGTTGGATAGTAGTTTTTCTTTTTACCTACAAAAACATCCAAGAACAAAAGTGTAAGGAATGAATGTGTTCGCCTGCTCAAAAGTAAGCTGCCAATATTAGCATGTCTGACTAACTAGCTAACTACCTGCAGATGTAACCCAGCGTCACTTCCAAGTCTGGTTGTATTTCATACAACATTGTCATGTGTGCTTACAGGCTACTTTCTAAATATATACCTACTGGTGAGGATGTTGACGTTTTGCATGTGACAAGCAACTTAATCCTCAGACCTTTTACTGGGTTCTTGTTTTAAAACATGTCAGAGAGAAACATTAGTCAGCCAGAGACTGGGGTTTCAACCAGCCTTTCAACCAGCCTATGAACTTAAATTTTGCGTCATTAGCATGCAGGAACCTCCAATTCTGCCAAGTGAAGCCAACGAGGAAGTGTCTTAAAACCTGCATTCTCTCTAATGTCCATCAGGGGGCGACTCCTCTGGTTGTATAGAAGTCTATGAGAAAGTGACTCTACTTATTAATCACCTCAGTAAACATTGTAAACATGAGTTTATGGTCTCAATCTCTAGTTTCAAGTCTTCTTCAATACAGCATGATGTACATTTAGTAAATGATGGTCCATTTAGAGTCAAACAGACCATAAAGCAATGTATGCTTTAGGGCGAGACTGCCGTAGTCCAAAATGGCGACGGCGAAATTGACGAACTCAGAACGGCAGTCCACAAACCAAAGCGGTTGGCGTCATGATGACTATGTCCACTTCTTATACACAGTCTATGGTCATTATTAATTTAGTGTATTGTAGCTAATAAATTCTGCTAGCGACAGTTGTCCTTTTTAGCTGACAAACATGACCTATATACTGGCTCAAAATCAGAAGCCGGTTTTGCCTACCTCTTTACTAAATAACAAAAGAATTTTGGGGGGTAATTTAACATTTAGTATTGTAAACTGCATAGGTACAGCAACAATGCAATAATGGGGGCTGGGCTTAGCAAACAGTCCGATGCATGGATTTTAGCAGTAGTCAGACTGGGCAGGCTTTATATTTTTATTCTAAAGCTCTTAAAGCCAGCAGACTGGATCACAAAACCATAATAACTACAATAACAGACAGATGGACATCTCTGTTTCCCCCTGTTGGATCCCATGAGTTAGTCATCCGACCAATTAGCCAGGTCCAATGCCAGGCCGACAGAGACCTCCATTTAGGGCACCACAGACAGGGAGCACAACAAATTAGACATGATCTCCGCATACAAGGCAGGGGTCCCTTTCTGTTGGACAAAGAGGAAGTGAAGAAGAAGAAGAAGAAGAGAGTCCTTGCAGGCATCCAATCCAAACTGATTCTCACAACAGTGCACCAAACATTTTTTGTCAAATCTGACTCAGTTGTCCTGGATCTTACACATTTATATATCAAGTGCTTGCACACAAGCCAGAATAAACAGAAAAGATGTTATATAATCGTCATTCAATAATGCGCACAGTACAGGCACAGTGACAACAGTGACTGTGGCCACATAGATGAAATTACATAACCCCTTAAGTTGATTATGACTTGAGTAAGTGTGTCATCTTGTTGGTTCACTTTTCCCCCTGAATCAATAGGCACAATGTGTGGTTGCCCCCCCCCCCCCCCCCCTTCTATTGAGTATGTTGCCATAGCAACCTAATCAAGGCTAAGGAGGCCATTTAAGCGTAAAAGGGTTGAAAATATCGACTGTGGGCAGCGTCAAGCTAACCAGCTAGCGACAAGACTTCAAATGCTGTTCGTCTGCTGTCTCAGGTTTGGTGTTGATGCGCTTGCAAAAGTGTTGTCAGCTTTGCTGCAAAAGAAGAGGGAAGAATCAAGGAGTCAGAGCCTGGAAAAGTTGGCTTCAGTCCGAGTAGTACAAACTCATCTGCCCCCCTCTTGGGTCGCCCTCTATCCAGCTACTGCCTGGCCGTCTGCCAGTGCCTGTCTCTGTGTTGTCTCACCTCGCCTCCCAGTGCCAGAGCATTGTCAGGAAGTTTGAGGGGAGAGGTTTTCTCCTTTTGGACGCCTCTTTGGAACCAATACACATCGCAGGCTGTTTTTAGCTCAACATTTTGATGGGTAAAAAGCCCTTATTGTCTGTCAGTCAGACTGCACTCTGAGCAGAAAAAAAGTATAAAATTTAGACAAACCGAGATGATGGGTGAATGGTGATGAATTAGGGTTTTCCTGCTGGGACCTGAAATGGGCAGATTTAGGCTTTTTTTAAATTTGAATTTCTATATTTGTGTGTGTGTCTTCATTGTTCTCTGTCTCACCTCCCAACTCCCAGAAACATCTGTACATTTGTTTTTTCTTAGTGCACCAAAGCAGCTTGAGTCTCCACAACAATGGACAGCAGCAACAACAGAGATTTACCCCCAAAAATCAGACACTCCCCCTTCACATTTATTTTGTGGTTACACATTATTCCCTTTGTGTGGTTAGCGCTCATGTTATTCTGGGGTTTCATCCCAAACCGCTTTGGTTTTTCCATTGCATATTTAGCATAACACTTTGGGTTTCCATTGAGAACTATTTGCAGTGAGTAGAGAGATGAACCAAATCAAGTAAAGTTGAATCACTGTTATGTTTATGCATCTATTGGCTCTCATTACTTGGATGCTTTTGCTCAACTAAACAAAACAGAGGCACACCCAATTATACATTAGCAACCTGTTATGCAAAGTACTCCTGGAAGTGAAAGGAAGCTTTCTACAGAGAAGAGCTCTACTTATATCCCATCTACATCGGAAATAAACAAACAACTATTTGAGCAATATGGATGAGTGGCAAGACTCTGAGATGCTGGAGCTCTTTAGGCAACTCACAAAGTCTACATTTTCAAGAGAAACTGTGCTAGTCTCATGTAGGTCTACTGTTAGGCTGTTTATATTATGCTATTTGTAAATATACCCATATAAATTACATTTTTCAGTAACTGAAACACATTTGAAAGGAACCTTTGAACAGATCTGCATCTAAAAATGCAGAGCTCAGCGGACTCGGCCCATGAATTTTGTGGGTTATTGTTTGTTATTGTTTGTTCTTAAATTTTTATAAAGTTTTCAGTGTTAGAAATGGTGGTCTCTTCATTTTCCTTTTTAAATGTTTAGTTAACTGGATTGTTAACACTTTCAAACCAACAACCCAGACATCCACAGTCGTTTTACTCGTCTTCTCCATCTGAAATTCGTTCTCTGCAGGAATTGACTTCAGCTGGACCATAAGCCCTTTTCACCCTCTGCAACAGCTGCTGTTGTAGGTTTGGGAAAGTGGGACAGCCGGGGCTAAAAAGGGCATTATCGGAGAAGTTTGGCTCATTTGTTGTGTTCTTGTGGAGTTTATTTTTTTTAGAAACCTGTAATCTTGTGTGCAGTGTATTTTAGGACAGCCGGTCATCTAGTGCATGCTTCCTTGTGAAAGAGAGCAGAGTGGTTATTTTGGTTGGACAAATGTGAAAAAGACGTATCCTTTGGGTGCCCCAGTTACCTGGGATCAATACATCCCTTGATTATGGATTTTTGTTTTTGCATGTTGTACTCGGGCTGGGAGATGTGGCTAGAATGCACATCCCATTTACGATTTTAATCTATTTTCTTTTCTTAAAAACAAACTATGTCGACAAAAGACAATGGAATGGACTTCACTTATTAAAAAAATGAATAAAATATGCCCGAAAATAAATTATTGAATCCCCAAAGAAAGAAAATAATTTTATATTTTATTTTGACAGCTACAATCCCAGACATTTTTTCCACTGAATCAGGTGGCACACAGCAGGAAAGCTGTTTAAGTGTGCCAACCTGTTGGTTGGTTTAGTTCCGTTGCAGTTCATGTACTAATACTATATGTATTGATGTAAAAAGAATGGTCTGGAGTAGCTGCTTCAAATGAAGGACGCATGCAGATTAGACTGCTGTAATGTTGGACCATTATATAACTGAATGATTGCCATTATTTGACACACTGCCTCATAGAAAGGATTTCTAATGACTTTGAGTTCATACTGAGTTGATCACAGCTGGCTAATTGTTGCTACCTTTGTATACAGTCTACGGTTGCTACTCACCTCACATACCTGCACCCACACAACTGCATAGACACACACACAACCAGCAGTCACTGATTCTGTGGATTAAAGTGGTCCGTGTACCCGTGCGTATGTGTATGAGCAGCACAGCCTGGAAGCTCATCAATGGCTGTGAGATTTCGCCAAATGTTACTATGGTAACTGCAGTGAAATCTCTTCATAAGAGAGTGAATTGTCCACGTGTAGGATGAAATAGGATGAAGAGTATGGAAATGAGGCACAGGCAAGGTGGAAGAGTTTATGAATGGGATCAAATGGAGTGAGAGGGATGGATTGAGGACAGCCGAAGACGGGAACAGATGAAATGTGCTGGAGGGAATTAAAACCAACATCCAGCTCCATGTCTCTCTCACTGCTTCAGTCTCCTCTCCTCTCTCCTATCAGCACATGAGAGCCGTCTCATAACCGGATTCATGCACAGCATTAACATTGTCACAGTTCTCACAGCCTTTCATCGTGGAGAGCCTTTGTGTTATACATAGACATTGTTTTATGTCCACAGAGGTGTTTGTGTGTGTGCATGTGTGTGACGTGTTTAGGTTCTTATAAACTGAATGTGAATCCGAGCCATGGAACCAGTTCTTGCCGGGCTCTATTTGAATCTGAATCATCATCATCATCATCCGCTTCTGTTCGCACGCCCAATTTGAATGACAATCAGCGTCCAAATGTCTCTGCAGCTGGCTTCAAGAGAGGAAACACGAGTGGATGAGAGACGGGAGCAGTGGAAGCTTCTACCCCGCTTCAATCAAACTATAGTGCATCAAACGTCGGCCCAAATATGTTGCACAGCCAAGTTGGTCCTACCTTTTTCTCAGCTATAGCTGCAAGAAACTGGTCCGACATTATGAACATGTAGTCATACAAACTCCTTTTTTATAACTCCATGTAGTTTTTCAGTCTGAACCCTTGAGGTCTCTTGATTTTCTCCTTTGCAGCACTTTTGGTTTAGTGCTAATTAGTAAATGTTAATTAGGGATGGGTTATGGTTTCGTAAATTCTCCAATAGTCATTCAATTATAAACGATTGTATAGTTAATGGAACTATCATAACAAATAAATATATTCCACCGTCACAGGCATGGCCTGGTAGTAAGGTTCTTGTTAGGCGACAGTGAAACAGTTTCGCTCGTGCTGAGCTGAGCAAAGCTACGTAAATGTTTAGATCCACCACGCCTCGCCCAGCAGTGACAAAGCAGCCCGCCAACGCCATCTGGCATCGTGAACAGCAGCCCTGAGAGGTACAGAAGCATTTTCTGTCACTCACCAGTGCCTACTCATTTTAGAGTCAGCTGTCAAATATATAGTACAGTACATAGGCAAACACACACACACACACACGCACACACATCTTAACATTTCGGTCCGTGTTGATGCCTTCCTTTGACTACATGTATCCCCTTACCATCTAACTATCATGAAACAAACCAAGTCTGACAAAAAAAAAGTAAATCCATGTCATCAGACAAATGGGTTGGCAGTTGGCTGAGCTTGTCATCAGGAGCGGCAGAGTGGTTTCATTGCTGTGCGTGTGTGTGTGCGTGCGTGTGTGTGTGTGTGTGTGTGTGTGTGTGTGTGTGTGTGTGTGTGTGTGTGTGTGCGTGTGTGTGTGTGCAGACTGGAAATGGAGTGTAACATAACAGGTGAGCGGGTCAGGAATTACGGCTTCATGAGTGAGTGAGTGAGTTTGTGTGTGTTGTAGCAGAGGACAGGGTCATGGTCACGGATTCCATTAGTGAAGAGCCAGTTGTCATCACGTTGCTGCAACAGCACCTTAAACAGCAGTCAGTGCGGTAAATGGTGTAAAGTCAACCCTGCAGTTGTTGCGTTTCACCTTCCATCATAGGATAGAGGACTGGTTGTGCCCAAAGAAAACTAGGGATGCACCAATAGCATTATTATCGCAATTTGGACTGACAAAACAAGATATTTAAAGACGTCACGTTGGACTTTGAGAACTGGGACGGCCATTTGTCGCTATTTTCTGATGCATTCTGTTAAATCTTTTGACCAATCTGTTGCTGCATTCAAAAGTTTCACAGCTAAATTCCTGTCAATTTGAAAGATGTTAGTGTACAAATTATTATTTTAATAATAAATAAGAATTCAATAAATTTATATTTATGTATTCATTTGATATATTTAGTTTTAAAAAGTCAAGAAAGGAATGTGTAAGTCAAGCTTGATGTTGCCTTACACTTGAAAGAATGATCCCAGTCTCTTCCACACAGTGAGGCATACAGTTTATTATCCCCTCGAGATGAGTTGTCATAACTTAGATGGTGTCCAGCAGGGGGCGACTCCTCTGATTGTATAGAGGTCTATGAAAAAATGACTCTACTTCTCTCTTGATTTATTCCCTCAGTAAATATTGTAAACATGAGTTTATGGTCTCAATCTGTAGTTTCAAGTCTTCTTCAATACAGCATGATGTTCATTTAGTAAATTATGGTCCATCTAGAGTCAAATAGACCATAAAGCAGGGGATGCTTTAGAGCGGGGCTTACTGCGATTGACAGGTTGCTACCACGGAGTTGTCCGTGTTTTCGTTTTAGAACTTGAACCCTTTCAGTGTTTTCATTTCATCAAAGTTCATTTTAACATTTTGGTAGATGAAAAATGTTTTATTCAGCGGTCGGTTGTGCTTAGCTCCACCTCCTTGCGCCACTTCTGGTTGCAAAAAAACAAGATGGCGACAGCCAATAACCAACATGGCGACGGCCGAATTCCAAACTTGAGGCTTCAAAGCGGCCATATACCAAACTAATGGGTGATTTCCCTTAACCCTTTCTTATATACAGTCAATGGATTTACTTCAGGGTTGCAGTAAACATCTTCTCATGTGTATTTTTTATCTGGGTTTACTTCCACATGGCATTGAGAGAATCTGTTTTCCCTTCTGTTACTCTGGTTTGCTGTCTCCAGGTTATCTCTTTTTTATTGATATACGTGCAGCGTTTTCAATTTTGCCACCTACTCCTGTGTTCTCTCCTCTTGCCCACGTTTTTCAATATGCTGCTGTTGAAATGCTAGGCTCTGTTTTTTCTGCTGTGCTCAGTGTGGCTGTGCAAACACAGGATAGAGGTAAAAAAAAAAAAGGAGTGTCAAACATAATTCACATTTATTTGTGTGCCACTAAAGCAATTGCTCCCCTCTATTATGATTCTGACACCAGAGCCATCTTCATCCTCATGTTTGCCAAAGAGCATTAACTGCCTCGTTAGTTATTTTACAGTCTTTTAGGGCACTCAAGCTTTTCCATCAGACTCTGAGAGTGGATAATTCAACACTCTGATAAGTTATCGCTTCTCAAATATCACTGCTTACACTGTGGAATTTCTACACTGTGGAAGCCTTGGTTGAGCCTTGAGTGCAGGAAGCCTTGATGTTGGTAAAATGTCCGTGTTGTAACTAGTTTTCTCATTTCCCAAAGAGAAACTTTCAGAAGTTGTTTCATTTCCTACAGCGCAGTTGTATTCAAGGACCTTTGGTTTTCAGAACACAAGTGACTCACATCCAGAGACTTTTCAGAGTGAAGGCTGCATCAAGGCGGTGATACTGGACACATACAAGATAAAGTATGTTAGGGAAATACCTGCATGTGCTGAGGTCATTTCAAACGTGTGCTTCTTATCATTGTTCAATTTTGATTACATAAAGGCTTATGATAACACCTGCTAAAATATGAGCATGTACATACTGACATGCACACAGAAAGAGCATGCTTACTGTATTGAGGGCACAATCTCACTGAGACCAGGAGCAGGCACTTCCTGTTTGTGTCACCAAAAGGCCAGATATGAAGCAGACACTCGGAGCGCTTCCACTGTGGCTCTCGTCACTTTTTGTCTGTCTGTCTCTATTTCCCTGTCTAACTCTGACACTCCATATGATTTAACTATGAAATATTATGTCATCCTGTTATTGTTTACAATAAACAAAATGGTTTTTTTTATTTCATTGAGCAACTTCATTTCAAAATGTGTTATTTCAAACTTTACGTTACCATTTCTCTCACCGACCAGCTGGTCACTAATTCAGTCTGAAGCAGCAGCCAATCAGTTAACTGGTTCTGTCCTGTTTCTGTTGATTAATGAAGACGTTGTGATGGAGAGTGGCTTCATGAATGGGGGGAGGGGGGTTACATGGATATCAGGCTTTACTGGTGACTTCTAGAACCATAGATGTAAAAAGAAGATAAGATTAACGTGATCTGAATAAACCTTTAGCGCAGTGATTTTAACTAACTAGAACAATAGATCTGTGAAACATTTAATAGGTTCTGGTCAAACAGGTGAATGCAGTAAACGCAATGTCTTTTCATTGAGGTGTTTTATTACATGAACATTGAAATCGACTGCAATCATGGATTATAAAGCTTTATTCTGTTCATAAAAGATCTACACGACAAACACCGATACGCAAGTTCCAGGAAGAGAGTTAAGAAATTGTGTGACGTGATGAGTCTGAATGTTGATTGTTGAGAGGCTGAGCTTCAATATCATTTGGCTGCACTGCCTTCCTTCCAATGAAGTTAAACTCAGTTCAGTGTGTGTGTGTGTGTGTGTGTGTGTGTAGAGATTTTATAGACCAATTAAAGCCATGCTGGGTTTATGCCGTTGTGTGTACTTGGAGTACACACTGCTGTTTTCCATGGAAAGTTCCAATAGTTTGTAAAAAGGGAGGGATTTTAGTCCTGATAAGCATAACGTCTGGAAAAGGAATGGGTAAAGCCACTTGAGGACGCAGCAGCAGAGGTTATTTCACTGAAGCGTGCATCGGATTCCAACACCCCATAGTGGAACCAATTACTGAACTTTCAAAGTAAAGGAGAATTTAATAGGCATAATATAACGCAAAACATGCTTTTTAAAGGACCGACTGCTATTGAGTTCTTACCACAGAATGAATGAAATGATATCAGGGCCAACATTTACTGCTGGGAATCATGGAGAGAGGCTCAGCACACATGTTTGTGATCTCATTTTTCAGAAATATTGTATGACGACAACAACATAAAGCACTTTTCCAACCATGAGTTTCGATCAGCTGTCACTGCAACTCTCTATGCGTGCAAAACTGACCGCTTAAGCATGGCTCGTTGAGCCTGACAAACCTTTGCACCGTTCATCTTGCATTAAAACTGTTGAGAAATGAATGAATATCCAGGACTCTCACCGGATACGTGCTCCTTTTTTACAATTTTTTATTTTTTTCGTATGGCACAAACGTTGTTCTTGTTTTTTTTCATCACTCTGAAACATAGCTATAGAATATAATGAGGCTGAATCCCATTCAGCCAGTAATTATTGTATCAAAGATCTATACATTTAAATCATGTGTGTGATTAGCAGGTTTTCTTCTACTCATCTCTGTCCATTTGCTGTGACCCAAGAAATCAATAGAGCACTACTTATATTGCACCGTAACTTGTGTTTATTCGATCCTAAAAAAATCCTTCCTCTGTCTCCCAGCTGTGAGCCGAGTGACCGACCGGACCGACAGACATGGGGAAGCAGAACAGCAAGCTCCGCCCTGAGGTGATGCAGGACCTCCTGGAGAGCACCGACTTCACCGAGCACGAGATCCAGGAGTGGTACAAGGGCTTCCTGAGGGACTGCCCCAGCGGGAACCTCTCCATGGAGGAGTTCAAGAAGATCTACGGTAACTTCTTCCCCTACGGAGACGCCTCCAAGTTTGCCGAGCACGTCTTCCGCACGTTTGATGCCAACGGCGACGGCACAATAGACTTTCGGGAGTTCATCATCGCGCTGAGCGTGACGTCGCGTGGTAAGCTGGAGCAGAAGTTGAAATGGGCATTCAGCATGTACGACCTGGACGGAAACGGGTACATCAGCAAAGCTGAGATGCTGGAGATTGTGCAGGTGAGTGTGCATGGAAGGACACAGACGCCGCATACACACAAACTGTAACATTAGCCAGGTCAGTGACTGTTAAACATTTACATTAGCCATGCGGCCACTGTATCCATAACACACTCTTTATGAGACCAGGAAAACCAGTGCTGGCCCTTTAAGAACAGGAGGAATCTCTCACAGATACGGAGCTGGATGTTTCCTCCGCACTTGATTTCTGAGACCTTCATTTAATGCCAGCATTGAAATGTCAGTGTACTTAAAAGCATTTAGATATTAAGATTAATTGAATGAAAGCAGTTTTGGAAACAGTCATTAGCTTGACTCCCTCTTAAATGTGGCTTTTAACTGGAAAGAAAAATAATAGATTTTCCATCTGATCTTCACCTTTTTACTTCCACAAATGGAACTAAATCTTAGCCTAATGATTGTCTTTTAAAACACCTAGTGTATATGCTCCTCGGTTTTCTTTTGTTGTTTTCCAAAGGTTAGCTTGTACTCTGTATTAACCTGTTTTGTAAAGCCTACTTGGTTTCTTTTATAGTTGCCAAAAGCAGCCTCAAGCTGGAAACACGAGGAAGGACGTTTTGTATTAAATCCCTGTCAGAGTTAAAAGCCCTGCATGCTAACCTGTTGTTATTCATTAAGGTAATGAAGGTGAATGTCAACTGAGCCCCTTTGGGCTTTCAAACATTCTAACCAACATCCAGTTTCCAGGAGGAAAGAAACTGACATAAGCAATTTGAGAAAGCCTGCTCATTTTGAAATGAGATTTCTAGTTTATTTTTAGATAAACAGGATTGAATCACATTTTTCTGTTTCTGTGGAATGTATAGCAGTTGTACTTTATGTTTACAGTATAAGATAAGATAACCTTTATTGGTGCCGCAGCAGGGAAATTTTCTTTTTTGTTTAAGAATTGGGGGATAAAATCTGGGTCGTGCAGCAGGGCCCAGTGCACCTTTTAAAAAAAAATATATATATATATATATATATATATTAATTTAAAAAGAGAGTGACAAGAGAAGGGGGGGAGCACGAGTGGTATTTCCTGCAGAAGAGCTTCTCATGTAAACAGGCCATTACAGTTGCACACGTCCACATTTGTATAACAGCAGCTATTCGTTCCCTTCAGTTTCACCTTGTTTCACTTCCTGTTGAGCAGATTATTTAATGTTGCTTTTAGAGGCGATATCTCTTTTGCCACCCCAGAAACAGTAACGGCTCGGTGAGGCAACATTACCAGGTGTACCAGGAGGGGGCCACTTAAGTTCCCCCAGGAATTGTTGTGGGCTCCAACAACCACCAGGCGGCACCTGGGAGCAAGGCGGAGCCTGTGAAAACCGTCTTTGGAATCCCTACTGACTGTGCTTGTTAGCCGTAGTATAATATCTTGCACTGCAGAATATTAGACAGAACAGAGGAGGTACGGCACCACAACGCCTACTGCCAATGGATGCCCAGAAACGTGCAGTAACATGAGCCGTAGGAACTTACGGCAAGACAGGGACAGGCCAACTGCAGTGTTTTAAAACAGCACTTTCAAAATGCAAAGATTTTTTAAGCAGAAGAACTAATCATTTGATGTACACAGAGCGTGATTAAGTATATCGAGTCTCTTTGGGCAACAATTATCGCAGTAACTTCTTTTTTACCGTCGATGTGCCATGTTTAACGTCACAAACATCTGCAGCTTATGGTAGAAGGTCTATACATGGTCTATACAGTTTAGTTTAACAAGCCAACTTTTTATGGTAGCCACGGCCAATCCCAGCAAATATGAATCTACAATGCCTCACATTTACCCACGTATCATAGTACCGAGGTTAAATTGTCCTCCCCACCTCAAGACCGCAGTGATTCAGACTTCAGCCTGTCACCAGATGACACAAACCCTCGGCCCACTTTGCATTAAAAGGTGCTGCTGTTCCCAAGCACGGGCAGATAAAAAAAAAGCAATGCCTCAAAGACTCATGTCTGGCTGTGTGCAGGGCTCAACAGTTAAAGTGAAGAAACGGTGTTGAAAAGTTGGTATTTCGGCTTTAATGAGGGCTTTAATTTGTATTTATTTGTGCAATAATTAACCGCAGTTTAGTAAGGACTCAGAAATGTTGTGCACTTCCATCATGCATACAAAAAGCGGTATTGTTGATTTGAGTTTGTTTGTGGCTTTTGAAATGCAGAAGCAGGAGCTTTGTTGTGTTTTTACTCATTAGATTAGACAGTGGCATTCATCATGGCTGAAGTGCAGTTTTAGACAGCCCAGGGCCGTCTCGCTGTCTCTCTCTTTGTCTCAGACACACAGAAGCACATCTACTCCCCCTCTGCATTTAGCTGGCTGACTCTCCCGGTTCAAAGCCACCCACCTCTGCAGAGAGAAAGCAGGCTTAAGAGAAAAGTTTTCAGGTAGCGCTGACTTTTGCAAAGTGACTGCTGGAGTTAAAATGATGCCTGAGCTCAGAGTCTTTGAGTAAAGTCCGCAGCTTAGTGTGATCACAGTATCTGCTTTCAGCGATGTCAGAGGTAACACTGGCAGGTGGATCTCATGAAGCTGGGTCTGGGTTGGTACGTCTGGGTACCAGAAGCCCAGACATACCAACGTCATCCCCCTAAAGCCAACGTAATATTCACAAGCTTTAGTGTTGCTAATGATGTAGCACACGTTCAGTTGAGGTTTAGGGAAGTGAGAACCAAGTGGTCAGTGGACTTTCTGGTTCCATTTTGTTGACCTTTATGCTAATGTTAACACAGTATTAGCATGGAAACGTCAGTCAATGTCTCCACCACTTTGGCTCAGACTGAAATGTCTTAACAACTGTTCCCAGGAAATCTGTACAGACATGCATGCTCCCCAGAGGATGAACCATACTGACATTTGTGGTTTTGAGTCAAATGTCTCGCCGACTCTTGGGTCGATGTTATGATTCCTATGATCAACAAAATTGCCAAATCAATCTCATAATATTCAGGTCAATGCTTTGGTGACATAACACCTTTAAAATGAATGACATTGCTATCCGCCTCAGCGGCACTTTGTGTTCAGTGATAGTTAGCAAATGTTAGCATGCTAACACAATAAACTAATATGGTAAACATTATTTGCTGAATATCTCTTCGTTAGTATTGTCGTTGTGATTAGATTCTTTAACATTCATCTCAAAGCATCACTGCGCCTACAACAGTCTCACAGAGCCGCTAGCATAGCTGTGGACGCTTAAGGCCAGTTGCTAGTGTCCATATCTGCTTTGCCGTCAGGCTAAGCCATTTTCTTTGTTTGATTTTTACTTATTCAATTGCCAATTAAAACAACATTTTTGTCAATTGCAAATGCTTTACCAAAGACCCCCCCCCCCCCCCCTCGCAGTGGTCTCCATGTCTTCTACTCACAAACCTCCATTTGCCATTGTGACTGGGAGCTGCGGCTCACTCCAGCTAGCTAATGGTCTCTCCTGCAGAGAGTATGTAAATGCTGGTGATGCTCATAATTAGCCTTGCTGTGGGAGTAATTGAATGAGATGGATGGCAGCCAGCCCAGCTCATCTTCTTCAGATAACGACAGAATCTGAACTCTGGGAGAAAGATGAAATTGTCTAATCCACTCACCAATAGTTGATATCTAACCTCTGTCTACCTTTTTATCTGAAACGCGGCGCTATCAGCTGAGCAGACGGGCTCACGGGGAAGTTCATTGTCTCCATTGACAAAAAAGAGGAGGGAGAGAGCATTCACACAGGTAATTTAGTGAGACGGAGCAGAGTAGCAGGTTAGATGAATTGATCACTGCTCAGGAGGATAAAGTCGCCATGGGAAACTTATTCATCTTTTGGGTGAGGGTGAGGTGAGACACTGTGCATGTTGTGTATGGCTGCTGTTTACTGCAGGGCCACTTAAACTGTGCTCAGCTGGCATTTTATACTTCTATATTTTAAACATTTATAGTTCTTTCTTTTTTTATTTTCTCTTGTTTATTATTATGCATCAAAACATTACATTACATTACATTACATTACAGTCATTTAGCAGACGCTTTTATCCAAAGCGACTTACAATAAGTGCATCAACATTCGTAATCAAAAGAACTACTAGTCACCAGAAGTCATAAGTACATTTCCTTTTCCAAACAAGCATCTAAGAGCATGAAGCAGAGCATAACTCAGAGCCAAAGTACAGTGCAGAAACAAGAAAAACAGTTAGTGCTATAAGTAATACGAATACAATAAATGCAACAAGCTAGTATGAAAACAATAAGTGCTAAGTGGAAGGCTCAGGGTAGCACTTCCTGAAGAGGTGGGTTTTCAGCCTGCGCCGAAAGATGGGCAGCAACTCTGCTGTCCTGACGTCAGTGGGAAGTTCATTCCACCACTGTGGGGCCAGGACAGAAAACAGCCGTGACCGGGTCGATCGGCCGCCAGGACCTCTGAGCGACGGGGCAACCAATCGCCCCGAGGCAGCAGAGCGGAGTGGTCGGGCGGGGGTGTAAGGCTTGACCATGGCCTGGAGATAGGAAGGAGCTGTTCCTTTCACTGCCCTGTAGGCTAGCACCAGAGTCTTAAACTGGATGCGAGCTCTTACAGGGAGCCAGTGTAGAGAACGGAGAAAGGAAGTTGTGTGGGAGAACTTGGGGCGATTGAACACCAGGCGAGCTGCGGCTTTCTGGACAAGCTCCAGAGGTCTGATGGCCGACGCCGGGGTTCCGGCGAGTAGAGAGTTGCAGTAGTCCAGGCGGGAGATGACAAGAGCCTGGATGAGAACCTGCGCCGTCTCGTCAGTCAGGAAGGGACGAATTCTCCTGATGTTGTAGAGCAGGAATCTGCAGGAGCGTGTAACGGATGAAATGTTTGCCGAGAATGACAGTTGGTCATCCAGGGTCACACCCAGGTTCCTCGCAGTCCGAGTCGGCGTCACCATGGTATCTTCAATGGTGATGGACAGGTCCCGGTGCGGGCAACCCTTCCCCGGGAGGAACAGTAGCTCAGTTTTGTCTAGGTTGAGCTTGAGGTGGTGTGTCGTCATCCACTTCGAGATGTCAGCCAAACACGCAGCGATGCGCGTCTCCACTTGGGTGTCACCGGGGGGAAATGACAAGACCAGCTGGGTGTCATCGGCATAACAATGGTAGGAGAAGTCATGCGAGCGAATGACAGAACCCAGAGATGTTGTGTAGAGCGAGAAGAGAAGGGGGCCCAGAACTGACCCTTGCGGAACCCCCGTAGTCAGCATGCATGGTTCCGACACGGCCCCCCTCCATGTCACCTGGTAGGATCGACCTGTCAGGTAGGATGCAAACACGGAGAGTGCAGAGCCTGAGACGCCCATCCCCTCGAGGAATGAGAGGAGGATTTGATGGTTCAACAAACATCAAGACAAATTCCTTGAAACCTGACTGATTGTGACAAGTGGACCTCCATCACTCCCTTCCTGTCTCTTAAAAGGCCAGTGTGTAGCATTTCAATCAGCAGAATTGGAAAATAATATTAATAACTAGGCTTTTTTTTGTGTAAACTCACCTGAGACTTAAGATCTAACATGTTTTCGTTAGATTAGAATGAGCCCTTCATATCTACATTGGTTGTGGATCCTCTTCACGGAGATCAGACATGTTTCTACAGGAGCCCAGAACGGACAAACCAAACAGTGGCTCTAGGGAGAGCCCTTTGCGTTTTTACGTTACTTAAAGGCCACTGTAGTTCTCCGTCACACAGTGGTACTGCTAGCCCCCGTCTGACTTCCGCCGCTCCTCAAGTAGCTTCACTGTGCGGCCCATATTACTGCAGTCTTGGAAAGGGAGGAGTGGGAGTGGACGGTATTAGGTTGGTTGCAATCTGCACCCACACTATATGCCACCAGATCCTACTCACTTTCCCTTTAAACTCTGCCTCTCTGTGTATCACTTGATGTGGTTAAAGTGTAGAGAGAAGGTGATAACATTTATGGGATGATACTTTCCTACTCACTCTCATTTGAAAAGTGGCCACGTAATAGTGCTGGCTTAGTAGCTGAGTTCTTTCTCTCTCTGTCCTCACTTCACTGTGCTCCAGGCTGCCTCTTGTTCCGCAGGAGGCGAGGCTCCCCTGCTGACGACGGTTTGAAAGAAGAAGTTTTCTCTCCTTGTGGCATTCGGGTCATAGAATGGATTAGACCTCTGAAACTTGATGAAGTCCGTCTACAACGTAGAAAATACATATGCGCAAATGAAGGACGTGCAGGCGGTTTTCGTGGTTAAATTTGTGAGAGAAGTAAAGAGAATCCATAGCAGGAGGTAAGAGGGGAGACGGACAATGAGCCAGGCAGCTACACCAACCAATTAAGAGAAAGGTTGAAGTCTGTGGACACAGGGGAAGAAGGGATCACAACTTAATAACACTGGCTTTACTTCTAGTGCAGGAGAGATACTCTGCCTGATATTTAAACCGCCACAGATATGCTGTCTAAGACTGGTGTTATTATTTGATTCTCTGTCAACAAATCCCATGAGAAGTGTGTTAGTCCATTCCTTCATACTCTCTGACTTCCTTATACTGTCTGTGACACCCAGGCCCATTGGTTCCTACTGAAGACATGAATTTTTAATAAAAAAGTCAAATATATAGTTGAAGTCTCGTTCATTTTAGCGACGGTTGCTCAAACAGGAGGAAGTAGTGTATTTGTTGGGGATGTGGTTTTCATGAAAATGACCCCCAATTTCTTTTTTCCCGTATTTGTATTTACTCTTCTTTAGGCTAGAAATAAATAATTCAGCTCTCTTTTTTCTAGTTATTTATGTGTCCACTCCTACAATCAATGTCACAATGTTAAATGAATATGTATTAATAGACTAATAGAATACTCAATTATCTGTCCACTATAGTGAGCACCATCTCACATCTGATGCTCTAGTGAGTACTGGTGGCAGCAGGACGGTGTATGTGGGATTACTATTAGTGTGTGTGTGTGTGTGTGTGTGTGTGTGTGTGTGTGTGTGTGTGTGTGTGTGTGTGTGTGTGTGTGTTTTCATTAATGAAAGAACATGTCAGCCAGTGCAACAGTGTGACTCACTGGTGTGTTTTTAATGGTTTGTGGACGACAATGCAGCGCTATGGCACAGAGGCACAGGAGCGTCTCTCTTTGGTGGGAGCTGTCGGGAATATTGAGAGGGCTTTAAGCTCCAGATCGCTTCACTTCTTATTGGTTGCTTGTAATTTGGGGATTTAGAAATTTAATCTCATTCCACTGCGTTGCTCTGGATTAGACCAACAGCTAAATCCCCAATATGTTTAATTGGCTAAATGTACTAAACGCTCCCAGCAGTTTGAAGGGTTTTGATTAATAACAGAGCCAGCTCAGAACTGAAATGAAGACGTATATTAACCGCGGCTGCTGCTGGTTCCTCAGCTCCGCGTCGACCCAGGAGCCGAGCGGCCCGGCTACTGTGTAACAGGAGGCATAACCGGCACCTATTTAAAGCTCCCGCTGCACTGTAATCACAATCAGCCCTCCTCTGTTCACATGTCAGATCTCATTCCCCTCAAATCCGCCTCCTTATTAGAGACAGAGAGAGTGGGCTGCGATTTCACTGTTTACTGCCAAACACACTGCGATGCTCCAGAGAGCAGGGGAGACACAACACTGGTAAATAGTGTGTGAGGGATTGTGTATGTGCGTCTCCACCACACCTAAACCACCAAAATCTAGTCTTTGTGGTCTGATAGGGAGGCACCTATCAGATACGAGGGGCCGGCATCAGTGCTGTGACCGATCCATGTTAGATGCAGTTTCTTTCTTCAACAGCATAGACTTCAGTTCTTCAGGTATCAGTCACATTCATCAAGTCGTAGTCGGCAGTCGGCTCAGTTTTTAGTGCTTGAGTGATCCCTGACCTCATAAAACAGAAATGATCCAGATGAAACCCATAAAATAGAGCTTAGGTTTTAAGTTCAAGATGTGTAATATCACTCCGGTTATACAAGTACAATCTTGGGAAATCATTTTAGCTGGGAGGCTCAAAAACAGAAAATATACTAAGACAGTACTCAGCATCAGTACTCTACGTCGACAGATATTTGTTGTTGGGAGAAATTGTTGGATCAGTGCATCCTTAGTCTGGACCTGATCCAGTCATAGTTTGCATACAAGTAATCTTTATAAACGGATATCTGCGTGTGAAAAAAATGGGATGAGAGTTTGGAACCAGAAGTGTTCTGGTTTCCGCTTGTAGTCCGAGTAGTATTGCCCGATCACGTTTGAGCAGGTAAACGAGAGGATCGTCTGGTAATGATTTAGCTTTTTTATTAGCTGAAAAATAAACTGGCTGCTTGTGAAACAATCCACTCATAGACGTCGTCTCTCCAGCTCCAGTCTCCCGTCTCAAATTGCTTATTGGACTGGAAACAATGACTGGCACAGGGAAGAGGAAGTCTTGGCCCAGATATCCGCTATCTGGATGTCCTCTGGCTACACAGGAACCCCACAAATACTGGCCGTTGCCCCTAGAGGCTAAATAGCAGTCAGACCGATAGCCGATGTGTTCCGAGATTGGCATACAAGCACTGTAATGAGAGCAGCACACTAAGAGAGGATCTGAGAGGCATGGCTGTTTAAACTGTTCCATTTTTCATAAAGGCAGCGTTTAGAAATCTACCTTAAAAATCTTCATACGGCTGTTATCTATTGAGAGTCTAATACTTGAGCCAATGTGCTTCATAGTTCACTGTGTGGGTAAGGTTTGATCAGATTTGGCTAAATCAGGACAACTGAGACCACTTGAAAACATTTGGTAGAGCACAGACGAGATAAAATACAGAACCTCTCGTATGTGAAATCACAACTGTTCTAACTGTGGAGGAACAGTGTGCTCCTTTATGACTACCATTGCTGAGTAAGAAGTTGATTGAGGAAGTAGGTTTTCAGGGCCTTTAAAACGATCCATCTAAAGAAGTCTTGATTATCAGCTGTTAGAAGCTCTTCACAGAAGCAAAGAGTTTCTAAAGAATGACTTTAAAGATGAAACGGTACGTGTGAATCTCCCTCCGTAGACCTCAGTGAGGTTCATCCACTATAGTGATGAGTTCAAGTTACAACATTCAAATGTAGAAAATGACATCTGTGGCTACAATCAGTCAGATAGACGCTACAGAGATCCACGGATCAGTCGATGAAAGGAGCTCCCTTGTATCCCCTCTGTAGGCGATCTATAAGATGGTGTCCTCTGTGATGAAGATGCCCGAGGACGAGTCGACACCCGAGAAGAGGACGGAGAAGATCTTCCGGCAGATGGACACCAACAGAGACGGTAGGCTCAGCGCACCCGCTGCGGTTTCAGGGGGGGGGGGTCAATGATAAAGAACTGACTTCAACTCCATTCTGACTCAAGAAAACTGTTGTGTGCACCTGCTGTAACTCCAAAACATCAAGCTGGGCTGAAAACAACAGCAGGTATTGAAGATGCTTTGATCAATACAAAGCTTTTTAAATTCCCTTTTTGCGGCTTGTACCAAAGCACCAATATTATAATAAAGGAAAATGATATAATTTGGTCTGTTGAACGGTTGATTTATTGGATTTAGTGAAATGCTACACAGCACGCATTTTAGTTGCAAATGTATTGAACAGCTTGTCACTGCCACCTGGTTAGCTGTCGTCATTGTCACCGGTTTGTCCGTCGCAGAGCCACTTGTAGAGCCCTCCAGCCTGAAGCAGCAGTCCATTGACAGCAGAGCTCACGCACCACCAGCAGTATTAGTCATACGCAGATGTACTGCAGACACTCAGAGAGCCCATTCATACAGCTACAACACTCCAGTGCTGATCCTGAAATGGGAGGAATGACAGAGAGAGATGGACAGCGAGGGGGTGAAGAATTAGTAGTGTGTTGGGAAGGAGGAGGAGGAGAGAGAGATGGGGGAGGAGAGAGGAGGAGGAGAGAGAGAGAGAGAGAGAGCGAGAAAGAGAAAGGGGGAGAGAGAGAGAGGAGGAACTGGGAGAAAAGTGACAGCAGACCCAGTCTTTTCGGGGTGAGAGAGAGGAGCAGCCTCAACACTGCCACTCGTTGGCGAAAAGTGGAACATGCACCGATAGAGGTTGTGAGAACAATCATCTGTTATTATTTCACTAAAGTTCTTTCAGAACCTTTAAACCTTTGGGGTTGTGTGTTGCAGGTAAGCTGTCTCTGGAGGAGTTCATCAAAGGGGCAAAGAGCGACCCCTCCATCGTCCGCCTGTTGCAGTGCGACCCTAGCAGCGCCGGACAGTTCTAATACCTGAGGGCTTCAACACAATCTGTAAGGCTTCACACTCGCCATCTTCACACTTCTTCTGTCTTTTCTTTGCTCTTTTTGAAAACCTGCAAAGTGTAACACAGTTCAGCGAGGTGAGAGTTACTGAGAGTCCTCTGGTGTGTTCCAGGACGGAGGGAAGCTATTCAGAGGCTGCGTGCACCGCAGCATGTGGGAGAGGTCATCCACGATGTCACTGGCTTTGTGACTATTTGTAGTTCATGGACGGACATGAGAGACTTTGTAGGAGGTGGCCTCTTATTTTGGAGCAGTTGCTGACGCAGCTTCTTATTTTTGAAAAGCCCCCGTGTGTAGGATTTTGGCAATGCTGTCTTTGGCAGTCTTGTAAAGAACCTCAGCATTGTCTTAAAATCTAAACTCTTCACTAAAGATGAAAACATGAATGTGTGTTTTGTTTATGAGACTTTTAGAGGTTTGCTGTCTCGTGAAGTCAACAATCATTTCTTTAGTTTATCGCCTCGAAGCTCCAGAAGGAACGTCACCTCTTACTCTGTAGGCATGTTGACGATCCATCAGTGGCTGATCTCAATAGAGAGGTTTCATGAGGGGAGTTAGGAAAACCCTGATCTAAGAAGTCTGTTTCTAATCTTGTTACTGTGAGACTACCTCGTGGTGTTAGCATCATTAGAAAGATGAGAGAGGTTTATGAGTCATAAAGCTAAAGGTAGTTGTATTCAGTATATTAGTCTCCTAATATATTAGTCAGCCTTTTTCTCAGGCTGCAGCTGCATAACTGCTCTCCATAAGTGAAGCCAAAACATCTGTATCGCCCCCTGGTGGCCGGCTGGTAGTTTAGGAAGCGCTTGATTCGATGTGCAGTTTCTATGAGTGAAGCATTTTAAAACGTAGTCGATCGTTTTCATTTAATTGTGGGAAGCTCAAATCATCATTGCGTTAAATATTTGATCAGTTGTGCAGACACATCAATGCCATACCGTTGATCCCATGGTATCTCTCCCTTTAAAGTCTCTGATTACATCAGGCCACTAATGATAATGATGTTATAATTAGGGCCCGAGCCACCGACAACGTCGGGCCAGCGAAGGCCCTATTGAAATTCGAATGTTTTTTATTATTAGGGCCCGAGCCACCGACAACGTCGGGCCAGCGAAGGCCCTATTGAGTTTCTAAGAGTTTTTATTATTATTATGATTTTTATTTTTATTGTTTGGGAGCATATTTGGGGTACTTGCCATGCATGAAAACTCACCAAATTTTGCAGTCTTGTCAGGTCTGGTGAAACTTGGGGTATGATATAGGTTGTATATTTGTGTGAAAAAAAATGTCTCTCTAGCGCCCCCTCAAAGTTGGACCGGCGACGCCCCTCGGCCAGTATGTCCGATTTTCTCGAAATTCGACACACATGTCCAGATCCACTAGCTCTACAAAAAAGCCTCTCAGACCCCTAATCTCCGCCTGGAAAAATTTTCCGCCATCTTGAATTTTGTGAAAAACACATTTTTGAGAACTCCTCCTAGACGCTTGGTCCGATTGCTACCAAATTTGCTGTGGGATATTAACCGATGTCCATCACAAAAAGTTATCAAAAGCTTGTTGATATCTTGTAGCGTTTAGAAGATACGGACCAATGAACTTCTTGGGTTGTGGCTTGTTTTTCAATACACATAACTTCTCAACCGTGTATCCTAAAATCACCAAATTTGCAGTATTTGTGCATATTGCATGGTGGAACATAACCTGCAATTTTCATTCCATTCAACCAATAGGGGGCGCTACAGTAACTCACTGAATTTCAGTTTTTTGGTGATTTTTCACATTTTCAGCCTTTGTATTTTAACGAACTCCTCCTAGAGAATTCATGCGATCGACTTCAAATTTGGTCAGAATGCTCTTAAGACCTTTGTGATGAAAAGTTATCAAAAGCTAGAGTTTTAATCGAAGAACCTTGACGTGGCGGGGCGGCCATTTTGCCTCATTGGCCGGGAAGAAAGAAGTTGTTATAACTCCAAGGTACATTATTCAATCTGCACAAAATTTCTTATACATGATGCTACTTCAACCCTTAGCACATTTCAATTGAAAAATGTTCAATAACTCATAGCACCACCTACTGGCAAAAGGAAATGTCATATTTTATACTTTTATTTACTCCTCCTAGCCAGTTCACCAGATCAGTCTGAAATTTGGGGAAAATAGCTTTAAGACATTGATGATGCATCATCATGAATATTGGGAGATTTCGTTGAACGCTGTTGCCGCGGCAACGCATCATTCGCCATGAAAAAGTAGGCTGATGGATCAGTGGCTTGCGATGCTCAAAAACTCATGGAACTTTATACATGTGTTATAGGTAATGGGAGGACATATTTTATATGGGTGTTTGGCTTGGCCATTTTAAATTGCCTCCATAGCGCCCCCTACAATATTTCAAAAGAGCAGCCCCAGCGCTACGTTTGAGGTACCTGTATGAAACTTGGTAGGATTATGTATCTCAGAGAGCCTTACAAATAAGTCTCTTGGGACCATGCTCTAAACCGTACCGGAAGTCGGCCATTTTGATTTTTGTGTCATTTTTCAATGGATTTAGGCTCATTTCTAGTCGCTATTCTTTAACGAACTCCTCCTAGGCACTTTGTCGGATCCACTTCAAATTTGGTCGGTACAGTCTCAAGACCTTTGTGATTAAAAGTTATCAAAAGCTTTACGTTTGACGAAATGGCTTAGCCGTAGCGGGCGGCTACTTTACGTGACTCCCCATGAAAAAAGCTGATGTAACTCAGCCGGACTTGTTCCAAACGCTCCTAAACTTCCCATGCTTGATAACACTCATGGCCTGAGGATGTCTACAAGCTCATTTTCACTAATATTCACAGCGCCACCTGCTGGCCAAAGTAATTCTGCGTTTTTTGACAAATGGCATCCGATTTACATGACTTTTACACAATGTTGTCTACAGTTGTTATAGAGCAACATAAAACATGTTTTTGCATGCTCTGTAGCACCACACAGCGGATACAGGATGCTGTGGACTATTTGCATAGCATCATTTCCTGCGTCACGCGGTCCAAGCAGAAAAAAATCATCGGACTCCGACGCGCGTTGTCCGACTGTCGCAGACAATCTCGGCTGCATACGTTGGAGTCCCGCCGGCACCCCCGACGTGCGGGAGGAGGCGAGGGCCCGTTCATCGCTGCTTGCAGCTTTAATTCAATTTGATTTTTATGCGTTTTTGTAACGGAATACAAATACATGCGATGCCTCTTCTATATAGTGTCATCATGTGATAATTATGACCTGCTGTCCTAACCTGACTGCCTCCCTCCGTCTCCCCGCAGAGCTTCTTTTGAGGGACTCCACATGCCCCGAACTCTCCACTATGGAGCAGACTGACGATGAAGAATGACGAGCTGACTACGATGAAGACGACATGCCTTCAACATGCACTGAGGACATCAAGGATGGGCACAGGAGCCAAATTCTCCAGCTTTTTATCAAAACCCTCCAAACCCCAACAAAGACTGAACCTGAAGGCTTTCCCAAACCCTCAAACCCCACTGATTGTAGTTGACCAGGATCCCTCAGTTCTCCCACAGGCATGTCAGAGTATAGAGAAGGGTCTACAGTAGGTTGTGTACATACAGTTTAAACTGGAGTCTCTGTATCCATGTCTTTGCTTGGCTCTCTGTGCCCCTTTGAGGCTCCAGCGGGGCGACACAGAGCCTCAGTCTCTTTAATGTGTATCATAGACAGAGTGTGCATGAGACAACACAAGAGAGAGAGAGAGAGAGAGAGATACGCGATGGTGTAGAATAACAGGACATACTGTAGGTGAGATTATTTAATCTGCAGAGAGGACTTGTGAAGTTTGTCCTTCACTCAGAGTGAGTACTGCTTTTTATTTTATTTTCGTTTCCTCTTTTCTACTGTGAGAATGTGTACGTGTTTGTGCATCTTACAAACTCGATAGACTTTGTTTCATATTTTGTGCTGGGACAAAATTACATGTGACATGTAATATATGCTACTATGCATACCCGCCCTAATCAGTAGTTTAGATTTTTGTGAAGTCTCACTGATGTGAATGAAACGCATCCCTTTACCCACCATCTGTTCCTGTGCTTTTTTTCATATCCGTAAGAATTTGACGGAGAGTTTTGGAGTGGCGGTGTATTACTGCGCTCTAGCTTAAGGAGAATAGAAAAGTAGTCTTTAAAGTATTTCAGTACAGTGTAGATATTTTAAAAGCGCACCTAAATTTGTAAAGCTAGTTGAGATTGCTCAGTTCATAACAAATGTTGTGAAATGATAAAAAGAAAAAAAATGGTTTATTTAAGGTATTGGGGGATGTCAAGCATGCAAACCAGACCTTTACCGTGTGAAGAACAGAGACACGCGTCTTCACGCTCACTTTTAAATGTTTTTAAATGCCGCATGTTGAACAGTTGGGTGCAGGGGTGCATCGACGAAATAACACGTATGCATGGGACTTATGCGCATGTGTGTGTGTTTATGGATTTCAGTGGCTAAACGGTTGCCCGTCCAGCCCTGAGCTCGCTTTCTGTACGTTAGTGTCGTCATCGTTAGTGCTACCAGTAGTCAGTGTTATTGACAGCGTATGGACTGCCAAAGCTGATGCCCTGATGGTTCACCTGAATAACGTCATGGAGGGGAACAAAGAGACGCTTTAGAAATAGACCACCACACACCACGCACCAACAATCTATACATAGAAAAGACACGCTGTTTAATGGGGATGCTGGGTAGTCACAGCTGAGAGCTTCTTTTTTATAATATTCAAATCACCATATAATTGTAACATGGCCAAACACACACAGAGGAGTGAATCCAAATTCTACAGCACACTTTCAATCGACTAGAATACACAGTTTACAGTATCGCTATTCATGGTCACACATCAGTATGAGTGATGGTCTCACCTTACCTCCCTCCTTCTTTCCTTCACTAAGCTAAAGAAAAGAGTAATAAAAGCTCTCCCTGAGGTTTTTAAGAAAGTTTAACTCAGACCTGTGTGACCCCCCCTGAATGTACCGGAGCCCCTCCAGGGCAGAGCGAAGCCCTTTCACTTATTGCATCATTTTACAATTAGAAAAGCTTTGAATGTTTTACTAAACAACTGCTGGGGGGTTTTTGGGGAAGGAAAAAAATAATGCAGACAAACAAACCAAGAATCACAACTACTGCAATGATACTGTCATCATGTGTTGCTTTTATTGTATTTCTATGATTTGTTTCTTCTTCCTTTTCTTTTTTTTTAAAAAGCTAAAAAAAATGAAAAAAGCTACGTCAGGTGTAACATTTCTGTTAAAACACAAAATAGCATCTTGTGGTCAAGTGCCAAATAAAAACAAAACAGTATTGTATAAATTTATACTGTACAATTGTTATCTGTTGAACAAAATGTTTGTAATTGTTGCATTTTTGTAGGTTTTGTATGGTATCCTGTATTTAGTGACTGCAGTTTTGGAACACAGGATTCTGTATTTTGGTCAACTTTAAAAGGCAAGAATTAAATTTACAATTTATTGTGTGCAAGCATTCATGTGATGTCTGGTTAATTGTAATATTGTGGCTTCAGTGTGGCCGATAAGGTTCAGCCTACATTAACTTACTGCATATATACAGTTGTGGTCAAAAGTTTACATACACTTGTAAAGAACATAATGTCATGGCTCTCTTGAGTTTCCAGTTATTTCTACAACTCTGATTTTTCTCTGATAGAGTGATTGGAACAGATACTTCTTTGTCACAAAAAACATTCATGAAGTTTGGTTCTTTCATGACTTTATTATGGGTTAACAGAAAAAGTGACAAAATCTGCTGGGTCAAAAATATACATACAGCAACATGAATTAGCAATTTTGGTGACTTAGAAAGTTGTGTCAATGAAATAAGCTTCATAGCATGGCCTCTTAACTTCTTGTGAGTGATTATGAGTGACTACAGCTGGTGACTTCTCTGAGGCCATTTAAATAGGGCTCATTGGATACAAACGCCCACAAACGCTACAATGGGAAAGTCAAAGGAGCTCAGCATGGATCTGAAAAAGCGAATCATTGACTTGAACAAGTCAGGAAAGTCACTTGGAGCCATTTCAAAGCAGCTGCAGGTCCCAAGAGCAACAGTGCAAACAATTGTTTGTAAGAATAAAGTGCATGGCACTGTTTTGTCACTGCCACGATCAGGAAGAAAACGCAAGCTATCACCTGCTGCTGAGAGAAAATTGGTCAGGAGGGTGAAGAGTCAACCGAGAACCACCAAAAAGCAGATCTGCCAAGAATTAGAAGCTGCTGGAACACAGGTGTCAGTGTCCACAGTCAAGCGTGTTTTGCATCTCCATGGACTGAGAGGCTGCCGTGCAAGAAGGAAGCCCTTGCTCCAAAAGCGGCACCTTAAGGCTCGACTGAAGTTTGCTGCTGATCACGTGGACAAAGATAAGACCTTCTGGAGGAAAGTTCTGTGGTCAGACGAAACAAAAATCGAGCTGTTTGGCCACAATGCCCAGCAATATGTTTGGAGGAGAAAAGGTGAGGCCTTTAACCCCAAGAACACCATGCCTACCGTCAAGCACGGTGGTGGTAGTATTATGCTGTGGGGCTGTTTTGTTTCCAATGGAACTGGTGCTTTACAGAGAGTAAATGGGATAATGAAGAAGGAGGATTACCTTCAAATTCTTCAAGATAACCTAAAATCATCAGCCCGAAGGTTGGGTCTTGGACGCAGTTGGGTGTTCCAACAGGACAATGACCCCAAACACACATCAAAAGTGGTAATGGAATGGCTAAATCAGGCTAGAATTAGGGTTTTAGAATGGCCTTCCCAAAGTCCTGACTTAAAATCCCATTGAGAACATGTGGACAATGCTGAAGAAACAAGTCCATGTCAGAAAGCCATCAAATTTAACTGAACTGCACCAATTCTGTCAAGAGGAGTGGTCAAATATTCAACGAGAAGCTTGCCAGAAGCTTGTGGATGGCTACCAAAAGCGCCTAATTGAAGTGAAAATGGCCAAGGGACATGTAACCAAATATTAGCACTGCTGTATGTATATTTTTGACCCAGCAGATTTGATCACTTTTTCTGTTAACCCATAATAAAGTCATGAAAGAACCAAACTTCATGAATGTTTTTTGTGACAAAGAAGTATCTGTTCCAATCACTCTATCAGAGAAAAATCAGAGTTGTAGAAATAACGGGGAAACTCAAGAGAGCCATGACATTATGTTCTTTACAAGTGTATGTAAACTTTTGACCACAACTGTACATTGTATCATGGATGTGTTGGCCCATAACATGGATGTGTTGGCCCAAGACAGATCAGTACATAATGTTAACAGTTTGTTTTGGCATTATAATACCACTCGGTACCATTCTAAGCCAGAATTCTTAAAACGTATCTAAGGAATCTTTACATATGAGGTTAAGTATGTTTGACAGAATGAATATTGTCAAAAAAAATTGTTTTGGTTCAATTGCTTCTAGTTTTAATCTGGTCTTTAATTCCAAAATGCTGAATGGAAATTAATTATTTGGGAACATTTTTCCACAGTAACCGTTCTGTCGAGTCAAGAGTATGGCTATGAAAAGCATACCAGCAATATAAATCATGAATAGGATTTACTTTATGCTGCAGGTGATATCTCTTAGTGACGGAGAAAAGAAAAGTCAACAGAGATGCTAGCAGCTCATTGAGAGCGGGCTTTGAGCTAAATGCTAATGTCAGCATGCTAACATGCTGGTAAATACTGACCTAATAACAGCGCTACATGAATGTCTGTACGGAGATATTTCACTGAAAGAAAAGGTAATGGAACCATCGAAGTCAGGAAGATTCATCTTCCATCTGTACACAATGTCATTGCGATCCATCCTGTAGTAGGTGTTGGAATATTTCAGTCTGGGTCAATGGTGTGCATTTACCAACATTGCAAAACCATCTTTACAGCAGTTTTTTTCCAGCTGTAATGTCAATTTTAGAGTTCTGTCAGTTTAGTTTGCTAGAATGAGATGGCTGTGACCTGTCGCACTGAACTGAAGCACTTTGATCCTGGATTACAGAGAGGAACAGGCGACTTCTCCTCAGACATTGTGGTGTGAGTGCTGGTTGCTGAAAGGCGCTAACCTGGGTTCCTGACTTAACTGAAGCAGCTGTATGATGAATGAGTGGGGAAAGTGTGATGTGGGTCGGTCAAAATTAAAAAATATCAATCAGCGGTTTTGAATGTTTTCATAAATTATAGATGGGATTTAAAAGTTGTGTTAAACTCCTGATGTATGAAAGATGTTTGAATGGAGTATGAATCAGTAGATAAGAGTTGAAAATGCATGAAATGTGGAACTGACTTTGGACTATTTCTCAAATAACGCTTTTGCGATCGTTGATAAACATACACTTTTCAAAAAGATTCTTGTTTTTTTGCTGAAATTTCAACTCTATTTAAAGAAAGAAACAGAGGATGGTCTCTCGCTTGATGAACACATCCCTTTGGTTTGTCTTTAGGCAACTGAGAAGTAATTGCACAGCCTAATATTGACAGCAATATTACCAGTATTAATATTATATTGAGAGCAATAGTAGCTAAAAAATGATCCAACCTAAAAACCCAGCCCAAGTATGCCAACTCTCTTCCAATGAAAGGAGCTAGCAGCACCAAAAGTTGCTAAATCTATCATCGCCAAGTCAGCAACACTGACAGCCCGTTCCTTCAGCCTCTTTTTTTGTCAAAGCATGTGATTCATTGATGTGTAATTGTCAGGGTATTGTTATGAGAATTTAAACAAAAATATAAGGAAAATGTTGAAGATGCCCCCCCCCCCCTTAATAATGCTTGTATGTAACGTGTGAACCGTGTTTCTCGTTTCACATCACAACCTGTTTCTCCCAGAGATGTAGCTACTACAGTGCGAACCATTGATCCCAGGAAATCAACCGGAGCAGACAAACTTGATTAGTTCTTTTTAAAGCATTCCATTTGTCTCTGAACAAATAACAGACATATTTAATCTTTCCATTTCAACTGGTATAATTCCCAGTATCTGGAAGTCAGTTTATGTGATTCCTTTGTACAAGGGAGGACACAACAGATCAATGACTATGACTGTTTCATGACGCTTTTCAACGTACTATCACTTATTTGAGACACTATACTACGACTTTTTTAACATACTATATTATGACTTTTTCTTGTTTTTTTTACATATTATACAACTATTTCATGACGTTTTTAACATACTAAACTTTTTTTGTTCCCTTGACCTTGAAATTATACGATTACTTTTTTCAACACACTATACTGACTTCTTTTGAAATACTATACTATGACTTCTTTTGAAATACTATGAACAACTTTTGGGTTTCCAGGTTATGAAAAGAAAAAAACCCAGAAATCGGGCTGCAGAGGATCCAGACCAAAATCCACTTATTAAGCATTTATAATTGCATTTGTTACCAAATAGAATGGATAAAAAAAAAAACACAATGATTTTTTTTTTTTACCTGGTAACCACAAATATGCTCTCGTTAGTGGTTTATACATGATATGTACATACTAGTAGCTGATTATTAACTTTTAATAAAGCCATTAATTACAAGCCTTTAAAAAGGGTGCCTTATCAGAAAGTGGTAAAAAGCAAGACAAGTGACTGCTTATAAAACTATATTTATTGACTCATTTAAAAGACTGTACATTATGGTGCATGGAGCAAATGAAGGATGTCGAAGATGTCAGCGTGTTGAACACAGGCAGTGGGTTGGAAAAGAGCAATAAGCATTGGATTGTGTAAATGGATGCAGCAGTTGGGCCTGTAAGTCCTTAACTAATGTCCTATATACTAATGACTAGTCTCTTCAGTGGAAGGAAAGGCAATAAACACATGCACAGAGGAAGCAAAACAGTTTAAGAGCATCCTGGAGACTCACTGTCTGGTTCCATAATGGTGTCTCAGCATGTGATCACTATCTGGGATAACTGATATTTCACGGGCACCAACTGGAATCATTTAGTATGTGGTACATGTGGCCAATCAATTAAAAAAAGAACAAGTTCATTTTGACTTGAGAAGCATGACATGACAGCAGTTTGAGACACATCTAAAAAATAATTATATACATACAAAACAATAAGCCATTTACCTTGATATGTTGAGTGCCAGAATAAAATGTTGCATTGACTTGCTTTGAAGGGAGAAACTTTCTAAGATCAGAGTCTTTTTAAAGCTTCCAGCACTAGTAGGGCTAACGGGACAGAAGGCAGACGGCACAGAGGAAGCAAGCAGCAGTCCCTGCTGTTAATTCAATAAGACCACTGTACGCTGTGTCCTCTTCTTCCTGTGGAACCACAGGAGGCTGGCTGGGTGCTTTGCGGTGACCTGGATAAAGGCCTCTCTTCTGAAGGCCCAAGTATTAACAAGTTAACTCGGCTACTCAATCGGCTACTCAAGACTTCCGCGGGTAGTTAATTAGCCAGGAAATATCATGGAAGTGCCCAAATCTGGACACTTCCATAAGTTTTCAAAGTCAAGCCTGTGTTCCTAATGCAAGAAAACCTCCTACAGCAGGTCGTGTAGTAAACGGGTACTGCAGCGGGTGAGGTGAAGGTGGATTTTGCCTGGTGGAGTTTAGCCGAACCGAGACTCCTACGTGTTCATCCTCAAGGAACAAATTTTGTCTAATACTGCGAGCAACGTTCACAATTGCTGCACGTGGCGGCCGGGATCGCCACTGCCCGACAACGCGACGACTGGTGAGCACAGCGCTGTGGTCGACAACTGTCAGATTTCTGACAGAGTGACGCGCAAAGATTCTGCTGAGCCGTCGATAGCCAGGATGAAGGTGTCCTCGTTGGAGTAGTGCTGGATGATGTTGTCGTCCATGTTCACCAGGACCCTGAGGAAGACCAAACACGTCAACAGTCACTGGGTTACTTTACGGCGTGTAATCTGCATGTTACTTTAGCCATGCTAGCATGAATCTATGGATGGTCATTTCGGCCCATCACTTTGGTCAAGACTACAATATCAAAATAACAACTATTTAAAAAGGGCCTGTGTGTAGCGTTTAGGGTTTATTATTGGTAATAATATTATATTATTAAGTATGTTTTTTTTAGTGTATACTCACCTGAAAAGAATATTTTGCCACAAAAAATTGTATACACACATGCGTGGTCCACAGAGGATGAATCCTACAGACTCTGGTGATCCCCCTGACACTGTGAGGTGGTTGTTTTCTGCTTTTTAGTGAAGTGCCATAAAGTGCCTACTTTTAGACGTTAGCATTTAGCTCAGCCCCGCGGTGCCTCTGGATAGCCTCACAGTGGCTGAACACTCTTAGTCTTGTTTCAATAGTTTGACTCACTCACCCTTTTTTGCTTTTTTGGTAAACTTTGGCCATCTTTGCAATAGGTACTGCATATTTCTCTGAGATCTGTGAAACACAGAGAAGAAAACAAGTGCATTTTTAACATGTTGAAGCACCATGAGGCACTAAATGTATCATTACTATTTCAAACAAATTGTATTAATGTTCTGGGACTGAGGTAATCCTGTTTAGCACAATGGCTTCATTGTGTTTGTATTGTTTCAGAGTAAAGCAGCTCATCAATACTCACTGCCTCTCTCAATGCCTTTAGAGTTGGGGTGCGTAGCATTAGGGCATCAAATACTTCATCACACTCCTTCCTCACGTACAGCAGAACTGATGGGAAATGGAATAGACAAGGCATTAAAATCCATTCAGTCAAATAATACTGTATGAGACCAAAACCCTGTAATGAGAGACAAACCAACATTTACCAACCTTTCCTTTCCAGTTCCACTTTGGGCGTCTTGGGCTGAGGTGGACAAACGTCTTCCTCAGCGGCAGATGACATCCTTTTCACGAGGACACTTCTGACACACACACACACACACACACACACACACACACACACACACACACACACACACACACACACACACACACATCATCAACATTTAAAAGGGAAAATTACTGGAACTCTAACAAGTGGATTTTCAACATGGAGATCATCAAACCAGAGGTGTGAAAAAAACAGTATGATACTAACCCATCACTGTTGCCCTCTTCAGTGTTGAAAGCAAACACCTGCAAATGGAGTATAAAGGCAACATGAGGTACACTGCAGGACCAGTGTGTGTGTGTGTGTGTGTGTGTGTGTGTGTGTGTGTGTGTGTGTGTGTGTGTGTGTGTGTGTGTGTGTGACAATGAGGGGTCCCTCACCTGTCCGGCTCTCTGCATGTTTCCAAAGTAGACGTCAGGAATGAAGAGGACAGGCTGGGAGTCCAGGTCCATCATGGTTTTGAACAGCGTGTTATCAGCCCTCCTACAGGGAGAGGTCAGCGCTGCGCTGCCATTTTTCCCTAAACCAGAGAGAGTGAACTCAGCATCTGTTGCCAGGCAACCACTCCAAGTGCAGATTTGATATGGTTTTGATTACATTTCCCTGGCTTTTGAGTCTTTCACCACTTCCACTTATTTATTTAAAATCAAGCTCACCAACGTTATTTCTGTACGTGATGTATATGTAATTCATATTTCATTATTTAGACAAACTGAAGAAGTGTTTTTACCTTTCATCCTCTTCCTGAGCTGTTTCTTCTCCTCATCTCGAAGCTTCCTCTCAGCGCCCTGCGAAAAGATAAAAGACGTTGACGGGACAGAAAAGACAAGAGTATGCTCGAAGAAAAAAAAAAAAAAAGTTTGTTAGTCGTACTGCGCTCTTTGTTGAGCAGACCAGAGAACTGACTTGTGCCAGCAGGCCATCCTCACCTTGTCACAGAAGACCTTGATCTGAGCGAAGGCCCTGTGGATGGGCCTGCTGCTGCAGCTGTTGTAGCTGTAGGTGTCGATCTGAATTATCAGAGGCATCCCCTTCACGCCCTTCTGCGAGGAGAAGTCTGTGCTCAGACAGTTCGCAGAGATGAAGACCTAGGAAACAGAAAGAAGTCAGAGCATAGGGTCAATTTCTGGACTTTTGTGACAAGCTGTGTGAAAGATGATGGTGCACCTGTTAAATGGAATGAACTGCAAACCAAAATGTTTTTTATGATACTTGTAATTGTTTTTAATTCCTGTTTATTATGTAGGAGAGATCTTAATCTCAAGGAGACCGCCTGCTAAAATAAATGAGTTAAAGAGATAGTGATTCACAACCACAGGGTTGCAGTTCAAAATTATGAATGGATTATTATTTCATTGAATCAGCTGTACCACTTGAAATTGAGCTCATAAAAACTCATTAACATGCAAGCAGAGAGGTCTAAAGTAAGCTAAAAGTAGTGGAGCAATAGTTAAAATACTTTAAGGAATAAAAAGTTAGGAATATACAATATCTCTTACTTTTGTATTACATATAGATACCTGGTTGAAATAGATGGCTGTAAATAATGGATAAACTGCTGCTGCTGAATTAGTTAGCTAAAAGTAAGAAACATACAGTTAACATAACCCTAATTATTTATAAAAAAGGTTGAAATACATTGATAAAAGTAAAAGTTCAGCTGCCCAGGTTCTGCCATTTCAGACGGTCGTGGTACAGAAGCTTGAACAAACCAGAACCAACACTGACAGTTCAAATGTATGAATACACTTTTATATCATTTACGTGTAATAAAATCCAGTAAAAAAATGAATTCAAATGAAATCATTTGGTACATGACGGAATGGGAATATTTATGAAAATGAAAAAGTGATTTTTTTTAATCCAATTGCAAGTTTTTTTAAAAAGATGTAAAATTTCACAGAGCTGACATTGATGGTGAATGAGAAATGTCTTTCATGAAAAACAGACACTAGTTGTGAAGATGTTTTGTGGGTCGATATACAAAGAATCAAGGAAATGCATCACTTTTACTACGAGTAAAACAATATATAAAAGAATTGTAACTTACGGATGATTATAAAAAGATATTTATTCTAAAGAGGGGAACCTACTCGCCAGTCATCAGCTCAGTTAGTTTTATAGCCAGTCAGATCCCATTGGGATCTTTGTTCCTGAGAGAATCTCAATCTGAATCGTATACAATGCAGTGATGAGTGACGGGGTCACGAGTCACCATGGCAGCGGTTCACAGGCCAGATGCAACACAAATCCATCCCATCACCTCTCTGCAACCCTTGTTGTGCTTCCAATCTGTCAGAACACACCTGTGAACCATATTGATTTAGAAGACGGTGTGTTTGGCGAGCAGTATTACTGAACTGCTCTTCGCTACCACATCACGCTATCCGGAGCTAAATAATGTAGCAGAGCAGAGCTGCTGCTCTGCTGAATCATTTAAAAGCTTGTGAGAGGAAAAAAAGAAATTCACAAAATTTCACCCAAGTTCCAGTATAATCGCAAAACTTATCTAAACCATGAAGTTTACACTTTTAATGATACTAATGGTTATCTTTGCACATTCAGCTGCATGACGGAACAAACTCCCGCCATGATTAATGATGATTACAAAACATCTTAACCAACATAAACTCCCGATGAATTTTCCCATTGAACAGGTCCGACCGCCTGAGCAACAGGTCGGCAGAGACGGATAACGGTAGAGATTCCTCACCGCGGCTCAACAGCAAATGTTCCCACTACACGGCATCAACTGCATCGTGCCTGAACCTGCAGAGGTGAGGGCTGATTGCTGGAAAGGCCTGAAGCACACTTGAGCCTCCTACACACCTCCACAAACTCACACCTCCACAGACCCAAGCCATTTAATTTTCTCCAGAAGCACTGGACGTGTTGCTGCTAGCATCTGTGTGTGTGTGTGTGTGTGTGTGTATGTGTGTGTGTGTGTGTGTGTGTGTGTGTGTGTGTGTGTGTGTGTGTGGGAGGCTTGTTGTGTGTGCACACATACTGAGCTTTCAAATGCCTTCCTAAAAAGAGAACGGTTCACGAGGGCACCGGTAAGTGGCTGTTCGGTGCCATCCTCTCAACCAGGCACAAACAAATAAACAACAAAAATACAGAGTCATGCAGCAGGAAGCAGCTCATCTCCCCTGCAAACACATTCCACGCTCCCATTACAATGAGGATGAGGATTGTTGCTTGGCAACAGCAGAGCCAGGCCAAAAAATAATAATATTAATAATAATAATAATAATTTGCACCAAAAATAACAATTTTGTACGTCAGAGCCTGATTGGACATCCAATTAGGTTTTGGAGAAAAAAAAAAATGTCTAGGTGGCAAACATGACAGCAGCGACATGCGAGCCCACAGACTTCCTCACAATAACAGAGGTGTTCTTTCTCCACCTCTTCCACATTGGCTCCAGCGGGCTCTGGTCCTGTGTGGGGACCGTCACAGTGCAGCAGCAGCGAGGCTGATAATGATCATCTGGTTTCTGACAGCATAGCCAAACACTGACATCCACAATCAGCAAAACCAGAGCTTCACCCTGCTCAACCACCAGCATTCAATACTTTGGAAGATTCTGGTGAGGCTTTATTTATATCATAATCTAAAAAATGTTCTCATTGATATTCAGTGCAATGAACTGTTATCCACTTCTATTTACCACATGAGTGAAGTTTAAGGGATGGAGGGCATTTAGGAACGTAGGATGTTTTAACTGTAGCTGCTTTCCATCTACACAAAGTCAGCAGTACCTTCTCAAAGTAATTGTATGTACATTACTGTGGTCAGGTGTACAACAAGCTTATTCTTTTGTGAGAGGCTACATTAGGCTTGACTTAACCATTGCTTTCCTAACTTTGTCAAACAAAAGGTAACAAATAAATACAATAATATAAATGTATTGAATTGATCCAGCTGTTTGAGCCAGCATCGGTGCATCTCTAACCTGAACACACTAAAAACAAGGAAGTGTGGAATGAAGGTTTATGCCAAACAGTAAATATTTATCCACAAACCCATGAAGCTGCAATTACCTCTCTTACAATGAGGCTGTTTGTGGAGTTCTCATTAACAATCTCCTCCTGGGCCCAAAACACCCTGAGGGTGGGCTGCTGCTGCTGCTGCTGCTGCTGCTGCTGCTGCTGCTGCTGCTGCTGCCGTGCGTGCGTGTGTGTGTGTACCTTGTTTGCCAATTGTCTTTATCCAACTGGCCACCTTTACAAAAGGTGAAATCCGAGTAGCTCCTTTCAGGATCTAAAGCAGTTATGTCCACAATTTGAAATAATGACCCAACAAGAGAGCAGTAGATGCTCCCTCTGTCATGGAGGACTAAGGGGCCGGGGGGGGGGGGATATGCTCCAACTATTCTGTGGTTTCATGGAGCAAGTGGCTATGAGTTTCGTACTGACAAAAAGAAAGAAAAAAATATGGCAAAACTGAGTTGTTAACTGCTTGAGTGGGTGTGAAAGTGAAGGTAGAAGAACAAACAGTGCTAGCTGTGTCATTTGGCTTGCTTCATTTCCTGCTTTGACTTAAAACAACACCCCGCCCCACCCGTTTCCTCTGTTGCTTTTGTACCTGAGCTTCTTCGCTGACGTCCCATGTGAAGGAGACGGCGTTGTAGGCAATTTCCTCCACGTTCCCGATGGTGTTGAAGCTCTCCTTGTAGTCGGCTGCAGATGCAGAGAAAACCGTTTCAGTGGGTGTTTAGTGTCAGCCCTAATTTTAAAATTTTCAATTTCAAAAAGTGATGCCACAAGCAACAATACAATACAACAACAAAAATACTGCATTACAAGTAACAAAGTCCTGCATTTTAAATCCCTAAGAACATACTTAAGCATGATTAGCATTTTATTGCTGTAACTGGCCAAGGTGGAACTACTACTTTACAGTATATACTTTTGGGCAATTTAGTTCGCTAGTAGTATTTTTTTTTTTTTACTTTTCTCAAATATTTGCCATTTTTTGTAACAATATTGGACCTTGAATACCTCATTTAATTAAACAAACCTGAGAGTCTGGTGGAACTGTTCAGAACTCAGATGATTTTTTTCATAAGGGGTCACAGGCCTAAAGGGTTAGAAACCACTGGTTTCATTTACAACGCATTCATTTTTAAGTTTATCCCACATACAGTATCTATCATAATCTGGCAACTTTTCACCCGTGAAACAAAATTGCTAACAAATCAAGTTCCAAATTTGTAAAAGAAATGCCATAAGGCTATTGTTACCTCCTAAAACGTCTTATCTTATTCCCACCCGCACATGTTAGGTTACAGATTTGACCCTGATGCTGGCATGAACTTGCCACAGACAAACCCACCACAGCGTCTGACATCTCTGCCTCATTCCATTGAGTTTCCAACCACAGGTTGAGGCCTGTCTGTTGCTGATGGTACAGGATATGGCTCCAGTCCAGGCCTCCGCCTATTTCTCCTGTTAACGTCTATGCAAATGCTAACCCATTGGCTGTCTATTCACAGCACTCCTGTGGGAATTGAGGATTGACAGTTATTCAAATTGAGTCGGGTTTAACCTCGGGATATGTGACTGGATCCTCCAGGAGGTTCCTGCAGGTTTACCACCTGCTTACACTCTCTCTTTTTTTAACTCCATAGTTTTGTGGCACTTTGGTGTCTAAATATCTATATCCAAGTGTGTATCTGGGCCTATTCCTGCTCCACCTGCAAACCCCCATCAGGGACCATGAACGTAGCAGGCAGGCTTGATGACAATAATCATCTTACCAATGTCCAGGACTCTCTGTTTGGCAGTGTGCTGACGGGAGTGCCAGTATTTCCAATTCTTCAGCTGCTCGTCTCTGCACTTGTCTTCCCCAAAGACGACCATGATAACACTCTGAAGTAGAAGCAAAGGTATACACAATATATTACAGTATAATCAAGTCTAAGCAGAGTCAAAATGAATGAGAAATGATATTACATTTCAGAGTGTAACAAGATTTCACGCTACCCGACAACAAGCTAAATGTAGAACCCTCAACCTCTACCTCCACGCTTCCTCTTCATGAACTACGGCCCCTCCCTCACCTGTACAATACTGTCCCGCTGCAGCTCAGAGCCTCCCATGGTGCATTGCTCATTACTGGACGAGCCTCCATCGGGCCCCCGTGACGGCGTCGGTCCACTCACCCGCACTTTGCCTCTGGGCTGACGTTGGGACGATCTGAAGCCGGCCTTCGACAGTGTCAGAGCGTAGAACTGACCCCGGTTCAGGTAAGCCATGGGTCCTTCTCCCTGCCACGGCCGCAGCGACATGCTGGCCTCCAGACAGTAATGGAAGCTGCCACTGTGAGAACATAAGCATGTGTCTGGGGCAATATACATATACATATACATATATATATATACACATATACACATATTTATTTATTTTTATTGAGTAGATTGAAGACCGATGCAGCAAGAACTGGTTTTAATGGCTCAAAACAAACTGGTTTTTGTATCTATTTCTCAAAAGTATGCAACAGCCCAACTTTTAAATGATAAGGCTGGTTGCATGTTTCTTATTGTCAGCAAATACCATGAAAAGATCAAACCAACAATCAGTGCATCTACTACCAAGTACTATGCGTGTATCCAAATCATGAAATATCTTATTCCTCTGTGCCATAGAGCTCTGACCAAAATAACGATAAAAAGAAAACACATCATTGCACTGGCTTATATGTTCCTTCATTACCATGAGCGCACATACACACACACACTTTGTTTTGTTTTTTTAATTCGACTCTATCCGACATACAGAGTCTTGCTGCCTGACAGTAAATTCTCACTACAGCAAATGTGCATTAATCCACAACTGAAAATAGTCCCCAACAAACAGCCTTTACTCCTGTGAGTAACCTTTGCTAAAAAAAAAACTACAGTGCCCAGCTATGTTGGGAAATGACTGAGGCTTTCATTTTAAAAAAAAATTAATCTATATATACACATGTGACCCAGGTTAAGAGAGAGTTCTTGGTCAGAAGGAATTAATGGGCTTGTGGTGGTGAGCCACAGAAAGGCTGTGGAAGTCATGAAGTGAAAGACAGACTTGGTTTTGGTCTTAAAAGTGTCAACAATGACAAACATTTTGAAGATTGCCAGCCTTATCCTTTAACATCTGATAAACGTTTTCACACATCTGTGAGTTTTTTAACTTACGTTGGTGGGCTGTAGTGGAATTCATCAACTCCTGAGGAGGGACTCTTGTGGTACATCTGCTAAAGAAGAATATACGTATGTGACATGTAATGCAGGACTGTCACTTATGGAGCAAACGTGAACCCGGTTTAGAAAGCAAGACATCACCCCTCTTGTATAACAAGTCTCACCTCTCCTTCTACAGCGTCCTCATTTGTGCTGTCTGGAGTGCCTCTGTGTTCATCTTTCAAGCACCCGGCGTGGAACAAATCATAGTGGCTCTGCTCGTAAGCCATCCTCATCTCCTCTCTGGGCTCCTCTCGGTACGACCCTCCAGACATCTGACCCTCTGTCTTGACCAGAGCCAGAGCCGCCCCACCTCCACCTTTACCGTCTCCTCCTCTGGGGTCTCCTGCAAGGCAGGCGGCTCCATACCTGGAGCCCTGATGTTCTGCAGCGGTGTTGTTGTTTAGGGAGAGGTTGACGGGCATGGATCTGAGAGCCTGAAGATGGTAATCTAGAACCTCCAGACTACCGCAGTTCTCAGGTCCAATCGGAGGGGGCTCTGTGGGTTTAACACCGCTTGAGGCACATCTCCTATCTCTGGGAACCTGACATGGTTATAGCAAATACAAAAAAAAAAAATTTGAACTGAAACAATCAGAAAACATTATGCGGAAATTGTCTGTATTATATCATTATTTCATTGGCTGCAATGCCAAGCTTTCCACACCTTGTAGTAGTCATACAGCAGTCCCAGTGCTGCTGCGCTGTCTTCGTCTCCGTTGATGCTCATCATGGCCTTAGTGGCAGCGGTCAGCGGGTTCTCCAGGTAGCTCCTCCATGCTTCGTCCTCGCTGCTCGGCACTCTGCGAGAGGGCACCAGCACGTCGTTGGGTACCACCACCACCAGCCGTTTACTGGGAGGACGAGGGGGTAATGGGAAGAGACGACAAGCCATGTTGTTACTGCAAAGCCAATATGTCATTAACAGAAGCCTCGTCTGCCAAGCCGCCAAGTCTGCCCCAGGCTGTTTCTCACCAAACGTCAACTTATTTTGCCAGGTGTGTTAATGTAAGTTCACTCCTGTATGCCACATTTAAATAAACTCAACTGTACTGGTTTAGTTCGGAAAATGTCAAAAGCTGACACAAGAGTTATTTCTAAATATGTCATTTTTAAGACATCATTTAGAGAGGATGGCAAGAAGGGCACACGTTGAACAATATTTCAATACAATATTTACACACACAGACAGACAGATAGACAGTCAGTAACGCTTAACAAGACCTCATTAAATTACAGTAAGATTCTCCTATTACACAATCACTATGATATTACCAGCACATTCATTTTGGATATTTCTACAATTTAATCTATACAAATAGAAATCCCCCTAATCAAATAGATGTTGAAGGCATAAACTATAGAAATGATGTAGGGTTTATTCTCCATGAGAAAGCAGGCTCTGCTTCCTATGTGTAAAATAACTATGAAACCAAAGACATCCGAAATATTTTAAGCACGTAAAAATTGAAGATAAATCGACGGAGGTTATTGCTCGCAGTATTAATGACTTTCTCTTACCTGTCCAGGTCCATGTTGCCTACAGGACTCTCAGGTGTTTTCTAGGACTAGCTTGAGAAACTGGACTTTCTGGTTAGTGCAGGTAAGTTTGCGTGGAAGAGCGAGAAAACTAGGCGTGCATGAGGCTGGCTCTATTTAACCTCTCAGTCAAAACAACCAATGAAATCCTCTGTAACCTTGCGCATTAAGGTATATTCGGATGCCTATGGTGTCAGGTACAAATTGAGGCTACGCTGACTACAGAAAAAAATAAGCTACGTTTCTTGGACGTGCCAGGTTTCGATCCTGTTTGGCAAAGTTCGTAATTTAAAGAGATTGTTATACTACTGCCGTATGCAGCAGCCGCACAGGCAAGATAAACAAGGAAACGAAAATTGCATGGCTGATTGGATAGATGTTTCTACACAGGTGGCATAGTCGTTCCTCCATTGGTGAACGGGAAGGGGAAGGGGCGTGGCCTGCAATGAGCGAAATTCAGTTTCAACGTTATGCTCTGGAGGCGGTGAGCAACAAAGTAATGTGTGACAACATGCATTCTTCTTGCTCATTAGGGCCACGGACATTATGTCCAAATTTTGTCTGAAAGTGGCAGATAATCGGAGGTAAAGGGATTTTTACTGATAACCCCTCCCCTCCCTCTTAGTTGATGATGAGACTGAGTTAAATGTATGATTAATATAACCACAGTGAAAAGGAAAAGAATGCCTTTAGGTTTAAGGTTTGTAATGCATATGCTTATATGTCAGACAAATATTGTCTCTATCATTATGATATTGTACAGCTGCTAATATGCAGTAAGAGGAAAGTAGAGTAGGTGTGAGTAAACTCGGCCTTATTGTTGTCTGTACCGTGACACCTTGTGGTAGGCATTTCAATTTGCACCATGCAGACAGAAAATGTAACTCAGATATGTATTCCACAAATGTGGTTGGCTATGCGCATTGATTTTAGAAATATGTTTTGTATAGGTTAAGTGCGGTCAGGACAATTCCCTACCGGGTCACACCCCCTCTAGGTTTCTTACTGAAATACATTCGACACTTTTACGTTACACTTACTATACATCTCACTTATTTATAGTCCTGTTATCTGTTCGTTTGTGCACTTTATTTTATATTTTACTGTACATTTTAATGTTTCTACTTTTTGCATTGTGATGCTTGTTTAATGTTATGCACCACCCGTCATGTCAAATTATTTGTGTGTGCAACATACCTTGGCAATAAATGGTTCTGATTCTGATTCTGATTATATACGCTCATAAACCTTGGTGCATTCGTAATTCGTATTATTTGATTGTTTTTTTAAGCCTTTCCTGTTGCAAGATAGGATGGAGCTGATGCTGCCTTTGGGTGCTGTCAGGAAAGTTAAAATCCCACCGGATCCAACCCACATCGTCGAACAAGCGTAATTTTGAATGGTTCCATCGCGTCCACTGACAACACTTGAAGGCAGCATAGCGTAGGTTGTGGGCATGCGCATTAGCGCGGTGCGTCTTGAATTTCATTTTGGTGGTAATACGTTTACTTTCACTGGTAAGGCATTTACAAAATATGTAGTTTGACTCGCAATGCCTTTATATCTTAATATCTATAAACATTCCATTTTCTGTGTGTGTTCCTCCACACTATTCTAACGTTAACGTTACCTAACCTAGCGTCAGAGATAGCAACCGGCTAACAGACTGCTTGCCTCTCTTGATTAAGTTAGTAGTTTCCTAACATTATGTTATTGATTCTGTAGATGGACTTAAATATGCGTTTTGTGTCCCCCAGGCGACCTTGTCTTCCACATTATCCCTTTGCAACCGTCGCTCTTAAAACCAGATGCTCGGTGGCGAGCTAAAGCTGGCTAACGCTATCCGACTGGTTTAGTAGTAGCGTTAGCCTAAGGGTTAGGTAGCCGCATGAGAGCGATGCATGGTGCAGACTGAACTGACGTCACCCTCAGTGCTCGTGGGTGGATGGCATTTTAATGTCGCGTCAAAAAGGTTGCCGAGTAAGTTGACAGTCACAAGCAAAGAAGGAAATGGGTAACGTCTCCTTCCTAAGACAGTTTTTGGAGGGATTTCTGACTGTCTCCAGTGTTTTGATGGAATAACAGTCCCTCCCTCGTCAAAAGCCGTTACAAACAAACTTCTTACACAATATCATATCGCTGACCTACTTATAGTATTCTATCCGTTATAGCTATGAAATCTGCAGTCTGATTTTCTTTGGGGAAAATTCCAAGCTAATTGCCTCATCCCTGTGACCTAAAAAAAGTGGCAATTAACCTCGTTCTTAAAGATATTTCACAACCATTGCTGTCTTGCACATTTTGAAGTCTATTGATCCTATAGTCGTCAAGGTTGCGTCATCTGAAGTCTCCACTGGTTTAACTGCTTTGTGTTTCCAGTTGGTATGTCTCTCATCCCCCTCTGTGCTTCACGTTTTCCTTTCCACCCTCTTCTCGGGGGGGGGGGGGGGGGGGGGGGGGGTTCTAGGTTTTATAGTCTTTCTCAGTTTATGGCTCATCACCTTTTCGATGGTGTTGTAGTGATCAAATTCCTGTATAATTTCTTCAGGTCTAGCATTAGATATGGCCCCGTGGGCACCAGAAGTTACAGTTACAGTCCCAGCAGAAGAATGCCAAAAAGCAGGCAGACATCAAGAAGAGCAAAGGCCATGACCAGAAGGCAGCGGCTATGGCTGCTTTAGTATACACGTGCACTGTATGTCGGGCATGTGCCTAGGCGGAAAACGGAACACACAAGTTTTCTTTTATGAGCTCTTGGTTTCATTTAACCATTACTTTAGGGTGGAAATCTGATTTATTTTTCGGGGGGGGGCAAATAAGTCACATGCGCCTCATGGTCCCTCTTCAGTGAATGTCCAGGTCGCAGGTATGAAAGTGGGCAAAACGTGCTTCATGAAGTCTTTTTCTGCACGTTGTTCTTATTCCTACCTCCACCACTGTCTGTGTTTGCTGCAGAAATGCACTGTTCATCTCCGTGTTGTAGGCAATGACGTTTTAAACGACTTGCTTTACTTCCTCATTACATTTTTTTAGGTGGCTAGTTACATGTATGTCGCCTGTAAGTAAATGCACATTTTTTGAACTGTATGTTAAGTAATCTGTTCTCCCAGTGATCACTGACAAGCAGCCTCTTGCATCATCATCTATGAAGGTAGCAGCTCTGACGGAGTGTGAACATGTTGGCATTGTTATGGTGGTAAGCGTCTTTTGACCCTTCAAGTGACCTTGTTTCAAAAGACCAGATATCCACCTCTTACGGCGCGATTGGTGTACCAGGGCTAACAAATACAATTTCATAAGAACATGTCTTGTTTATCAATTTTATTTTTATTAGTGTTCTTTTTGTACCCTATCTGTCAAAATGTATATTTTGTAATTTTTTGCTTTTTTTCTTTCCCACACTTTTTCAGACAAATGCCTGACCCAAAGACCTTTAAGCAGCACTTTGAAAGCAAACATCCAAAGTCCTCCATTCCCCTGGAGTTGCTCGGTGTGGAGGTGCAATAGATTCACCTCTCGTTCAGTAAGACCGTTGGGGCTTCTACATTTTAAATGTTTTAGTTTTTGTATCTTCAGCACAAATTCAATTATTCCTCATGCTGCCTAATTTAGTTTTGTGTTTAATGCAGGGTTGTTACTGTAACGGCCTTCCTGTGGTCTTTTTGCCAAATTGGATTTTTTACAAAACTATCCTCACTATTCAGAATTCGGTCTGAGGGTAGACACACAGCAGACAGCTATCCTCTCTTGGCTTGTACCGAAAATGTAAATGTTTTATTTTATGATTGTATATGTAATATTTTTGTCTCGTCGTTTCAAAATGTTCTGCTCAAAAGACCAGCTTGTCCATGCGCTCTTCCGTCACCTCAGGGCTCACACTGTTTCAGTACAAGGTTTGGATTTAGAAGAAAATGTCAAATTGGCACTAAGCTTAGATGAACAAAGTTGTAATACTAAGATGATAACTGGAAGTCATCTACATCCAACTCCAACGTACTGCGAAAGCCAATTGTTGCCCATAGCTTTCTCATGTGCAACAAGAGTTGTGAAAGTTGACCAGAGAATGCCTACTCGTATAACAAACCTTCCATGAAACAATTTCCCCCTCTTTTCGTACAGCAATGGTATGACTGCGTGAAACAGCAATATTATCTTTCACCTTGTGAGAAGCTGTCTGTTGAGTGAAATGGGTGGTGAAGAGATGGTATACGATAATGATAACACTGTTGTGTTTTGCAATGCAACCTGTCTCACTGTCATCTAAATGGCATCTGTGCACAAGTACACTCTCACGCTCTTCGGTGATATCCCATCACGATGATGCAAAAGTATTTAGACTGAACCTACATTGAAAGTCTGCGTTACGCTGTGAGTTAGCTTTGGGTCTTATTTTTATACTAGTTTATTTTCCTAGCATGCTTACAGACAGAGATTTAATTTAAACAAAATAACTATTTTCAATACATTTGGACCTACTGGTCATTAATCACTGGCATTGTATCACTGTGCTTAAGTCATGTTTTTACTTTTGTAATAATCATTTCTTTGTCCCCACAATGTTATGTATAGCCTATTAATAAAAGTGTTGCTTTTATATGAATCATGACTAAATTGTGTTTTTGTATCATGTAGAAATGTTTTTTTATTGTTGTGTGTATGTGTTTGTGTTGAGTTAGTTTAATGACCTTTTTGTTTCCATCTACTGGATAGAGTATTGACGTAATGCTAATTCAGACCTCACATGGTTGTACTGTACTGCAGTTATTCCTAAACCCTTATAATCAATCATATAACAGTGAGCACTCATCTATAAGTCCTTTCAGTTAGTGCTCCGGACCCCTTAAATCATGATCTGAGTTTTA